>NW_024412401.1:54035415-54138000 GCF_014898765.1 Herpailurus yagouaroundi | reverse complement strand
CCCCCCCCCCCCGCCCTCCCCCACGGGGCCTCATGATGTGATGTCCCAGGCGTGACCTCTGCAGACTCGGTTATGTGCTCTTCTGTCCTCACAGGTGCTGCCAACACCTCCTTCTTTTGAATCAGCAGCAAAATTAATAAGTGTTGTTTTCCCATCTCTGCACATTTACTGGGCAGAGGACCCCAGGGGCCTATCAGAGCTCGTCCGAAACCTCTTGATCCTAGGCTCTTGGCGACCGCACCGCAGACAGAAGGCTCGGGAGCTGCTGCTTCTGTGGCCTGGACTCTGAGATATACGGGTCTGACCTCCTAAACTCATTCCGACTCTAGCTGCAGCCACAACACAACAAATTTATCCCCCAGGGTCTGCACGCAGCCTCCTTTATGCAGGCAACCTCCATCCCAGGCACCGGGCGCCGGGGTTGGGCCTTAAATCACGCAGGCTCAGCTGCCGGGAAGCTCCTGTCACTTTTACGTGCGTACGAAACAAGTAAAAACTAGTCCGGGTTTTGGGGGGAAAAAAATCCGTTCTCAGCTGTTTACAAAGCGTTTAAAATTCGATGGTTGGTGCCGATGGGTTCTGTTGCCAGTACGACCGATGGCGGTGCGTGCCAGAGCTTTTTCTCCCCAAAGTCAGGCGTGGGAACTACTCGATCTCAACTCTGCCTGGATCATTGGTGACTCCCGGTGGTCACGGCCTCCAGATGAGGTGCTCAGCCCCTTCCCTGGGGCTCCATGCCCACCAAAGGGTCTTGTGGAAGGTGGGGTTTCTTAATACTGGAGGCCCAGAGCGTCTCCAAGGGAGGCCCCGATTCTGTCTTTGCCCGTCGGAACGTCTGGTTCTCTCCAGTTTGCACCTGGTGCGAAAGCCAGCCTTCCTCGCCGGCCTCCACTCTTTGCCATCAGAAGGAAGTCTGCACATGGTTCCTTTTTACCTCTTCCCTCGGGTATGTGAGCCAGAATGTACGGTCCACAGGCCGTTGGCGGTGGACACAGCCTCACTCCAGATTGCTGGGTCTAATTAGCACTACAGCACCGTCTCTTTGGTTCAGAAGGGTCGCCTTCTACCCGGTTCTGGTAATTGTTTCCTTTCTCGACCGTTGCTTGGGCTCTCTCTAGAGAACAGCTACCCTGGGAAGGTATTAAGAACAGCCAAAGGCGTATCTTGTCCTTGTTGGCTTCAGCCTTTGCTCTAAGTGTGTGAGCTGTTCGCCTTGATCCGACCGCATTGCCCTGGGAACGTTGTGGGACTGTCAGGTCGGGGGGACCGCCCGCGACGGCGCGTCCCCACCGGGGGGCATTGGAGGCAGCCTCTAGTCTTTTACAGGACGCCTGCCAGCCAGCCTGGTGGCCCGATTACAACGGGCTCCTAACTCCTGTCACCCCTATCTCCGATCCACCCCGCGGCACCTCCCCCCGCCAGCAGCTAAAGCAGTTCAATTACCAGAGGGCCCAGGTTCCTTGGTGCCCAGGCCAGACCTACACTGACTTCCAGATGAGAAAACAGCCATTTAATTGGTGTGATAACTTTCCCCTAAGAGCGCCAGTCCTGACGCGTAGGAAAGGGACCGCGGAAGACGGATCATTAGAGAGTGATCCCTGCGCCCCCGCCCGCCGCCCTCCTGTTTCCCAAATGTTGCCGTCTGGAGAAGGTCCGTCCCGGCCTAACGGAGGCCTAACGGAACCCTGGCGGAGTCGGGAGGTCTGGGGGCGATTCGAGGCTCATCACCCCTTCTGGAGACGAGACCTCGTCACAAGCACCAGCCAAACCGGCGCGATCGCAAGTGTTTGCGGGAACCTTCCGCGGGTCCGCCTCCTCGGGGAAGAGGGGTGGGGTGGGGGTGCGTGGATCAGAGCTCCCGCCGAACTGCCGCCCCCTTTTAGGGGGGAATTAATATTCTCATCGCTAAATGCACACTAAAGATTCGACAATAGACCAGCTTTTCCCTTTTGTTAAGAAACTTGCAAGGACTTGCCGAGTTGAAAGACAAAGTAAACCTTCCCGTCTGAGGAGGTAAGCGGGCCCGGATTGCTTGTTTTGCTCGGTGTAGCCGGGCGGGTTGCACGCCCGCCTCGGCGCAGAGGGGAGGCCCGAGGGACCTCTGCCCGGCTGCAAGGAGGGCTTTGCACGCGGCGTGTTTGTACCGGCGCGAGACAGCGCGCGGCTCTCTAAATAATTTACCAGTTGATTAATAGACTCACAGGGGTATAATTAGAAGAGGAAGAGACGGTGGGCACAGTAACCGGTACAGTGCTTGGGGGAACAGGAGCCTTTATTTTTTTAAAGAAACTTTCTAGGGTGCTGGGCGTTTGAAGACAAGTTGGGAAGCGCTCAGCGCCTCATCTCTTTTGAAGTGGAAATAGGACAGTTTGAATCCGTCGAGTTTAATTTTTCACAAGCTTTAGGGGCCCCGCAGTGCAACTCCCTTTTTATTATTGAAAAAAAAACTCTACATTTTTCTTTCATTTTTCTACACACACACACACACACACACACACACACACACATGCACGCAGCCCAGGCAGTAAGTAATAAACACATTAATTTACTCTCTTATTCAGCGTGTATCTTATTCGCTTCACCTCCCCCGGATGTGTCCCCGCGCGTCCCTCCCGCACCCCCACCCAGAGCTCCCACCGCGGGGGCTGCCAATAGGTTGATTAATGGACGCCCCCTGTAATTTATGCATTTTAAAGGAACCCTCACCTCGGTCTGACAATGCTTTTGAAGTAGCTCCTTTTTTCAAGTCAAACTTTTGACTTTTCCGCTGGGACCGCTACAAAGATTTCCTTATGGAAACTAGGTAGGAGACTTTCTCAGCCCGAGAGGGAGCCGGGGCCAAGATCGCCCAACAGAACAGCAGGTCTCCAAGCGGAGGTTGCATTCCGAGGCCAGAGGGCCCGTCAGTGAGGACGGTTCTAGAAAAGGGGGCCGGCGCCCCCGTCTATCAACAGGTTCGTGCCCCAAGAGGGTCCGGCTCTCTGTTTGGTTTTCTTTTTTCTTTTTTTGTTTAAACTAGATTTTCATCGCAGGAGCGTGCATTGGCTCTCCACGTCATTAAAATGATGCTTTGCCAGGACATGATCGAAAGGTTTGTCACCTAAAGGTGAAAAAGCTTTTCGTTCTATGGCCAGTCCAGTGGGGAAACTGAGGCAGTGAGGGACCCTCGACCCGTTCGTGCATCCGTTCGGCGAAACCTCTCTCCCCACCAAGGGTGGGGCTCGTCTAGTGCTAGTCTTACCCCCCAGCGGTGTCACCGAAGCGGGACAGCCGCTGGCCTGTGTGCTGGACTGCAGGGCCAGCCAGTGCCTGCTCTGTGCCTGGCATCCTGATTACAAAATGAAATGAGACAAAACCCAGACATTTCTGCGAAGTCTAAGGTGAGCCCAGAAGTGCATGCTGCCCTTCTCACTCTGACTAGAGCTTCTGGAAGCGTTTCCCCTCCTTGGGCAGCCCCGGTGGCTTCCAACCCACTCAGCTGTGAAATTGTCTGCGACAGGCCAGACCCGGAGGCCCCAGCCTTCTCCAGCCAGGAGGCCTCCCGGTACAGCCGTCCGGGCGGCCGCTCACACCCCCGAGGCAGGTGCAGCTCGAAGCCCCTTTCCCTCTCGGAATGTCCTCGATGGGGAGCTGACTGACACCAGCTGCTTTCTCCTTGGGCTGAGTGGGGCCTGAGGTGTCCAGGGGGCGGCTGCCCCCCGTGACTTTCTGTGGGGCCCCCACTTGGGACGGTTGCCGCATCCCCGAAACAGATCAGGGACAGGAGGCTTGTGGGGATTTGCCAGCCAGAAGGTGGGCTGAGGCATCCCCGTAGGGAGCTTGGCACCGCCGTGATAGATGAGGGAGGCACCGGGCCCACAGCTCCAGCCCTGCACCTGCCTACCTGCTCTGCTGATGAGGGGGCAGAAGGGTGGTGGGTGGACGCTGGCTGGGGGTAGACACGGGATTGGTGGGGTGGGGGAGAGGGGCGGAGGGTGAGAGGTGATGGATGAGTAGGGGGTCCAGGGGAGGCGGCAGGGGAGGGGACAGACCCCTTTCTCCTCACCTCCCACCTCAGACCTTGAACGCACACATTGATTTACCTGTGATCTTGACTGCTGGTGAGATCTGATCTCACGCCCCTGCCTTTTGCTCAAGGCTGGGTTATGGGGCGGGGGGGGGGGGTTAGGGACCTCTCCCTCCCCCGGTGTCTGCCCTCGCAACACCACACACTGCACATTTTTGCTGAGGCTGTGCCCAGCCAGTGCTCTGCTCCTCGGTCCCCAGCACCAGCCTGGCTCACAGCGGGAGCTCATGTCTATGAATGAATGAATGAATGGATGGATGGATGGATGAATGAATGAATGAGTGAATGAATGAATGAGGGGGCACCCAGCAATTGGTCCCGCACGGCGTAGTGGGGCAATACCAGGGAGGTCCGCCTCACGGCGTCTGGGACCCAGAAGCTTCTCTGCCTGCACTTCCATTTAGGAGAGACCCCATTCGTCTAGAGGAACAAGGCGGGGACAGGGGACAGAAGGCAGCAGGCAGCCTGAGCAGTTTCCGGAGAGGTGGCCAGCAGCGGTCACTCCTGGATGGTCGGGGGAGCGGCTACAGGATAGGGCTCAGGACTTAACACTGCGTGACCCCGGTTCAGATTCTGTCGCTTCCCAGCTGTGCGACCTTGGCCAAGCCACCCAGAGCCAGTTTCCTCATCTGCAGGGCGAGCTGGCCACAGTATCGAAGGCATCGGGTTGTGAGGTGTGTAAAATGAAATTGCGTCTGTAAAACGTTCAGCACAGTGCACCTGACGCCACAGGCCGTTATAATAGCTGATTCGTGTTAGCATCATCGTCTTCGTACTGGAAGCAGTGGGAGTAGGAGCAGGATCCGTGGGGTACGCGTGTACGTTTCACGTGTGGGTGTCGACATTCTTTTCCCATGGTGCTGCCCGCTTCGGTCCCTGTGGTGACCAGGAACTGGCGAAGGCCCCGTTTGCCACACGCCTGGTGCCCCAGTTACCTACTGCAGCTGCCTGACAATTTAATGGCATAAAATGAAGACTGTTTTATTACGCGTTTGATTTCATGGATGAGGGTTTCCGGCTGGGCGTGGCAGGGAGGGTTGGACTCCATTCCGTGCTGACTTGGACCTTAGCTGGCATGGCTTCGGTGGCTGGAGCTCCCTAGGCCAGCTCATCCCCAGGCCCTATGTCTGGTTCTCAGTTCTGGTGTCAGCTTGGTTCCTTGGCTCTTTTCCTGCATCGGCTGGGGCTTCTGTGTCCGAGAGTCCTCAATCCCGTGCCTGGGACCACCGGGCGCTGGTCGGGCATCTGTGTCCATGCAGCCTCTTCGCACGGCTAGCCTGGGCTTCCTCCCAGCACGGCGGCCTCGGGTTGGTCAGCCCTCTTATGAGGTGACCGGCTTCCCCTAGAACGAGCATTCCGGGGAGTCCCGGATTGGGGTGGAGGATGATGTGAGCTACAGGGCTTCTTGTGACCCAGCCTCAGAGGTCTCAGAACAAGATTCCAGCTGGTTCTGTTCATCAGTATCGTCAATACGACCAGCCCGGGTTCACGGGGAGAGCATTAGGCCCCCACCTCTCGATGGGAGGAGGGGGCATCCCTCGCCAACCACAGGAGGGGAGGCTTGAGTTGAGCCTTTCTGTTAGTCGGGATCGGCTGCGTCCTGGGACTGCGTGCGGCAGGCCGACCGCCTCCTAGATGCTCAGGATCGGGGCAGCGGCATGACTTCACGTGCCACGTGGGGGCTGGCAGATAGCCCAGAGCCCTGACAGTCCAGTCCTCCTTTGAAGAGGAAGAAACCCCAGTTGGGAGGTAAAAGGACTCACCCAGGGGCACACACTGTGGGAGAAGTGCAGCGTGGGGGGCAGAATGCATGCTGTTCCCTCCCCTGAAACGCAGGTGGGGAGCACAGAGATGAGCAAGTGGCCCCCAGAGCCAGATCGCCTGGGCTCCGTCAGCTATCAGCTGTGTGGCCTTGGGCAGGTTACGTCCTCTCTCTGGGCTTCAGTTTCCCAATCTGTGAAATGGGGCCGTCGTGAAGGTTACGTGAATTAGCACTTGTATGGGAACAGATACAAGCTTAGAAGAGAGCCGAGCTCAGCCTAAGCAGGAGAGCACACGTGCTTCTTCAGGAAACGTGCCACCCTGTCTTCTCCATCCCAGAAGAGCGGGCTCGTGGTTGTTCCCTGGTTTCTTCCTAGCTGCTCACGTTGCTGTCACAGGTCACGTGGGCGATGGCGTTGTCGCCGCCTGTGGGACGTGGGCGGAGTAGCTGGTCCGGGGCCCCCCCCCCCCCCCCGCTCCATTGCAGCGGAAGGAAAAGCGTGTTCCTTAAGCGCCTTCCCCTGCAGGGCACAGCGATGTGAGCGCCCTGCACTTTAGAACAGCCTGGTCCGCGTGCAGACTGGCTGCCTCTCCTCCTTTCCCGGGGTAACTTGCATCTTCCACCGAAAGACGTAAGGGTGTGTGTTGAGATAAGAACAGCGAGCTATCAAATTGTTAGACCCAGCGGGCCCGAGTGAGCATTTTTACTAAAAGTGTAATTAGTTTGCCGGGTGAGGCGGCATTTATTTGTGGAAGAATGTCTATTTTCAAATGGGCTTTTTTTTTTCTCATCTTACACTTCGGTAGACAAACTGAGTGTCCACTGTGGGAGGCCGTGCCTCCCAGCTGTGACGCGCCCCGTGGGGTGTGGGCAACCCCGTCTTGTCTTTGGTCTTCGCCCGAGTAGACAGGCAGAGAGGGGGCTGATGGAAAGTGATAGAAAGGGGGCAGCCGCCCTTCGAGGAGGGAGAAGTGCGGAATATCCTCCTAATTGGCAAGAGCCCCAGGGCTAATGTACTTTTCTGGACTTGAAAAAAAAAAAAAAAAAAAAAAAAGAAGTCCAATATTGAAAGAATTGTTATTTCCTGGCACCACCGTCTGCCCAGCGATTTTAAGTGCTGTCGTTGAGTAATGTAGACATTAGCATGCTGACTTTTGGAGCCATCCTGGGCCTGGGAAACCCAGACCCACCAAGACAGGAGCTTGTCTGGAGTAAGTGACCTGAGTTTACCGAGGAGGCAAACTCCCCGGCGGGCCTGCCCCCCGCAGAAGGATTTGCAGGTGTCCCTTCGTTTTCTCCCAGACCCGATTCGGAAACGTCCTCTTGAGCTTGTTAAATGCTCGCTTGGGGCGCAGCTCCCAGGGTGGGCCAGCAGGTGGCAGTAAATAATAAACAAACAGCATCGCTAACGGAACACCTGCCCCCAGCTTCTGGCTCTGCGGGCCCTGCAGGGCCCACTCGAGATTCCTGCCCGCGCGGGCCTCCGCCGCCTGGAATCAGTACCATCTGGGGGGCGACAGTCTCCCAGAAATGGTCGGGGTTTAGCTTCCGCTGAGCCGCAGGGATGGTGATGTCCTGGGGCAGGGGCCCGTTTCCTTCAAGCCTCCGTCTGAGGAGGAACCGAGAAACAGAAAAGCAGCTCTCCTCTCTCCTTCGCAGCCCTGCCCTTCTCCCTGACTCTCCCTCCGGCCTCCAGCAGCAGCCGGGGGGCCCTGGGGGCCGTGTCGGGATGTGGGGAGGGGGGAGACCAGAGGCGCACACGGAGTTTTCCGCGGATGCCGACGGATCTCCAGATGTCCCCTTCACCTCGATTTCAGGGGGGCCTGAGGAAGGAGGGAGGCCGCGGGGTAGCTGTAGGGTGCACGGGGGCGAGGGGTAGGTGCTGTGTGCCGGGCCGCGTGTAGACAGGTTCAGGGTACAGACCACGCGTCCTAGGGGCGGGTGCAGCGTGCATGGCGTGCACGTGGGGGGTGTGTGTGAAGTGGGTGTGTAATGTATGTTTATAGCGTAGGGGCGGGGGTGTTGTAGGCGGGTGGAGTGGGTTGTAGGGCTGTTACAGGTGAGTGCCTGCCTAGGAGCGTGTGCACTGTGTGTCCATGCAGGTGTCCGTGTGTAGGGTACGTGTGTAGGGGTGTGTGTGGCACGCAGACGTGGGTTTCTGAGCGTGGGTGTAAGGGTGTGTTGTGTGCCCGTAGGGTGTAGGGTGAGTGATGAGGTACTCAGCCCTTTCTTTTTTTTTAAAGTTTATTTATTTTTGAGGGAGAGAGAGAGAGAGAGAGAGAACGGGGAGGGGCACAGAGAGAGAGAGAGAGAGCTTGAGCAGGGGAGGGGCAGAGAGAGAGAGAGAGAGAGAGAGGGAGGGAAGGAGACAGAATCCCAAGCAGGCTCTGCCCTGTCAGCGCGGAGCCCAACGCAGGGCTCAAACACGAACCGTGAGATCATGACCTGAGCCAAGATCAAGAGTCAAACGCTTACGCACTGAGCCACCCAGGCCCTCTCAGCAGTTTTCTGACCTGCCCCGGCTGGGGAGGAGGGTCACACTTATTAGGGGCATAGCCATCGGCCTCGGTGTTTATCATCTTAAAAGCACTGACTGCGGGAACGGTTTCCTTCGTTCTACTTGAGCCTTGTGGGGCCCAGCCCGGCAGCCCTACACTCCTCGTGCCTACCCCTGCCAGCCGAGTCCCAGGGCGGGGACACTAACCGGCCAGCGAGAGCGGATGATGCGAGGACGGGACAGCGGGCGGCAGTGTGGTGCCGCAGGAACGCTCCGAGCCGGGCAAGGAGCCAGGCCCTTCGGTCCCCTGGGCTCCCGTTTCCCCTGGAGAATCTCCAGCCGCCTCGGTGCTCTCCCCGGCTCCTCCCTGACTCCCACTCAGCATCTCTCTGAGCGGGTCTTGACTGAGGGTGACAGACGTCACATCTGTGGCCGGGGAGGAAGAGTCCGTACCTGCATCTCATGGGGGCCCGTTCAATTGCTACTTTCTCCTTGCAGGATTGAGGTGCAAGAGGGAACTTGACCTGGGCTGGGTTTTTTGTTTTTTTTTTTTTTAACAGGAATTAGCCTTCCCTTCAAGACAGAGGGTGGGCCCGGTGTCCTGGGTAGAGCTGGTGGGGGGGGGGGGGGAGGGAACCAGGTAGGATCCTTTCGGGGCCTAGGAGCCTCTCGCCTGTGACCATGGCTCCCCACAACCCCTGTGCCAAGCAAACCCAGCCGGCAGGGAATAAACGGATTGAGATTTTAATAACCTCGAGGTCAATGTGAGAACTGCCATCTCTTATGGAAGATCTTCAGGAAACACACACACACACACCCACACACACACACCCTGAAACCAGGTGGTGTGGCCTTATGAAATAATGGGATATTCGTATCTTGCACTTCACTAAATTCAGGGTTGACAGGACATTCCGGAGAGGTAGCCCTCGGCAGTAGCTTACACGCAGGGTAAGATGTTAACTGCCAAGTCTGGAAATCAAGCCTGAGGCACCTGACTCAATGGAGAAAGACCTTAGGCTGCGCTGAAAATCTCTATCTGAGAGGAGGGAAAAGGGTAAATGGACAGCATTATCAAGGAGCCTTTAAACTTTCAGCAGAACACAGCCAGCGAGCTCTGTTACGAAAAGCTGCGTTTTTGCTGAACTGGCTGGTCAGGCCATGTGGGGTTGGGGAAGTGAGTCGATAGCCTTCAGGAAAAAAAAAAAAAAAAGGCCGCATGGAAACAAAGGTGCTGAGCTGAGTCCCTGGTAGGGGGCCGCAGGGGTGGGCCTGGGGAAAGGCGCTGGGGGCGGGGTCTGCGGGCTTCACCCCCCCCCCCCCCCCCCCCCCCCACCGACTGCCCAGCGTGCCAGGAGGGATGCTCAGGTTGGAGGCCTGGGAGGCAGCATCCAGAGGCCCAGGGGTGGCCGTGTTTCGTTTCAGGTTTCCCGGCCCCCTCTGGGGGAGCGGGCCATCTCCGTGGAGGAGACCCTCCGTGTTATGTGGGTCTGCTGGTGCTGGGAGACGACCTCGCAGCCCCCCCCACCCCGCAAAGTGAGGGACAGAGGCTGACGGGGGAGAGGGGTGGTCTGAGCAACCTTCCCAGATTACCCCAGAAGGGCAGATCTGGGCACGTAGCCTGCTGCCGTGCTTCTGGGCAGAGCCTCCAGGAGCAGGTGTGGTAACAGGAGGAGGGAGGCTCCACCCCACACCCCTAGGCCCCCCTAAGCGAGAGCCACTAATGGGGTCAAGTATGGCCTTCCGGGGAGACTGTGTCCTTTGTCCCTTTCCAGCAGCCTCTCACGGTGGCCTTTTCAGCCTCCTGTAGGCATTTAAATAATTTCCTTTAAACAAAACCCCGCTTTTAAAATGGAAGCCTTCAAACATACATAAAAAGTGGAGAAGAAAAGAACGAAGCCATGGGGACCCACCCCCGTATCGGGGACCCACTCGAGCTCGTGCTGCCTTGTTGTGTCTGAATCCACCCCAAAGACCCCCAACCCCCTCCCCCACCCGCCCGTCCCGCCGCCTCCCCAAAACAGGATTTTATTTTGAAGCGCATCCCAGACATCAGCACGCATTCTCGTGAATCCGCCTCTGGGTCGTGGTGTAGCTGAAGGGGTCGCTGAGAGCCTGCCCCTGGTGGCCTTCCATTGCCTCAGGACCCGGTTCCGTGCTTGGAAGGACAATCCATAGCTCCGCCACAAACACCTAAGGAACCAAAGAGCCTTCCAGTTTGGGAAACGGGGCTATTCACTCGCTCGTTCGTTCATCGTTCATTCACTTATTCATTCAAAATGTGTGTTTGCTCAGTGCCTACCATGTGCCAGACACAGCACCTGACTTTACCGGGGTTCCTGCTTTAAAGGGTGGGGTGAAGGTGGGGCCTGAGGCAGCAAACATGCACCAGTAATTAGCGGTTCAAAGTCACGCAGGAGGAGAAATGCTCATTTGAGGGTCTGTGTTTCCCTGACTCCTGCGGCGAGGGGCTTGTTTTGGTTTTGGTTTTGGCTCAAAGTCAGGATCAGCGTGTGGTTCACCTTCTTCCTGGAAACATGTGCCTTCCACCCCTTGGAGCCCCGCCTCCCGTGTCTCCCGTGTCCTTGTGCCTTTCCAGCCGGGATACCAGCTTGTGTCCCTGCCTCTCTTGACCTCGGGGCCCTGAGCTCTGTGCGGGGTTGGGTCTGATTCACAGGGCATAAGAGGGACCCTCCACTCTGTTGTGTGTGCGTGCACGGGTGTGTGTGTATGCTGTGTGTATACACAGTCTATGTGTATTTTTTTTAATGTTTATTTATTTTTGAGACCGAGCACGAGCAGGGGAGGGGCAGCGAGAGAGGGAAACACAGAGTCGGAAGCAGGCTCCGGGCTCCGGGCTCCGAGCTGTCAGCACAGAGCCCGACGCGGGGCTCGAACTCATCAGCTGATGAGATCATGACCTGAGCCGAAGTCGGGCGCTCAACCGACTGAGCCACCCAGGCGCCCCAGCATGTATTTCAATTAGACCACGTCGTACAAGCCGTTTGTTGACTTGCTTGCCCCCTGATTTCTGCCAGAGCCCTCTTTCCAAGTTAGTTGAACATAAGCGGTTTTTGAAGGTGGCATAACCTCTCGGGCATGGACAGGCCATCCTTTATTTGACCCACCTTCTGCTGAGGTCATCGTAGATCGCATCTGATCTTCACCACTGGAAATGACGCTCAGATGGACACCTTGGGGCGCATGTCCTTTCCTGCCTGTGCTATTATATGTTAGGTGTGAGTTCTTGTAAATGAGATCACTAGGTCGAAAGGCATGTACGTTTTAACTTTTTTTTTTTTTTTTAATTTTTTTTTCAACGTTTATTTATTTTTGGGACAGAGAGAGACATAGCATGAACGGGGGAGGGGCAGAGAGAGAAGGAGACACAGAATCGGAAACAGGCTCCAGGCTCTGAGCTATCAGCCCAGAGCCCGACGCGGGGCTCGAACTCACGGACCGCGAGATCGTGACCTGGCTGAAGTCGGACGCTTAACCGACTGCGCCACCCAGGCGCCCCTAACTTTTTTTTTTTTAAGGATTTTTTTTTTATTTTAGAGAGAGAGAGCATGTGCAGGTAGGGGAGGGGCAGAGGGAGAGAGGGAGAGAGGGAGAGAGAGAGAGAGAGAGAGAGAATCTCACGCAGGCCCACGTTCAGTGCAGAGCCCAATGCAGGACTCGATACCAGGACCCTGGGATCATGACCTGACCCAAAATCAAGAGTCAGATGCTTAACTGACTGAGCCACCCAGGTGCCCCTACATCTTAACTTCTAACACAAATTGGGAAATTCCCTCTAGAAATCTTTGCACAAGGTGGGGGGCGCCCCCCTCCAAAGGAGTCTCTTTGTGTTTCCATCCTGTCTTCCATTATTCCCTGGAGTCAGGCTTCTCTCCAGCCGAGGTCACTTAAGCCACAACCCTTTTGGGCCTTAGTTTTTCAACTTTGAAATGAGAGAGGTCAAGGGGATGACCTTCCAGGGCCTTCCCTCCAGGTCTCCGAGCCTCACGAGCAGCCCCCGTCGCCCCGATAAGGCTGCAGGTGAGCAGCGCAGTCCTCCCTGGAGCACAGCTTGCTTTCTGACAGGGCCTGACCGTTGGAGAAACCAGTCAGCAAATGTTGGCCCGGTCCAGCCCTCACCCCCAACAGCCGAGGCCTGAATGCACCCGGGGTGTCACTGGCCAGCAACCTCATTACCTAGTGGAGCCCCTTCTCCATGGACAAGCCTGTGTCAAACCTACAGCACTCTCCTAAAGTCAGGTTTAAGCTCAGGGGAGATTTAATCCAAAAAGTTTGACATTTAAGGGTCACGTACTCTTCCCAATGGCTTCATCATAGCCCATCTTTTGGGAATCTGGATAAACTTGGGGAAGGGTCTAAAAATACACCCACATGGCCCTTCAGAAGACCTCTAACAGATCTGGCTTCTTTATTTTTTATTATTTGAAAAAAAATTTTTTTTTCATTTTTATTTAGCTTTGAGAGACAGAGAGACAGAGCATGAACAGGGGAAGGGCAGAGAGAGAGGGAGACACAGAATCAGAAGCAGGCTCCAGGCTCTGAGCTGTCAGCACAGAGCCTGACGTGGGGCTTGAACTCACAGACCGCAACATCATGACCTGAGCCGAAGTCGGACGCTCAACTGACTGAGCCACCCAGATGCCCCTCATTTTACTTAAAAAAAATTTTTTTTAATGTTTATTTATTGTTGACAGAGAGACAGAGCACGAGCAGGGGAGGGGCAGAGAGAGAGGGAGAAACAGCATCGGAAGCAGGCTCCAGGCTCCGAGCCGTCAGCACAGAGCCCGACGCGGGGCTCGAACTCACAAACCGTGAGATCATGACCTGAGCCGAAGTCGGACGCTCAACCGACTGAGCCCCCCAGGCGCCCCAGATCTGGCAGCTTTAATGAGTCATCTGCCGATCCCACAACATTCAGTGAGGCAGGTGCCACTGACGAGAACACTGAGGTTCAGGGAGTTCCCATCACTGCCAAGCAAGAGTGCACTGGACCCCTGGGCTGTCAGCTCACACTTGATCCAGGGCAACTAAGAGGGGAGTTTTCTGGGTTTTATTCTAAGGAATGCTTATAAAAGCAGCTGTACCGGGGCACCTGGGTGGCTCAGTCAGTTAAAGCATCTGACTTCACCTCAGCTCAGGTCATGATCTCATGGTTCCTGAGTTCAAGCCTCACCTTATGCTCTCTGCTCTCCTGCAGAGCCTGCTTCGGATTCTGTGTCTCCCTCTCTCTCTGCTCCTCCCCTGCTCTCTCTCTCTCTCTCTCTTAAAATAAATAAATATTTTTAAAAGACAGCTAGGGGCACCCAGGGGATGGCTTAGTCAATTAAGCATCCAACCGACCCGCACAAGTCATGATCTCGCGGTCTGTGAGTTCGAGCCTCGCATCAGGCTCTGTGCTGACAGCTCAGAGCCTGGAGCTTGCTTCGGATTCTGTGTCTCCCTCTCTCTCTGCCCCTCCTCTGCTTGTACTCTGTCTCTCTCTCGCGCGCGCGCTCAAAAATAAATAAACATAAAAAAAAAAAGGCAGCCGTATCACAAATCCTCCTTGCAGCTCCCCCACCCCACCCTGAGCACAGCCCATCCGCCTTCCCAGTCTGCAGAAGAAACTGAGGTTCAGAGTGTTGGGGTGGAACACTCTGTTGGGGTGGAATCGGGACTAGGAGAGGGAAGCCAAGGACCCCTCTCACTGCAGCCAGACTCTGACAGGGACCTGCCGGAGGCCTGTGGCACCTCCGGGCTGCTCAGATTCCCACAGACTTAAAGGGCTCCGCGCTTGGGGGCTCAGCAAAAGGTGTTTCCTCTCTAGAGGCTTACAAAGCTGGAGCTGTTAGCTGGCGATTTTCATTCAGGGTCCTCAGCCCAAGCTCTTCGCGGACTTTATATGACGTCCATTTTTGCTCTTCGGAGCCTTGCAGTGACCACTTAGAAAATCGTGCTTTTCATTAGCCACATCCTTGGGGCATGGGGACCCCGACTGGGGACTCCACTGGCGGATACCACAAGATGGCCGGTCCCTGTGCAGATGTGGCCAAGTCCAGGATCCTGAGATTAACTCCCATGGGTTCGTTGACTAAATGAAGGCAAACGCACGACTGTTCCCAAGGTGGCCTGTGTGTGGCCCAGATCCCCTTCCCCTGTGAAGGCCTCATGGGCCTGTCTGCGCTCACTTCCCGCGGACCACTCAGCTCCAGCCCCACGGGCCCTTTCTCTGAAACTTGAATGTGTCCAGATCGTTCCAGCCTCAGGGCCCGGGCCCTTGCCATCCTGTCTTCCTACAACATACTCTCTGGGTCTTTGTGCACTTGGACTCCCATTTGGACCTCAGCCAGATGTGACCTGCCCAGAGGCCATCCTGGACCCAAACCAGCAGGCTCCCATCACTTGGTTTGTTTTCTTCATCGTACTTATGATGCTCCACGGTGGTTATGTGTCTGTGCGCTGTCTCCCTCTCTAGAATGTAAACGTTGGGAGGGCAGGGCCCCTGGATCCTTGCTTGCCGTGTATTATAGTGGCCAACACAGTGCCTGGCATAGCACGGATGCTCCGTAACTATCCACTGGACAGATCGCTGGGAAGGGCTTATTTCTGTCTTAGTTTCTTATTTAGGTGAAAACACTCGTAAATATTTAGGATTGGAAAGCTGTGTGACAGATTCTTAACCCGTTTTGTGCTTAATCTGTATTTATCCTGAAACAAGGCACTGGTTTCCCAGATCAGAGAACAGATGCATTATTTGTTCACACGGTGATCGGAGTGCTGGCTCCCCACACCCGAAATCCTCGCGGGGCCATGCGGTGAGAGCCAACATACCCTGTGTAAACAGGGATCTGTAGCCTGGGGGACAAGCCCTGACGTTATGACTCTCGGAGCTTGCCTGAGCCTCTCCCGAGGTCTCTGTCTTTAAGTCTCAAGGCTCGTTTGAAGCCGGCCTCCTGCATCGCCCGCCAGCAGTCTGTTCTCAGAACACCGTGACCACGGGGGACACGTGGACACATTCAGTTATGTTTTACTTCCCAACATGCATCTCCCGAACCGAAACATATCAGCCACCATCTCTGAGTGGCTGCCGCGTGCCTGGAAATTTGTGTGCACCGTGAACCCCGTGGGGACAGATCCTGTCATCCTTTTTTGTCAGGTGAGCAAGCTGACCCTTGGAGAGGTCGAGTGACCAACTGAGGTCGGTCGGCGGCACCTGAGGGCAGGGCTGAGACCCTAGGTTTGCGTGCCCCCCAAGCCCGAGTTCTCTCCTCTCTCCCGCCCGGGCTCCCCAGAGTCTGGGCAAGTTGCTTTTAACATGTTTGGTGAGTTGCAGTGGAGCTTTTGGAAAAAGAAGCCTCCGGTCTATTTATTATTCCACACCTACTGCGTGCTGGACACTACGTTAATCATGGGGGGGAAATGAGGTGGGCGTGGTCTTTTCCCTCCTGGAAAAGTCTTTTTCCTCATGGAAAAGACTTCCAGTGTCTTTTGGGAGAGGCAGACGTCACAAGAGGACAGCCAATGACGATGACGATGACTGACGAGGGTAGCAAGTGAAGTAACCCAACCTGGCAGCAACCCCTGGGGCCATTCCACTGGGGCCCCTGAAGGTTGAATGGAAAGTCTTGCCCCAGGCAAGGTGTGGGGGAGGGGCTTTCTGGAAGGAGGGACTGGCAGACTCAAGGGGAGGTGAAGAGCTGAGGGAGAGTCACCGGGGAGGGAGTCAGGAGTCAGGGACTAAAAGGGACTGCTGGCCTTGGGGGAGGGGACTGTTCTTATCCTCCGAGCACTGGGGAGCCACAGCAGGCGTAAGCAGGGGGAAGAGAGGGGATGAGCTGCAGCAACTTCTCGTTCGTGCCAGATGTTCTCTCTAGGGCGAATGCCCTTTTCTGATCTTTCCTCCGGCCTGGGGTAGAAAGGCTGGAAGGTGCGGGAAGGGACAAATTCAGGGAAATGTGAATCTCTCAGATAAGGTTTTTGGGCCTTTGGTCAAGAGCGGAAGCAGCACGTCCTGGCCCTGGAGGAAAACGGCCGTTTCTGCCTCTCTCGCCCGTGTGCTCGCCTGGCCGTCAGTCTGGGGCCTTTTGGCAGGTTCCAGATGTGTGCACCAGGGCCACTTGCCCGACGCACGGATGGCCGTCTGGCATGGCGGCTGGGCCTCTCCCGAGAAGCTGCCAAAGACCCTCACTGCAACTCAAGGAAGCCCGCTCGTCGGGGGCCACATCCATAGCAAACACGGGTAATGTTTACCAAGTATTTCTGGAAAAATGAACGCAAAGTGCAGGAAATGCAGTGCAAATTGCTCGAAGGGAGGACATCAGCAACATGGGACATTTAATGAGTCTGGGAGGCGAGGTGTACATTTTGGGAAAATGTGAATTGCGGTAACGTAAACAAGCATCCTCTCAAGATCTCGTTCTCCTTGAGACTGCGTTTCAGTGTCTGGTTCTCACCACGGCTGCAATTCTAGAGATCTGATTCTAGACATCAAGGAGGGGAGAAGCGGAGGAAGGAGAGAAGCAGGGGTTGCCTACGTGTCGCAAATTAGCAGAAAACATCCAGAGTAAACCTTCACCGGGGGCCTGCTGTGTTACCCCGAAAAGCTTCTTGCTGCAAAAAAACAGATCCTGCAGGAACGGGGACTAACCTGGCTGCTGATGGGTGCGGCATCGTGTCAAGGTCAGGGGAGGGTCAAGATCAAGGTCAGGGTCATCCAGTGCGGTTTTCCTTCTCCCACGGCCTGCGTTCCTCCAATTGCTGGGACCTGGGAGGGACCTGGGCACCCGCAGCCTTGTCCACCCAAACCCGACCCTTCACCAGGTCAGTCCGGAGTCAAGGAAAGTTAGGAAACCCACGGCCCCCAGGCCGCCGATGCTCCCTCACCCTCCCGTTGGGTCAGGAGCGGTGCCCAGGATGACAGACAGCGTGACCGCCCGCCCTCCTCTCCCTGCAGTCCCTGACAGCATCATCATGAAGGTGCTGGACCAGAGGCTGAGCCAGCAGGACAGCGTTCAGAAGGGGTGGGTGCTGCACGGCTTCCCGAGAGACCTGGACCAGGCGCACATGCTGCACAGCCTGGGCCACCAGCCCAGCAGGTAAGCCGCCCCCTTCCGGAAGGTCGCTGCCACTGGGCACCCCCTCCCCAGGGGCTCGGCCGACGAGGTCCCGGTGAGAGCTTGCGGTTTACCAGAAGCTCCACTGCCCCTGCAGTGGCATGGCTCTTCGACACCCCCTCCCCTCCCCGTCCCCGGCCACCCACCCCCTTTGCCCCGTGAACTGGGAGTCAGGCTTGGGTTCAGGTCCCGGCTCTGTCACTTACCTCGCGGGACCCGAACTTCCTCGCCCGTGAATGCCGACCCACCCCAGACAGCCTCACCTTCCCCAGGGGATTGTGCCAGTGAACGGATGTCTCCTTCTGCCGTTTCTCCTCTTGCACGGTTGACGTTTAAACCTTCGGTGCATCAGACATGTATTCTGATGCGGGTAAGGGGCACGGGCTGAGCACTTCCTCCCCAGATGGTTGGCCATTTGTTCCAAAACAGCGTCCAATGTCGTGGAACATCGCGTTCCTCCTCCGCTGACGTGCACCGGAGAGCACGCCGTCACTGTGTGTACTGTGGGAGGAAATGAGGGGGGTTCCAGTGGAAACAAGCAAGACTACGAGCTCCGGGCTCGCCCTGGCGAGGGAGTCGCCACGCCGCTCGGGTTCGGCAGAGGCCCAGAGGCCGGCAGCGGAGCGGGAAGGCCTCCCGGGTGCGCCCTGCCCGAGCTGCTGCCCTGGGAGGCCGGGTGGGGGGGCGGCCACCTCGAAGCGGGGCGCCCCGTGTGCTTGGCCGGGGGACCACATGTGGCTTTCTCTGGTTGGTCCTAACCTGCAAACGGTGGCAACAATTAAGGAACCTGCTAGGTATCTGGCTGTTTTGGGGTCCCTTGTAGCAGAGACTGCGGCTTGGTTTGGGAGAGTTTTTGCGTTTCTAGGTACTTGGCATCTTATTGTTATCATTTCAGCTTTTCGTTACTGGCTTTTTATCTTCACGTGGCGTGTGGAGAAGTTGTTGAAGTGCAACCTCGAATTTAAAATAAAAATTATTGGCATTCTGTGGAAGGCTATTCGACAGTATTTGAAAAGAATGTGTATTTTATAAATTTTTTAATGCTTACTTACTTTTGAGAGGGGGAGAGAGAGCGAGAGAGAGAGCGTGCACAAGCAGGGGAGGGGGAGAGAGGGAGACACAGAATCCAGAGCAGGCTCCAGGCTCCGAGCCGTCGGCACAGAGCCCGACGTGGGGCTCGAACTCACGAACCACGAGATCACGACCTGAGCCGAAGTCGGACGCTCAACCGACTGAACCACTCAGGCACCCCAAGAATGTGTATTTTAAATTTGAAGTTATAGAATTAAATATACATTATTAAGTCACACTTTTTCTTTTCTAAGTCTATTTTTTTTAGTCATCTGTACACCTGATGTGGGGCTCGAACCCACAACCCCTCGATCAAGAGACACATGCTCCCCTGACTGAGCCAGCCGGCGCCCCTTAGGTCCTCCTCGATCCCCTCTGTCCTTGTCTCCTCATTGCTGTGTTTGTTTTTTGTGTCTGTCATCCTGTCAAGGACTGATTTGCTGACTTCCCGCTAACAGCGCATTTTTACTGATTTCTCTTGTTCCCTTATTTCCTGCAGCTTTTGCTTTATGTGTGTCGGTGCCGTGTTACGCAGTTCACAAAGGCTTGGGTCAGCGATGTGTTCCTTGTGAAATGTCGCCCTGACGGAAGTGACCGTCTTTGACGCGACCGCGGGGTGTCTGAGCGCCCCCTGTGCCCCTCCTCAGCAGCAAAACATCGGTATCAGAGAGAGAGAGAGAGAGAGAGAGAGAGAGAGAGTCTGTGTTGCAGTCTGCCTCAGGACCTCCCAGGTTCTGGCCAGAGAGGTAGAAGGCACACACTGATTCTTCTAGAACAGCCGCTCTCGGGGGCCAGCTCCACCGGAAGGCACGCCTTTTGGTCTGTTTTGCCTTTTAAAATTTTTCTTATTTCGTCGTTCCTGAAGCTCACAATCACCTTGCTTTTTCGCTTGCCTACCTTTCTTTGTATCTATGTGCTAACTAGTTCCACTCCTTATTAGAGCCCCTCCGAATAGTTTGCCACAAGGTCCGTCAGGCTATGTAATCTGTCGGCCGCAGGCTTTTTCTTTCCCTCTGATTCCTCTCTCTCGGTTGGACTGTTTTTGTGTTTTGTTTCCTCTTGGCTGACGGCATGGCTGTTGTCAGACTTACCCACTGTGGCATCACGGGAGTTTCTTTGTCCTTCTCCTGTTTTCCGAGCCCCATACTCTTCCTCCGTCTGGCCTCCAGCTGTTCCTCGAGTTAAAAAGGTGGTTTTAGGGGCGCCTGGGTGGCTCAGCCGGTTAAGCGTCTGACTCTTGGTTTCGGTTCGGGTCATGACCTCATTGGTTCTCGGGTTCAAGCCCCGTATCTGGCTCTGCACTGACAGCACGGAGCCTGCCTGGGATTCTCTCTCTCCCTCTCTGTCTCTGCCCCTCCTCTGCTCTCTCTGTCTCTCAAAATAAATAAACATAAAAAAATAAATTTAAAAAAACAGAAGGAGGCTGTCATGTCCTCAGCACACTTGTTCCAGACTGAAGAGGTCCCCCTCCACCCCCTCCACCCCCTCCACGGGTGCACAGTCATCCCGATGCTCCCGTGCACGAGCACCCGAAGGTTCCCTTTGCCCCCCTCCCACGTGAGGAAGCTTGTTTCCACGTCTCCCGATTTTCTTTCTCTTGGTTTACTGCCTTGTTTTGGTCAAGCACATCCATCGGTGTAGCTTCCTGAGAAAGGTTGTGTGGGAGATAAATTTTTTGAGGCTTGGTACGGCCCGAAGTGCCCTTATCCTACCTTCCTACTTGCGGGGTCGGTTGGTGGGGCCAGGAATTACCCCCAGTCGCTTTCCCTCCGCCATTTTGAATTGCTGTTAAGAAGCCCAATGCCAGTGTGATTCCGGGTTCTTCGTACGTGGCCTTTTTTCTTCTCTCTGGAACTTGGTAGATCTTTCCTTCATCCCCAGGGTCGTAAAGCTTCACTATAAGATTTCATTCGTTTCTTTGGCGTGGGTCTGGTTTACTTGGTTGTCCCCGAAGCTAATCTGGAATGTTCCTTTTAAATTTTATTGATCTTGTTAAATGAATTATTCTCTCTCTGGAAATGTTCGTGACAGGCTTGTTATTGCAGGAGGTGGGGGTTTCCCCTTTCTGTTAAGGTTTTGTCAGTCTTTATTTTTTTTTCTTTTTAACTTATTTATTTTGAGACAGAGAGAGAACAGGGGTGGGGCAGAGAGAGAGGGAGAGAGAGAATCCCAAGCAGCCTCCGCTGTCAGCGTAGAGCCCAATGCGGGGCTTGAACTCACAAACTGTGAGATCATGACCTGAACCGAAACCGAGAGCCGGACGTTCAACCGACCGAGCCAGCCACGTGCTCCAGGGTTCTGTCTGTCTTGGCCTCGTCCTTTCTCAGTAGATTCTTTTGTTGGTTTGTCGGTCTGATTGTTTTTCAGATGTCAGGTCACCCTTGGTGGTTTGCTCCAGTGTTAGAGTAGGGGATTAAGATGTTAGTGGGTGGGACCTTGTGGCCCGTGGACTTTGTCTTCATGGAAGGGCGGTCTCTTGGGGCCATTTATGCAGAACTCCCCCACGCTGCTCAGCTTTGTCCAAGAGGACTCGTTCAGCCTCCTGCCAGATGGTGAGGTTCTGGGGTCCAGGGGGGAGCAGGACAGTGGAAGGCAGGCGGAAACGGAAGGAGGCATCGCTTGCTGCAGGCCATGTGCATATTTTTTATGTATTTCCCCTAATTTCGGTACAGATGCAGGCTCTGACCTGTGCTTGGCATTCCTCGGCCCAAGGAGCCTGAACTATACCTTCTCTAGAGCAGAAACCTTCCATTTCTACCCAAGTGGAGGAGGAGAGACACTGGCCCAGCAAGACGGTGTGAGGAGGGGATCTGGGGCTTAATCTCTTCAACCAGTCCTCCTTATTTCAGCCGCCGGTTCCAGAGTGGTGCCTGTGCCTGAGCCTTTGAGGGTTTGCTGGTGAACGCTGGGTTTGTTCTCAGCCGTTCCTGCTGCTGACTCGGGGTTGGCCGTTGGGGTCTCTGCAGCTGGTTGCACCCCCTGCACACCTGCTTTCCAGCCCTGGACATTTTGTGTCCGTGTCCCCTTCCTCCGTTCTCTCTGTCGCGTCGGGTCGGTCTCTAAAGCCCCTTGAGTCATTTTTTCGCGGGGGGGGGGGGGGGGTTGCTTTGGGAGGAAACAGTTTGGTGCGTGTTTCAATGTGACATTCGTACTTGGAACTCAGCCTGCGGCCTCTTTGTGGCACCTGTGTAGCCCCACTTTTAGTTTCAACTAGTTTGCTTCCATTATTTTTTGTTATCGTGCGGACAGAATGAAATTGGGCTTAATGTGTTTTTTTCACTCAACCTGCTTTTTTTTATTCCTTGAATAGCTGAAAATATCCCACTTATTTTTGCCTTTATCACTTTATTTTATGCTTCACTGGGGCTTCCTTTGTTTTCCATCTTAAAAAAAATTTTTTTTAATGTTTATTTAGTTTTTGAGACAGAGAGAGAGAGAGACAGAGCATGAGCAGGGGAGGGGCAGAGAGAGAGGGAGACACAGAATCCGAAGCAGGCTCCAGGCTCTGAGCTGTCAGCACAGAGCCAGACGCGGGGCTCGAACCCACGACCCACGAGATCATGACCTGAGCTGAAGTCGGACGCTCAACCAACGGAGCCACCCAGGCACCCTGGGTTTCCATCTTTTTTTTTTCTTTAGTTTATTTACTTATTTTTTCAGTAAACGCTACATTCAATGTGGGGCTCGAACTCACGACCCCAAGAGATCAAGAGTCGCACGCTCCACCGTCCGCCGACTGAGTCTTTTCTTCCTGGTTTGTGTTTTCTTTGACTTTTCTTACTGCAGCTGTTACCTTCTCTTCTCTCCGCTAATCCGTGTGGACGGTGGTCTGTGTCTCCAGCACGCTTTGTACGTTTCATGTACACGGTTAGGCTTGTGAGTCTCACTTTGTCAAATGAAACAGAGGCTCTCGACTGTCACGTGCGGGAGAAAGAGAGAGTGCTCCCCCACGTGCTCCCTCTTCGCCCCTGCCGGTCCACTCTCTGTCGTGAAGAGGGGCAGGCGGGGACACACGTCCTCAGGCTGTTCTGTGCCGGTCTGTGGGACACACATTCCTGTTTTTAAGATAGCTAAGCGTTTCTTTCTAGAGGTGTAACGATGATGTTGTCTCCAGCAATAATTATGACACTTGTGAGCTTTTAGTTCCCTGTCTTCAACCGGATTCAGAGTTCAACATCAGCTATTTCCGTAACGCAACCCCCCATTTACCAATTTTGATTCGTCTGTCCTTTGAATGGGTCGTCTGTGATGCATTTTCAGCCGGGGCACGTGCATGCTAGACTTCCTAAATTCTTGCCCGTTTGAGAGTGCCTTTCTGTTACCTTTATTTGTGAACAACATCTGGCAAAGTGAAGAACCGTTGGGTCAAATTTCTTCCCCACCGGCACTCCTGTATCATTTCCGCACTGTCCTCGGCCGTCTCTGGGGCTGCAGGAGTTCCCCGGGGGCGGTGGGTCAAGTGCGTCTTCTGTCTGGGTGCCCTCGCGTGCTCTCCCCCCACCCCCCAAGCTCATTTACACTGGCGAGACCTCAGTCTTGCTTCTCTTGATGACTTTTCCCTGAGATCTTATGCATCTCATCCGGGTACGTTATTTCAGGAGGACATTCTTCTAGTACACATATTAGTATTTTCCTGGCTCATTTGCTTGGCCCTCTTCTCCAGGAAGACCACTCGTGTGCGTGTCGGATAGCTATCATCTGTTATCCATAATTCGGGATTTTTTTCTAGTAGCTTTCATGTCTTGTTCGTTTCCCATCTGTCCTTCATGATAACTTCAACTATGTTCTGTTACTGTCTCATGGCCCCTGGTTTTTCGTTCCTATAATGTTTAAAAAAAAATTTTTTTAACGTTTATTTATTTTTGAGAGCTAGAGAGAGAGAGAGACAGAACGAGCAGGGGAGGGGCAGAGAGAGAGGGAGACACAGAATCCGAAGCAGGCTCCAGGCTCTGAGCCATCAGCACAGAGCCCAATGCGGGGCTCGAACTCACGAGCTGTGAGATCATGACCCGAGCTGATGTTGGACGCTCAACCGACTGAGCCACCCGGGCGCCCCTCTATAATGTTTTTATGTTTCCCTTTATTTTCTCCCTTAAGTCTGTCAGCTTTTGCTCATCTCCTCTTCTATCTTGCACCTTTTGCATGATTTCTTCCATGGTAGAGTCTGTTTTTCCTAAATTGTGTTGAGTGTATTGATAAGTCTTGATTGAAAAATGTGCTTAGGTTTCCTGGAGTAATTTTTCTTCCAAAGGGTATTCATTGTCTCTATTTTTTTTCCTTTTCTTCCTTCCTTCCTTCCTCCCTCCCTCCCTCCCTGCCTTTCTTTCTTTCTTACTTTCTT
The DNA here is from genome assembly GCF_014898765.1 of Herpailurus yagouaroundi. Lineage (NCBI taxonomy): Eukaryota > Metazoa > Chordata > Mammalia > Carnivora > Felidae > Herpailurus > Herpailurus yagouaroundi. Next base: position 54,114,150 of record NW_024412401.1, on the reverse strand, counting down.
TCTATCTATCTATCTATCTGTCACCATTTTTTGGGAAACATGTCTCCCTGGGTCCCAAGATGCTTGTCTTTTGCCAGCGATTTGTCCTTGAATAATAGGCCTGTCTTTTGCCTAAGAATGGCATGAGTTGGTATATTATTTTATTTCTGCGACTGCTTTAATAAATCCCCACAAACTTGGTGGCTTAAACAACACAAATCTATCGTCACCCAGTGCTGTAGGCCTAAAATCAGTAGTCGGCAGGCTGTGTCCCTTTCTGGAAGCTCTGGGAAGAATTCATCTCCTCACCCTTACCAGGAGGCTGCCCACCGTCCTTGGCCCCGGGACCCCTTCGTCTCCAAAGCCAGCAACGTTGCACACGCGGACATAGTCACGTCTCCCCCTGACCAGAGCTGGGGACACTTCTCAGGCTTTCAGGACCCACGGGGTTAGATTGGGCCCACCCAGAAACCCCGGGATAATCTGACCATGTCAGGGTCTTTATCTGAATCATATCTGCAGAATCCCTTTTGCCAGGGGAAGTAACAGATTCCCACATTCTGGGGATTAGGAGGCGGCCCTCTGGGAGGGGGGGCATTCTCAACCCCTAGACTTGAGGCCGGAGGGCTTCCTGCGGGAGGCGGAGACGTCTGGTTCTGGGGCAAACGGCCTGCCGGGGCTTCCTGTCTTACTACCCGTGTTGTCTGAGGACCTCCAGGAGCCACAGGGCCATGGGGCTAAGTGTCCACCCTTCGTGTTCCGGCAGCTTAACACACTAGGGTGCCAGTGGGCTAGCTTCTGTGCAGGGGGGTCGTCTACCTGAAGATGAGAGGCTCTGGGAAATTGCAGAACGGTCACTTTGGGGGAGGCTGGAGGCAAGGATCCAGTGCTCGATTCTTCTGAGCCCCGAGGGAGGAAACGGCAGTTTTAGACAGGCGAGGGCACCGTGTTTATTCAGAAGCACACAGGGGGAGAATACTCCAGAAGCTCTCTGATTTAGGGCAGGTTTGCGAGGGAGTATTTCTCCATTCACCAATAAACTCAGGTTCTAAAGACTTCGTAAACAATGCTGATTTAATTTATTTGACCCCCAGGGCGGAGGCCAAACAGGGGAAAACATGTTTGTTTCCAACACAGGTCTCACCGTCGCCCCGGTTCCATCTCCTTTCCTTATTTTCCTCTCCTCCTTCTCCTCCGCCTCGGGTCTGACTCCTCCATTCCCCCCCCCACCTCAGCCTTCAATTAACATCTTTATGATGAATGCAGAAGGTAATTTTAGCCGTAAACCTTCAAGTCCAGATCCAGGCTGAGAAAGCGAGAAATATTCTAGAATGAGCCCGCCTGGCATTGGCATGAATATCGGGGCCGTAATTCTGGCTTGGTTGTGATGCCAATTATAAAGCAGTCTAGCTGTGGCGTTGCTGTTTCTGACACCAGGAGGAAACCTTGGCAGAATTATAGCCTAGAAATCAATCTGGGAATACGATACAGAAATCTATAATTCAGACATGAAAACAATCTACAAAGCCTCTTTTTTTTTTTTTTAGGAGGGTTCGATGAAATTAGATTAAAATAAATTTACATATATATCAATTTTATTATTAAAATATATTCATGCCAGTAAACAGAGTTATTGGAGAAGGAGAAGCTGATCCGTGTCGGACACCGAAATAGACCTCTCTGGCTTATCAGAAAACAAAGTTATTGTCTCCTTGTCAAATATAAATCTCTTCTCAGAGCTAATAAATGGATAGTGTTCAAACGCAATGTTTTGTTTGACTCCTACCTCATAAACCCGTGGCACATAATACTAAATTATATTCTGCCAAGCAATATCAATCTCTAGATGCCAACATCACACGGTGAGGGAAACAGACCAAGTAATTGATGTGTTGCAAAGAAGGAGAAAAAGTTATTTGAGAACAAAATAAAACGGGCTATAAAGTTTGTTAAAACATCATCATAGTAAAAAAAAAAAAAAGAAAGAAAGAAAAAAAAGGAAGAAGAAAAAGAAAGAAACAAAGAAAGGGCTATCCGAGGCTGTATCCAGACTCTGCCCTCCGCCTGGCTGTAAAATAATTCATTTCATGCAGCAAGTTTGTGGCGCGGTCCTTCCCTTTAAAATTAATGTTTACCATAGAGAGGGAGTAGAGGATTCTGATTGATGTCGGGAAGTTTGCCGGGGAGCAGACAGGCTGGGTTTCCGCACCCCCTCCCTCCCCCTCAGTGGGGCGAAGAGGGGCGGGGCAAGCTGTGGCCTTGGCCTTGAACCTCCCTCCCCTGCTACGTGGCTGGGCAGCCAAGGCCCCCCCCCCCCCCAGTCCTGTCTGGCTGCGAGGGAGGGCAGCCCGAGGTCAGAGCTGCCGCGGCATTCCTTGGAAATCGCTGGGGAAGAGGGTAAAGAAGGGGACCCCGGCTGAGCGAGTGGAATTTATTTACGACGCGGTCTTCTTTACTCTTTCTCTTTTTCTGTTTCGGTGCCCTAACTTTGGGGTCTGTAAAGCAATCCCCCAAGGACCAGGTTTTAGACGAGCTTTTGTGTCCCAGCTCCTTGTATGCAAATGGGAAACTGCTCACAGGGTTCCTTCGAGAGAGTGGTGGTGCTTCGGGATTTTTATTCATCATCATTTTGTAAACTAGCGGGTCAGGGTGTCCCACATCCAGAGGAGCCCAGAGGAGCCTTGGGAAAGCAGTGACTGGTCCCCGCTCCTTGCGTTCGGCTCCCACTTGGTGCCTGGTGCGTCGTCAGCTTTGCTAAACCCATGGCCGTTTCCTCCAGGGAGCGGAGGGCAGACCAGGGAGGGGAGCAGGTTGGCAAACACCAGCGCCAGGCCCCTAGGGGCTGGGAACCCCACCCCCGTCCAGAGAAGCGCATCCGGTGTCTGGGGGCCAGACCCTTGAAGCAAGGCCAGGGACATCTCGGGCCGGTCCCCTGGCTGCCACTGGCGCTGACGAGAATCCCTCCCTCTGAGGACACTTCCTCCCCCACTGGTTCCCCTGCCCCCCTCCCGCCCCCCACTGTCCTCATCCTGCTGAGAATGAGGGTGATACCCGAGTGCCAATTACGGGTTTCTTTACATCTCACTGCGGATCCTCTCAACGGCCCCAGAAAGCAGGCTTTTTCTGCAAAAGGCACTTGGCTTGGGGAAGCCTTAGGCCCCACGGAACAGACCAGGCCTGAACCCAGCGCCTGCTCCGAGCGGTTCCGTTCTGTCCTTTCTGCGATATAATTGACATTCACCCCAGCGGGCCGGCTTGAAAAACACTACTTTCATCTCGGCTTCCTATGTGTCAAACGGGGCAATAGCCTCTACTCTTTTCACCCTCAACGGCACTGCCGTCCTAGAGAGAAAACAGGGTGTGAGTGCGTGATAGTGCATTACACACACACACACACACACACACACACACACACACACACACCTTGCACGGGCGGGCTGCAGATTCGTCCACACAGTCAGGAGCGCCAAAACGTTTCTGGTAGTCACTCGCGTGATTTTGAATTCCTGTTCAAAATAAAAAGAAACCAAAATGGCAAACGGACTCAGAAGGGATGGCCGTCAGGGCGTATTTGCTGTGTCTCCTCGTTATGGGTTGGCACACATGATTTCCTGATAGCCTAAAAATATTTTTTTTCCTCTAGTAGCTGTTTGCTTTTCTTACCCACAGAAGGCATCTTAAAGATCGGGGTGGGCTGAACTTGGGGCAGTTGGCTCCTTATTCAGCCGGCGGCACGTGGCACAGGAGAATGACCCTGAAAAAGACCGAGAGGCACTCGCCCTTTGTCCAGAAGGACCTCGTGGGGCCAGGCAAACCTGAGGGTCACTGTCAGGGCGTTTAATGGGTGTTGCTAAATTGTTCTGCTGAACGCTGGTTTGATTTCTCGCTTTTGATTCTGCAAAATATGAGACAGTGGAGTGAGACGGCATTGTGAAAATAAAAACTGGACTGGTTTGTAGTTTCCACGCCGGAGCTCTCTAATTTGATTTCAAAACTTGTTCTTTTGAGTTCCGTATGACGCTGTATGTTCGGGGACAACACAGTGAAAGCCCTGGATGATGGCTTTGCCTTTTCTAGCGTGTTCCAAAGTGAGAAGGGTGCTGTGAGCTCCGGGGGGACAGATGGCAGTGGGACTGGAGAACAATTAAAATGCAAGATAGAGGGGATTTCTTACCTTCCTCTGCTCTCTCTCTCTTTTTTATTATCACTCGGTCCTTCCAGGAAGCTCTCATATCTCCGCAGCTGATCCTTACGTGGATTAGGGATAATAAACAGCCCATTAATGGAGGCCTGAACCAGGAAATGGAGTTGGAATCGGCCGCGCAATTCGGTGGCTGACTGAGGTTAATAACTCCATTACTCCAGCTCTGTGCTGAGCCGCCCGACGAGCAGCGTGTTAGCCTTATCTTACTCCTCATTAATTGAGCTAATAGAACCCAAGTGACCCTGCCTTGCCGCCTTAGTCTGAGAGTTTACCAGACATGGGCTGGAATACATATCGTTCCCCGTGTGCTCTGCGGGCGCCTTTGTTTTTGGCAGAGAGGTCTCTCTTGAAGACTGTCAGCCGCAAGACCCCTCCTAACAGCGGAGTCACTGGGCCGCCGTCACACCAGGCTCCCCAGGTCCCGCTGACTTTGTTCCACGAGGGTGTCGCGGGGAGGGCTCGAAGGGCTTTGGAGGAAGTAGCAATTGTCTCAACAGCGAAAGAGACAGCATGGCACATGGGGGTGGGAGTAGGGGCAGACCACGGCCTCGCCTCTCCGGCTGTCCTCTGTCCTGCGACACTGGGCAGCTGCCTCTTTTGCACCGTCCTTCCCACCCCCAAAGGTGCCCGACAGTTCGCAGCGTGGTTTTGTACACTTACTTCACGTCTCGAGGGCGAGCGGTCGGGGCACTACTGAACCTTTCTTTTTTTTTTTTTTTTTTAATTTTTTAATGTTTATTTATTTTTAAGAGACGGAGGGACAGAGTGTGAGTGGGGAAGGGGCAGAGAGAAAGAGAGGGAGACACGGAATCTGAAGCAGGCTCCAGGCGCCGAGCCCCATGCGAGGCTCAAACCCACCAGCCACGAGATCGTGACGTGAGCCGAAGTCAGACGCCCAGCCGACTGAGCCACTGAGGCGCCCTGAACCTTTCTTTTTAAAAAAATGTTCATTTAACGTTTATTTATTTTTGAGAGACAGAGACAGAGAGACAGAGTGCGAGCGGGGAGGGGCCAGACAGGGAGACACAGAAAATCCGAAGCAGGCTCCGGGCTCCGAGCGGTCAGCACAGAGCCCAACACGGGGCTCAAACTCATGAACCACGAGATCATGGCCTGGGCCGAAGTCGGATGTTTAACCAACTGAGCCACCCAGGCGCCCCGATACTTAACCTTTCTGAGCCTCAGTGCCCTTCATGGGGTAAAAACTCCACCCTCTGACCTCACCCTCTGCCGGACACAAGTAGGTATTTGCTGGGAAAACATGGATGGAAGGGGTCTATGAATTGGAAAATGCTCTGTGCAACCAAGATGATGTTGCCAATAGATTACAAATCGAAACCTGACTTTCCTGCGGCAGGTTATTAGCCTCTCTGTGCCTCAGTTTCCTCAACTGACAACCAGGGGCGGGAACCTTTAGGACATCAGGTGGAGGGGTTCGAGGAGATGGTGTAGGGAACCCCTCTGCACAGAGCCTGGCATCACGGGGGCTCCATACGAGCGAACCATGCTTATTTCTAATGTGCTGGGGACTCCGAGCCTGTCCATGGAGATCAGAGCTTCTGAAGAGAGATTGGAGCTCACCGAGATGGCTGGTGCGAGGCCTTGTGGCCCCTTGTGACCGTGTCCCTCTGGTCAGAAGAAGGTGGTTCCCTGCTCACCAGCTCTGCGGCACGCTGCGCAGGGCAGAAGAAAGATTCTGCAAATAGACAAAAACAAATCGCACTTTTGTCGGAGACCCCTATCGTTTTATACGATTTAAAGATCCTTTTTTTTTTTTTATTAATGTTTTTAAAATTATTGCTGAGAAGGAGAGAGAGAGCACGAACAGGAGAGGGGCAGAGACAGAGAAGGACAGAGGATCCGAAGCGGGATCTGCACTGACAGCCCAGAGCCCGATGCGGGGCTCCAACTCCCGAACCGTGAGATCGTGACCTGAGCCAAAGTCGGCTGCTTCACCGACTGAGCCTCCCAGGCGCCCCACAGTTTAAAGATTCTTTTGACGGCTGGACACAACACAGTGACACTCAGATGCGAGGCAGAACTTTTGCTTACTTGCAGTTCCAAATAGGAGGTGGCTGCCACACGGGCCACACTGGGGGTTGCGCTGGGACGGGTAAGAGACGCTGAGCGGTGAAGGCCGCTTGCGTGTGGCCACTTGCAGATGGCAAGGGGGCGGGGGGGCAGCTGGGTGCTCTGCAGCCAATCTCTGTGGATTGGCTAATTTAAATAATCTGGGGTGGGGCAGGGCACAGGGGCTGTCCCCAGATGGAGTGTGGGAGCCCCATAGGGAAGTGGTGGGAGTGGAGGGGACTCAGCAAGCTGTGTCAGAAGAGAAATTGAGAATTCCCAGGCAAGACTTTGAAACTGGGTCAGGACAGGGCTTGTGAGATGCTGTGTCACACCTGTCCTGTGCCGGCCTGGCCCAGTTCCGCCTTCCCCACCTTCCGCGGTTAAGGTGCGATTTGGGAGACAAACCTCAGGAGGTTTAAGCTCGGCCCAAAGACCGTTCATCCACCCCTGCAGCCCTTTCGTCCACTGTGCGGTGACCCCCCAACATGTCTGAAAGCCCTGCCCGTGCGCGCTCTGGCGTCCTGGCACTGTCCTGTGGACCAGTTTGTCCTCACTTTCGTATCCACCGGCGGCCCCCACGTGCCCGAGGCATCATCTTCCCGGCCACCAGCTAGGTTTCCACGGCGCTTCTCACTGTCGCTAGCGCCCGGCCGCTCACACGCTGCCCGCAGGCTCCGAGAGCAGCCTGGCACTAACCTGTAGCCCACCTAAATCCCAGCGGGGGGTGGGAATTCGGTGGCCACCGTGGGGGCTGGAGGCGAGGCCAGGCCGTGGTTCCCAGAGGCGGCGGCTGGATCACCCGGCCCGGGGTAAGGAAGGGCGAGCACCCCTGGGCCTCGAGCCCCCCAGGACGTGGCCCGTAATGGTGGTGAAGGGGCCGGCGGCCCACGGCCCCTGCAGCCACCGCATTTTTTAATCTTCCAGTAAAGAAGAACAGAAGGGGAAAAAAGGAATGCTTTTCCATTATTTTCCAGCCTGGGGACCGTTGACATTTTAGCACTTATTTCTAGTGTTTGCGTAAGAAAATCTGGTGAGGAGGATTCTGAGCGAATGTGGAAGGTCCGTGCCGCTTGCTTCCTGGGTTAACCCCCGTCCGTTGCTAGCTCCGTCGTCTGCCTTTGAGAGCATGAGAGCAATTGCTTTTGAAGCGACGTCAGCGATGTACGTTACCTTTGAACTCCTCCCCTGCGGCCTCCGGGGTTTATCAGAAGGGAAGAACACAGTGATTCCCAGCGAGCCTGCCATCCAGGTGACCACAGGCGTGGTTCTGCCGTCCCGGACGGGCAGCTGAGGGCTCTGAAGGCGGGCCGCCCGGTGCGCGGGCGGCGAGAGACCAGGAACCTCGAGAGCCGGGGTCGGTGCTGTCTGGGGATCTTTAGGAAGAGGCGGGGCAGACATACAACAAGGGGCCGCGTGGCGTTTTCTTGGTGGGTGATTCTGTTAGTTAGAGACGGACACTCAGCTTATCCCCTAACCAGGCGATACCGGTAAAAGTTACTTCCTAAGAATTTTCGGAGAGCGCCCGGTCCTGCCTGCCGCGTCGGCCCGGCTTCCCCGCTGTCTGTAAGGAGTCTAGGAAAGATCTCCAGGGTCCTTTTGCCACCTTCTGCGTTTGGCACAGCGTTCCGGGTGAACGTGTCCTTTTGGGAGAAAGTGACAACTTTTCTCGACCTCCTATTTCGGTGTCTGATAACCTGCACAGTCAGAAAATCCCCCTCGTGTCACCTCTCCCCCCCCCCCCCACCGGCCCCTGTCAAGGCTTACTGTCCTTCTCGGCAGAGCACGTCTCAATCTCGTTCTCACCTGTGGATGCTAAGCCCTTATTAGGGGTCCAGTGGGTTTTACCCAACCCGTAACAGGCGGGCCTGCGCCCGTGGTGAGTAAGACATCAGAGAAGACAAACATGTCTTCCCCGCCACGGCGATCGGAGTTCCGGAGCAATCTCCATGCCTGGGTGGAGAATGACAGGTGACCTTTAACAGAACAGAGCCCGGGGTGGTTGGCATTTGAGTCTGGTTCTGATGGAGACGCCCCCAGTTTTGGCAGGCGCGAGGCTCAACCGTTCGTTTCAAGTCATTTCCCCGAGTAAGGCAACAGGCTGAGACGCCGGAATGATTTGCAGATATCATGTTTGTTTTTCTTTACCCAAAGGAGACTTTGGGAGACATCAGAGCGTGCTTCAATTTTCCATCTTCCTCCGAGGCGTAAATAAAGTGCTGAACCGGTGAACCCGGGCGTTGTGCTGTAAAAGCCTGGGCCTCCGCCAGGTCCAGGTGGCAGACGCCTGTGAGCTCGAAACTCTCCTCCCTAAATATCACAGAAATCATTGAATAAAAGGAAAACTTTTTAAGGAAGTCTTCCACAAACAGAAGCTCAGCTCCACTTTTCCTGAGATCGTGAAACTCTGGGCATCGCTGCCTTGTGGGCTTTGGGGTCTCTGCAGATTCCAGACCGCACACCCAGCCCCCACGAGCAGGTGCACCAGACGCCCCCACACCCCGTTGGGCTCGGGAGCAGAGCCTCCATCCCGGGGCCCCGACATTGCCCGCCGCCCCCCGCCCCCGCCTTTCTCTCTCGGGCCTCTGTCTCATGAAGCGTGGGTTCTAGATCCCTGGAGAGGACTGCAGGCCTCGAGAAAAGACCTGCCAGGTCTGGGATTCCTGCTCACAGAGCGGAGGGAAGGTGGGGACCAGGGGAGGGAGAAATCTGTCTTTCCCACCCACCCCTCCTGCTCGTGCCCCATACGCCCCGAACGCATCTGCCTCCTTCCTGCTTTCTAATCACTGGGTGTTTGCTCGTGACTGGCTTCTTTCAGAACACCATCGGTTTTTGTCTGTATCTTACCTTTTCTACAAGGCTTAGCTCCACCTCCGCCTCCTCCAGGAAGCCTCCCCTGATGCTTCTCCTTGTTCTGCACCTTCATGGGACTCTGTACATCGTTCCCGTGATAGGAAGCCACTTCACAGGATGGTGCTTCAACCAGAGGCTCTGGAAGCCTGGCTTTGCCCCTTTCATGCTCTGCGAGCCTGGTCAGGCTGTTATGATCTCCGGATGTCAGTTTTTCTTCCGAGCTAAGATGGGAGTGACTTTGTCCTGACAGGCAGCACATATTCACAGAAGATGCGTTACGTGCGGGTACTGCTGAAGCTGTGGGAAGCCAGGAGAAAAGAGAGCTAAACAGCTCCCATCACACAGCTTACTTTCTAGTCGGGGCGGGAAAAGGCCACATGCGGTCGACAGATCCTTAATAGGCTGAGAGCCACAGAAAGCAGTAAAGCAGGATAAAGGGGAGTGAGGAAGGTGGGCGGTGGGGAGGCAGAGGAGGAGACGGTATGTTGGGTAAAAGGTGGTCCGGGACGGCCTTTCTGCCAAGAGGACACGTTAGCAGAGGTTTAAAGCAATCGCGTGAAGACCTGGGGAAGGGCAGTGTGCAGGAAACAGCGAGTGCAAAGGCCCTGAGGTGGGAGTGAGCTTGGCAAGCTTAAGAGGCACTGTGGCCAAAGGACTGGGGATGGAGTGGGAAGGGAGGAGTGAGGGAGTGGATGGGGCCGCTGGAGGTCTTGGCCTTTTCCTGTGAGTCAGGTGGGAGCCCTGGAGGGACTGGGCGGACGAGTGCGTGGACGGTGGGCGATGGCAGGAGATCGAGGGTGGAGGAGGAAGCGGGGAGGGCGGGTGGGAGGCCCTGGGCAAGAATCCCGCTGAGAGAGCCTGGTGCCATGGGCCCAGGGCGGTGGCCATGCAGGAGGTATGGCCTGTTATGGCCTATTAGGAGGCAGTCGGGCTCTGACTGTGTTTTGGAGGAGAACAGATGCAATCGGGTTGGATGCGGGGCATGCGAGAGAGAGAGACTTCGAGCAGAGTTCCACAGTGTTTGCCGGAGCGTCTGGGAGCGCGGGCTGGCCATCGACGTGAGAGGCAGGGGAGCAGCAGGCTCGGGGGGCCGCCGGCTTGGTTTTGGACACGGGGAGACAGGGATGTCTGTTGGGAGCCTGTGTGAGTCCCGGGGCAGCGACAGTAGAGCGCCACAGACGGTGGTGTTTGCAGGGCAGAGCGAACTTTCTCTACGTTCTGGAGGCCGGGAGTCCTAGATCAAGGCGTTGCCTCCTCGGGGGCCCCTCCCCTCGGCCCACAGACAACCCTGGTGCTGCCTCTTCATGTGCTCGTGTGTCCCCAGGGCCCCGTGTGTCCACACTTCCTCCTCTTGCAAGACACCAGATGGGGTCAGAGCCTCCTGTGAAGACTCTGTCTCCAAATACCAGGAACCGGGGCTCAGCATAGGAATTTTAGGGGCGCCTGGGTGGCTCGGTTCGTGCATTCGAGCCCCGCGTCGGGCTCTGTGCTGGCGGCTCGGAGCCCGGAGCCTGCTTCCGATTCTGTGTCTCCCTCTCTCTCTGCCCCTCCCCTGCTCACACTCTGTCTTTCTCTGAAAAATAAATAAACATTAAAAATTTTTTAAAAGTAGGAATTTTGGAGCATGCCCTCAGCCCCTAGGGGCCGGTGGGAGCCTTGGCTGTGGCAGCCTAAGCAAACTCACACAGGCTCCTAGTGGGCACCTCAGTCACATCTTCGTGGCTGCCCCGGTCGCACACGGGCGTTGCTCAAGGAGCTCCCGGCTTCCCCCAGCACCTTCTCTGGCGCCGCGGCAAGGTTTGCCATCGCTCCTGTCCCGCCCCCAGTCCCAGCCAGCGCTCTGAGCTTTCAAAACCATGGAAGTCAAACCAGAAAGCCCTTGGTGGCCTTCTCGTACATCCTCCAAATTGCACAGAGGGAGAAACTGAGGCCCCGAGAGACTAAGCAACTTGACTGAGGTCTCACTGTGAATGAGTAGGGGCTGGAACCAGGCGTCCTGGCCCCAGGCTGGCCATACTCATTTATTTCTTTTGGTTTTAATTACTTTTATTTTTTGTTTTGAAGTGTGTTTATTTATTTGGGGGGAGGGTAGAGAGAGAATCCCAAGCAGACTCCACACTGTCACTGCAGAGCCGGATGTGGGGCTCGAACCCACAAACAGTGAGATCCTGACCCGAGCTGAAGAGTCAGATGCTTAACCGACTGAGCCACCCAGGCGTCCCATTTTTGGTTTTAAATGCCATATTCTTTTCCACATCCCAGCCCACCAGGGCGGTGAGCCATTGCCCACCTTGCAGTCATGCCTGGCACCCGAGGCCCTTGCAGGGTCCCCTTTTCCTTGGGAAGATGGGCCTCGACTGCCATGTTCCTGGCAGAAGGTTCCCCCCCCCCATGATTGCTTTAACCAGATGCCCCTCTTCTTGCGGAGCTCTGGGACCATCCCCCTCCCCTCCCAACAATAATTAGCCTTGTAAGACTAATGGACGAATTCGTGTCTAATTACCCTGTTGAAGGCCCAATTATGTGATTAACATTCGTGGGCTATAAGCTAATGATGAGCCGAGCCTGTCATTTGCATAGCATTAAGTTAATTGAGCCGCCAGCCGAGGGGCGGATGGGGTGGCGTCGGCAGGATTCTCTTTCTGGAAGGATACTAACGACCAGAGAGGACGGTTCACCTGACAGCTTTATTAATTAACAGCGATCTGATTACCTCGCAGGAGTGGCAAGTGGCAGTGGGCAGAAAAGCTCAGCTTTGTCACAAATGGGAGATGGGCGCCCTGGCTGCTGAGTTTTCTTCCCAGCACCCGGCTGTGTTAGCTCACGATCACCTGGAAGAACCACTATGGAAAAGTCTTCCTGCAAAACCTTGCTCGCGCCCTTCTGTGAACGCACTTAGCAGCACATTTCCCTTGCTCTTTAATCATTTATTGTCTCGCTCATCCATCCATTCCTCTCACACGCGTGGAGCTTCTGCGGAGCGAGGCCGGGCCCCCTGCCTTGGGAGTGAGAGGGTTCCGCTAGGCTAGAAGCTTCCAGCTTCCCCCAGACGTTTCCGACTCAGCACGGCGTCACCCTCGCAACTGGTGAATGTCAGCAGAGAAGCTCAGACTTCGAAGGATCCTTGGAGATCACCGACCGGTTCAGGTCCCTGATTTCACCCCACATGGAACAGGAGGCCAAAGAGGCCAAGAGCAGGAAGTTCGTGTCCGCAGCAGGGAGTGGTGGGGTGGGGCGGGTGCTCCTGGCCCGGCCCCACGTCCCCTGCCCCCAGAACTGCTCTGCCTTTTCAGGCCCTCTCTCAACCCCTGTGGATGGGATGTGGAGCTCTTACCTGTCACCTCCTGGGGAAACTTGCCTGGGAACCCCTCCCACGTGCTTGGCTGGCCCCTCCCTTCTCCCTCGTGGCACTCGAGCCCACTGGCCCATGTTTCTTCTGGGAAGAAGAGTCCCTGAGGCAGGGACTCTGCGATGCTTACTGCTTAGGTGACTGAGCCAGCTAAGGAACCGTGGAAGCCGTGTGAGTGACCTAAAACCCAGGTTGTTCTCCAGTGAGTTTTAAACCAGAATTTTTTAAACAAGAAGTAACATCACGTATACGTCTGTATGGAACTTGTTTTTTCACTTAACAAGATATTGTGGGCATCTTTACCATTACATAAAGCCACAACTCATTAAATGTTTGTTAAGTATCACACCATGCAAACTGTTACGTAGTAATAGTTTGTGTTCAGGGTTACGTAGTCCAGATGTATCTAATGTATTTAAAATTTTTCTTAATGTTTATTTTTAAGAGAGAGAGAGAGACAGAGACAGAGAGACAGAGTACAAGCAGGGGAGGGGCAGAGAGAGAGGGAGACACAGAATCCGAAGCAGGCTCCAGGCTCCGAGCCGTCAACACAGAGCCCCATGCGGGGCTCACACTCACGAACTGTGAGATCATGACCTGAGCTGGAGTCAAACGTTTAACGGACTGAGCCACCCAGGCGCCCCTGATAATGTACCTAAATGCCCTCTGTGTGGCAGACAGTTACGTTGTCTCCAGTTTTTTTGTTTTTGTTTGTTTGTTTTTTCTGTTACAAGCAGCGCAGCAACAAGCTCGCACACGCAGTCGTTGCGCATTTGTTTAAAATTCAAGGGATGGCATCACCGGCCCCGCGGATCCATATGACTAGAAAGTTGAATAGTTTTCTAACTGACAGGAGTCAGAAATCAAGAGTACCCATGGATAGCCAGTGAAAAAGAAATCTCGAAGAACAACTGAAAATTAATCTTCTAAGCCTCTGACTTAGGCTAGAAAAATAATAAGCCCAAAAGTGGCAGAAGAGAGACCACAGGAATAGAAATCAGGAGTGCAAAAAACGGCAACGGAGCCAAAAGTGCGTTGTTTGACAAAAATCAATGAAATCGACACACTTCTAGCAAGATAGAGAAGGCTTAGATAAACAACGCTTGGCATACAAAAGGGGACAGAGCCATAAATATAAAATATTATGAACTTTATTATAATAAATCTAGACACACAGGATGGATAAATTCACAGGAAAAAAAAAAGTCTTACCAGTATTGACATTAGAAGAAATAGAAATCCAAACGGTCCTATTGCTATTAAATACCTTGAAGCATAACCGTGAGACCCTCCTTCCCCCAAACACTCCTGCACATGAATGCTTGTGGCAGCACTGTGTGTGAGAGCAAAACACCTCGGGGAAGACACCCCTGTGCAGAAGACCCTGGGCGAATCACAGCAGATGGTACGCTACGCGGCTGCAGGAGGGGTGGACTACAGCCGTGCATGTCGACGGGGAGGAATCTTAGAAAAATAACGCTGAGGACAAGTGCAAGTTGTGAAAGACCATATTTAGCAGGATACCACCGCAAGCACACTAATGCATTGTTTAGGTACTTTTATACACCTTTAATCATTCACGATGGCGGTTTTCTTCCAGTGTCGGAATAGACAGAGAAGGGACTGGTTAGGAAGGTCTGGAGCATTTTGTCAGTACTGGAGTGATGCATTTCTCATGTGGGTTCATGGGGTTAGTTTTATTTATTTATTTATTTATTTATTAAAAAAATTTTTTTTAAATGTTTATTTCTGACAGAGAGAGACAGACATGAGCAGGGGAGGGGCAGAGAGAGAGGGAGACATAGAATCGGAAACAGGCTCCAGGCTCTGAGCCATCAGCACAGAGCCCGACGCAGGGCTGGAACTCACAGACCGCGAGATCATGACCTGAGCCGAAGTCGGACGCTCAACTGACGGAGCCACCCAGGCGCCCCTCATGGGGTTAGTTTTAATATACATTATATATAGGTGTGTGTGTCTGTACACACACACCTATATATGCACATATAAGAATGTAATATATATATATAAAGAATGTATCTACCCAGAAGACATTTTTTCAAGAAAGCAATATTTGTTTTACTCACCAATATACTTGGTGAATAGCTCCTAAAGTAACAATGCCTGGTACATAGTAGGTGAGCAACAAACATTTGGGGACTGAGTGACTGTATGTTACATAACTTATTTTTATATATCAAAATGTGTCAAAATAAAAAGTGGGGGGAAATATTAAGCTTTCTTTTCATCCTAGAACTCTACTCCCTTTCCTAGAAGCAACCACTGCTCGTAGTTGGTTGAACATTCTTCAAGAAAATTTCTCTGCATCAATAGCTAAGAGATAAGTAAATGCATTTATTTTATGTAGATGGAGACATACCACACGCTTTGCTTACCGTCTCTTTTCTCTTAATGCTGTAACTGCAGACTTTTTTCACATAGCACATATGGCTCTATTCCTCATTCTTTTTTTTTTATGTTTATTCATTTTTGAGAGAGAGAGAAAACACAGCAAGGAAGGGCAGAGAGAGAAGGAGACACAGAATCTGAAGCAGTCTTCATAGCCAAAGTCAGACGCTCAACGGATTGAGCCTCCCAGGTGTCCCTGCTCCTCATTCTTTTTAATGGCTACATAGTATTCCAGTCTGTGACTGTGCAGTAATTTATTTAACAGAAAAGCATTTTTGAAAAGCTTTTAGGGGCACCTGCGTAGCTCACTTTGTTAAGTGTCCAACTTTGTTTTGGGTCGTGATCTCACGAGTTTTGTGAGTGTGAGCCCCACATCGGACTCTATATTGTCAGTGTGGAGCCTGATTGGTATCCTCTGTCCCTCTCTCTCTGCCCCTCCCCCTCTCTTGCACTGTCTCTCAAAACTAAATAAACATTTTAAAAAAGTAAAGAAATGCATTTAGACTGTTTCCTTTCTTTAACTTTGCCAATAGTACTACAATAAAAGTACATATGGCTCTGTGTATTCAGAAGACTCTCCCTATAGGGTAAAATCCTGGAGGTGGAGTTGCTGAATCGTGGTTGCATTTCTATTTTCGGTGAGCACTACCAAAGTGCCTGAGGGCTCCTGATTTACTGGTGGAGATAAAGAATCGTACAGCCGAAGGTGGTGCGTGCTTTGGGAACAGCTCGACCGTCCAAGAAACAAAGGCTCCACGTAAGCCTGGATATGCTGCAGGACCACAGGGGGCACCTAAACGGCAGTGCTGCAGCCGCCCAAGTTCATGGTGCAGTTCATTGACCCATGCACCTGCTCAAGCTGTGGAAAATGCTTGACATCACAGAACCAGTGTGTCAAGGAGCGTATCTTTTCCCTTAGGATCAATGATGGATTTACAATATGTCTAAATGTTTCCTTTCAAGAATGGTTGTTGGCACAAAAACAGACACTTAGATCAATGGAACAGAATAGAGAACCCAGAAACGGACCCACAAACGTACGGCCAAGTAATCTTTGGCAAAGCAGGAAAGAATATCCAATGGAATAAAGACAGTCTCTTCAGCAAGTGGTGCTGGGAAAACTGGACAGCGACATGCAGAAGAATGAACCTGGACCACTTTCCTACACCATACACAAAAATAAACTCAAAATGGATGAAAGACCTCAATGTAAGACAGGAAGTCATCGAAATCCTCGAGGAGGAAGCAGGCAAAAACCTCTTTGATCTTGGCCGCAGCAACTTCTTACTCAACATGTCTCTGGAGGCAAGGGAAACAAAAGCAAAAATGAACTACTGGGACCTCATCAAAATAAAAAGCTCCTGCACAGCAAAGGAAACCATCAGCAAAACTAAAAGGCAACTGACCGAATGGGAGAAGATATTTGTAAATGACATAGCAGATAAAGTGTTAGTATCCAAAACCTAGAAAGAACTTATCAGACTCAACACCCAAAAAACAAATAATCCAGTAAAGAAATGGGTGAAAGACATGAATAGACACTTCTCCAAGGAAGACATCCACATGGCCAACCGACACATGAAAAAATGCTCCACATCACTCATCATCAGGGAAATACAAATCAAAACCACAATGAGATACCCCCTCACACCTGTCAGAATGGCCAACATTAACAACTCAGGCAGCAACAGATATTGGCGAGGATGCGGAGAAAGAGGATCTCTTCTGCATTGTTGGTGGGAATGCAAGCTGGTGCAGCCACTCTGGAAAACAGTATGGAGATTCCTCAAAAAATTAAAAATAGAACAACCCTACGACCCAGCAATCACACTACTAGGTATTTATCCATGGGATACAGGGATGCTGTTTCTAAGGCCAATGTTTATAGCAGAGCTATCAACAATAGCCAAAGTGTGGAAAGATCCCAAATGTCCATGGATGGATGAATGGATAAAGAAGATGTGCTGTATATATATACAGTGGAGTATTACTCGGCAATTGAAACGAATGAAATCTTGCCATTTGCAACTACGTGGATGGAACTGGAGGGTATTATGCTAAGTGACATCAGTCAGAGAAAGACAAATATCATATGACTTCACTCATGTGACGACTTTAAGAGACAAAACAGACGAACGTAAGGGAAGGGAAGCAAAATAACATAAAAACAGGGAGGGGGCAAAGCATAAGAGACTCATAAATATGGAGTACAAACAGAGGGTTACTGGAGGGGTTGTGGGAGGGCAGATGGCCTAAATGGGCAAGGGGCACTAGGGAATCTACTCCTGAAACCATTGTTGCACCATATGCTAACTAACTTGGATATAAATTTTAAAATAAATAAATAAATAAGTGAATGGTTGTATTGCCCACAACAGTTACTTTCCGATTTGGATGCAGCGTACTTAAGTAATGATATTTATTTCCATTTTTAGCTTTGACTCACAGCTAAAACATGACAGGCTTATTACGAACATGAAGGTCCATCGTGAAAGAAAGTCATTTGCACAAGACCCACGCTGCCTCCTTAAGAAGCTGGAGGCTAACGTACTCCACCATCTCTCCACACGGAGCGTGCACGGCCGCCTTGCGGTTGGGGTGGGTCCCCGACATTTAGCCTTTAGGGAGGACACGTCTCTGGAAACTCTGCCCTCGGCTCAGGCTGCCCGTCCTGCGGCCGGATGGGAGGGGGCAGGCCAGGGTCACTCATCCTTCCCCAGATGTGCATCCGGGAAAAGCATAGGCGTCGAGCCCCATCTGGACGCGGGTCCGCTCAGTTCCTGAGGGACCACCTGCTGGCTGGCATTGCCATGGCGTTTTCTAGAAGTGGTAGGTTTAGTATCAAAGGCAGGAGCTTGGGGTGTCAAAGAGACGAGAGCTTGAGTCGGTGTCTGTTGACATCTGTTTAGTGAGCACGTGCTGTGTGCTGGGACACTGAGCAAGACGGACGGACAGCTTACCCTCCGGGGAGGGGGGCCCTGCTCTGGGGGGGGTGGGATATGACCAGTAAACATGTTGCTTATAACGCAGACCGCTTTGCTTAGCTCTGAGGCCCCACGGGTGTGTGGGAAGCTGCTGTCAGGGGTTCCCCGGAAGCAGAGGGAACAGCAGGGTAGAGGCCTGGAGGCGGTAGTTGGTTCCTCTTCTGGTCACCTCACCTTCCTTCATTCGCTGAGCGGAATTGGTAGCATGTGTGGTGTAAAGTCACTGTTAGGTTCCATGAGGGGGGTGGGTAGATGTGAGTAATTGACTGTCACCGTTACCACTTTGGGTACTGTGGCTTGGTGAGCTGCTGTTCCCTCTGTACTTTGCAGAGGACACCCCCTGGCACAGCCCCGTGGCTCCATGAGAGAGAGAGCTGGGGTCGCCCGGCAGAGGACAAGGCAGTCTTGCCCTTCTCTCCCGGGGATGGTGGTGTTGGTGGAATGAAGATGGGGGGTGGGGAGGTGGTTGGGGGAGGGAGGAGCCCCTCCTGAACTTCCCCTCTTGCTCCAGAACCCTCCAGCCATGCCAGGGAGCCGTGGAAATTTCTTTCCTGCCCGTGGCGGCGAAGCACCACTCCAGGTGATGGCTCCGGGATTGAAATGTCAGTCCCTTTGGCTGCCCCTGGACACGGGTGCTCAGCTGTCATCTGCTTGGTGCCCACAGCAACTGCCACGGTGTCATAAGAGACAAACGTAGCCCCAAACTGGAGTCTGATGGATCCGAAATTATGTATTTAGTTCACAGTCAGTATAGAGTGCTCATAAAATCTTGATCATGATGGAGAGGCTAATAAACATTTGAGAACATAAATATTTGGGGGAAGCAATGGCTCTGTGAAACATTTAGTTGTGGAGTAGTTAGGAGAACAGAGAAAATCAGCCAGGCAGAACTCTCCAGATACCAATCTGGTGAGTTATATATGAAGGGCCGGTAATGACCTTGAGTGAGCCGTTTTATGGGTGTGCAGACGTTAATTTGGCGGGTACGTTCATGCGGGGCTGCACTGCCTTGGGTAGCTGCGTCACACAGGGCCTCGGGCTATTTGTCCTTCCCATATCTGAGTCGAGGGGGGCACGGGTGCGATTGGCTGGGGCGGGGGTCACCTTGGCCCACGGAGCACTTTCTGGACTCCAGTGGAACGTGGCACCGAGTCGGCCCTCAGGCAGCCAGGCGCGCACCAGAAGGTGCCGGGGAAGGCTGTCCTGGGTGGAGAGGGTGCCTCAGAGCCCCTGACCTGTTGTCCCGGAGTCTGGCAGCTCTGTGGGAAGGAAAGCGCCCCCGCCCCCCACACCACGCGCAGCAGCTGGGGACCCAGCCTGGCCAGGTTCAAATCCCGCATTGCCGTTCACAGGACCTTGGGCAGGTCCCTCCCTTGCTGTACAGACTGGGCTTGATGACGGAGGCGCGAAGAAATAAGAAGAAATAAATGAGGTGATGAGTGTGCGGTGCTTCTGGAAGCTCCAAAGTTGGGACAGGCATCACCCCCTGGCTTGGCCACAAGGATTCTGGAAGTCTGCATCAGCAGGGCGCCAGCGAGTCTGGCGAGAGCGTGGCTGGGGTTCGATGCACGTTTTGGAGCGCAGCCCCCCCCCCCCCGGCAGCTGATCCCCACTCACCCCCGTCCTCCATGCGACTGGTGGGAAGTTGGAGTAAAGGACTCTTACCAAGCGCAGTGAAAGTTTTAAAGTATGCAGATTATTTACTTAACAAACGTTTCCGTGGGTTTCCCGCTGCCACCTCCCCCCAACCCCTGCCCCGCCTTTGGGGAGTAGAGCTCCACACCCTGAGGAACCCTCTGGGAGAGACCACGTGCCGAACATGGTCCTTTGTGTCGACGCCAAGGAAGGCAATTGGCTGGAGCTGTCGGCGGTGACGTTTTGTCGTGAGAACCCCGGGGGCTTCTTTTCGGGAGGCTCATCCTTCTCTGTACAAGAACAAGCTCTCGTATGTCCCGTGAGAGGAAAACGCAGGGGAACAGAACCCAAGTGGACCGGCAGGCGTCTGGACAGAAGGAACTTTCGCGGCGTCTGTAGGGGTGGCCATGAGAGACAAAGGCCAAGCCAACCTAGGGATAAACCTCTCTCTGCGGAGATCTTTGAGAATCGGAGGCCGTCCTTGGTCCGAGGCCACTCGTCTGCCTGCAGAACTTGATCTTCCGGGGAAAACCTAATCATTCAAAAGCATTTGTGAGTCAGGGCGGAGGGAGCTGGCTGGGTGCTGGCCCACCCCTCCCGTCACCTTGGACCTCGCCCCACCGCAGGGCCCCCAGTTGTATCTGTGGTCCCGCGCAACGATAACGGAATGCAAATGGCCTTTGTTATTTGGAACAGAAATGCATCTTCCTGCCGAGGTCCCTTTGAAACATCACAGAACATAACCTGCTCAGAGCCTCCCATTTCCCGATCCCCACCTTCCCCCGTCCTGTGAGCAGGTGCCGCAGAGATGTGTCTGCATCATTGCTTCACCGCTTGCCCGGGTTTGGGCTGAGCTGGGTGGGTCCTCGGGGAGCCGCAAACCCGGCGTGCCCGCAGCGGGTCCTTTAGAGAGAGGCTCTCTTCTCAGCTGCACTGACCCGGACCAGTTATTCCCATTCAGGGCGACTGCCTCTCCTCCCACAGAAACCACTTCCCTTCTAAGGAGGGGATCCAGCCCCTCCCCTCGGTGAGCTCCAAGCCACCAGCAGAGCAGAGCCTGGGACAGTGGACAAGTTCCCATCCTGTCCTGCGGGGCCCACTCGCCCACTGGCGGGGTCTCCACAATGCAGGGGCAAAATGAGGAGATGCAGGTTGGCGGGGGGGGCGGTGAAGGGGGTAAGGACTAGAACTTTCAGGAGGGCGTGACTTTGCAGGTGACTTCACGTCTCCTAGCATCAGGCTCCTTGTGACTCCCGGGGCCACGGCAGTAAACACAATGTTTCCACGGGAGCCCGTGCCAGCCGGGACCTGAGCAGTGCTCACCCTGCTCTGAGGGCAGCGCTGTGCCCGGGCCCCGGGGGAGATGCCCTCAGGATAGATGGCAGGCAGGACCGCTAGGCTTCTGGACTCAAATGACAGATTTCATTCACAGACAACTCTCAACACCCAGACGTTTTAAATTGCAGACCTGTATCCCCAGCCAAGGACGTGGAAAAGCTTGATCTAGAAACTCAGGTTTCAGCATCTGGGTCCGGGGCTCATTAGGAAGTTTAACCCAGGAGCTTACCCAGATAAACAGTTTAACCCCGGGTTTGTTTGCAGTGGGCAATTAGGGGGGTGCCCCAATAATGTGTGTTGACTGAACTGTGTTGTCCTCAAAGCCTCGTGCTCGGAACAGAGGGGGACTTTGATGGGTAGGTTGGGGCTGCTGGTGCCGCAGGCTGGCCTTCGTGCGGGTGCGGCCTCCCCGGCCCGCGGCCTCCGGTTGCCGTCGGTCAAGTCCAGGCCACAGCTTGGTTCCTAAGTTGCGTTACTAATGCACCTGCAGGTCAGCCTGGAGTTAGGGGCAGGTTTGGGAGGGGCTGGGGGCTAAGAAAGCCCCTCTCTGAAGCTGCTCCCACGGGGTGGTACTGGGTCCCCATGGGATCCACCGGGAGGAGGCTCTTTGAATCTGGATCTGCGTCTTTGCTGGCTCACAAGTAAGGGCCTCCTATCCTACTTAGAAACTTGAGAAGAGAGAGAGTGGCCTTTTGGAATGTAGCTCAGAGAGGATTTCCCTGAGATGGAACATTCTGGAAAGTCCTTTGAATTGTGCCAGGAAGGCCTCTACAGCCTCGGCGCTGGAGAGAACGGCCCTTGGAGGAGATGAGGGGTGGAGGCCCACCAAGGCCCTGAGGGGAGGCTGGCTGGCGGAAGAGACAGGAGGGGCCCCGGGGCCCAGGCGCAGCAAAGAAACTCAGGGAAAAGTGTGCTGAGTGCCCACGCTGTGGGAGGGGAAGGCGGGGAAGTAGGTCGTGGAGGGAACGAAAAGAGGGCAAATGCGGTGCCCACCCTGCCTGCCCTGCATGACCTCCTGCCTCCACAGCGCTCCCTTCGCGGCCATTCTCCCGTGGCCTTGGCAGCAGTGGCCCCACTCAGTGGCCCTCAGCTCCAACCTACCCATCCAAGAGTCTCCCTCTGTTCTGAGGACGAGGCTTTTGAGGACAACACAATTCAGTCAACAAACATTAGTTGAGCACCGACTGTGTGCCAGGACGGTTCTAGGAGCTGACAGTAGGGCAGAGAACAGCACAGATCACGTGACCCCAGGACGGGACAGTACGCGTAATGGTCCCCAGGGAGGAGGGCTTCAAGGGGACAAAGCAGGCATGTGAGAGGCTGGGGTGTCGCTCCTTCCTGGGGGCACCGGAAGCAGACATCTCAGCAGAGGCCTGAACCCAGTGGGGGTGGCCCCGTGGCCACCAGGGAGATGCACGTTCGAGGCCCAGAGCCAGCCTGTGCAGAGGGTGGGCTCCAACACAGCAAGGAGGCCATGGGGAGGGAGTCAGGAGCCAGGGGCCATGCAGGGGATGGGGTCTGCGAGCCGCTGGCACCGAGGGCCTGAGCTTAGCGTGTGCAAATGCTCGTCCATCCATTTTGAAAGAAATCACCTTAAGAGAACATCGTCCTACAGAATCACCATGGAGCCAGTAGAATTGTGGGCTCTTCAGTCCGGGGGTCCTGGCTGGCGTCTGGCCCTGCCCTGGACGGGCATCGTGGCCGGGGGCAAATTCGCTCCTCCCTCTGAGCCTCCCCTTTGCTCATCGGCAAAATGGGTCCCAGGTTATAGAACTGCTTCTGAAGACTTCACGAGGAGTAAATACCACGTCAAACTCACGAGGCGAAGTGAGCCAGTCACAAAAGGTCACATATTGTAGGACATCACTCAGTGGAATGTCCAGAACAGGCAAATCTACCGAGACAGACAAGCAGACTTGGGGCCGCCTGGGGCTGCAGGAGGCGGGGGTCAGGAGTGAGTTGTTGGCGAACACTGGGTTTCTTGTTAGGGGGGTGGGAATGAATGTTCTGGAACTTCAGAGAAGTGACACTGTGAACGTCCTAAATGCCACCGAATCACACGCTTTAAAATGGTTAACCTATGTGAATTTCTCAAGTACAAACTCAAAAATAAAGGAACAGACGTGCCTCCAGAGAACCAGTAAAGACATGCAGGTGGCCCGCTTAGAAAAGTCCCTGCATTTGGCAAACACTCGGGAGCCCCGTGGTGGCCGCCTGGATGCCGGCTCCCGCCTGTGGGTCCCGAGTCCACCTGGGTGAGTCGCTAGCGGGTAGGGAAGCGGGCTGCCTCATCGGTAAAGCGGGGATGCCGCTGACACCTATGTCGCAGGCTCGCGTGGAGATCCGTGAGGGGTTCGTCTAGACAGCCTCCGTGTGATGCCAGGAGGCGTATGTGAGGGGCCAGAACTCATCACGAGGTGCTCTGCACTGGAGCACCCAGCGAGGCCGTGTGCCCGGTGGTCACGGCTCAGAGTGGGGTGTTCCGTGGACCTGAGCTGAAAACGGCTGTTAGTGGTGGATGTGACCTTGAGAAGTTCACTAATCACTTTGAGCCCCAGTTCCCACATTTGTCAAGTGGGGCGTAAGGGTCGCCCCCGCCTCCTGCGGGAGGAGAGTCCACGAGACAACGCTGTGTATCCAGCGTGCTAAGCCCTTAGCAAACGCTATAAATATCGTCTGCGTAACGACAGCCATTTCATCGGAGAATTATCCCCCACACGAGGGTTTTAGGGTGCACTTCCTTCGCCTTGCCCAAATCATATTTACCAAATAACCCAGGCAACTCATCTCTTTGCTGGTTGCGAGCTGGTCTTTTCAGACTACATTCTGATCTTTTTTTTTTAACCTTTAATTATTTTTGAGAGAGAGAGACAGAGTGCGAGTTGGGGAGGGACAGAGAGAGAAGGACGCACAGAATCCGAAGCGGGCTCCAGGCTCCTAGCTGTCAGCACAGAGCCCGACGCGGGGGCTGGAACTCACGGGCTGTGAGATCATGACCTGAGCTGAAGGCTAATGCTTAACCGACTGAGCCCCCTGGGCGCCCCTGTATATCCTAATCTTTTAATGGGGGATCAACCCCAAGAACCAGGGACAGGTAGTCTTTATCCACATGTGCGTAAATGTCCAGAGTAAGCTTGGTGAGGGCAGGAACGTGTCTGGCTCCTTGGCCGCTAGATTCATGTACCTGGGACAGTTGGTGCCTAGCACATAGGCACTGAGTAAATCTTTGCTGAATGAATGAATGAACATGAGTCGATTTTCCCAAACCAGAGGCATTGGTTTAGCGCTTCAGACTTTCTCACCTGGCCCCTCTTGCACCGGGGGCCGCTGCCTGAGTAAGAGGTACAGTCTGGACCTTGCTGCCGTTTGTCCTCTAGAGGGGTCACCACCTCGTGGGTCCTGGTCTCTGGTCTGCCCACTCGTGAAATGCAGCACCGACTCTGTGCCTATGTCAGGGGGCCGGGCTCAGGCACGTTAAACTATAGTTTTGTGCATTGTGTGATCCATACAAGAAAGGCTGGTCCAATCCTGTGTGACACTGGCCCCGTTAGATTAAAAT
Source organism: Herpailurus yagouaroundi (assembly GCF_014898765.1). NCBI lineage: Eukaryota > Metazoa > Chordata > Mammalia > Carnivora > Felidae > Herpailurus > Herpailurus yagouaroundi. Next base: position 54,089,773 of record NW_024412401.1, on the reverse strand, counting down.
GGATGTTGGGGCTCCTGGGCGTTTCGGATTCTGTGTCTCCCTGTAAAATGGATGCTTTTCCTTTTTTTTATGTTTATTCGTCTTTGAGAGAGAGAGAGAGAGAGACAGAGTGCGAGTGGGGGAGGGGCAGAGAGAGAGAGGGAGACACAGAATCGGAAGCGGGCTCCAGGCTCCGAGCCGTCAGCACAGAGCCCGACGCGGGGCTCGAACTCATGAACCGCGAGATCATGACCCGAGCCAAAGTTGGACGGTCAACCGACCGAGCCACCCAGGTGCCCCGATGCGTTTCCTTTTTTAAAATAACCTTTTTCTTGTGATTCTAGTGTTCTTTTTTCTTGTGATTTTATAATTAGTGTTTTTCTTACTTATAGAAATGGTACATTTTCATTGTTAAAAAAAAAAAAAAGGAGACGTGTATAAAGTAAAGAGCCCTTTTATTTCCCCTGATCCCTCCCCCGTAATAATCATTACTGCCAATTTGTTGCCTATCCTTCTAGATTTACTCTTGTTAAATGTAAGTAGGCTTATACGACGCAGGTTGTTGTAGAACCTGTTTTTGACCTAAGTTTGCGCCTTAGACTCCCCTCCCATGTTAAAACCCTATATCTACCTTATTTCTTTTAAAAGCTGCAGAATGTGAGTATTTGTTAAGGCTTTCTCTGTTTGTGGACATTTGTGTGTATCCAGTGTTTTTCTGTTTTAAGTAATTTGGCAGTGGGAAATCTTGCCTGTGTATCTTTGTACTTGTACTGGTATTTAGTCGGAAGAAATTCCTGAACCCGGATGCTCGGCTTCTCTGGGCCTCAGTTTCCCCCATTTGTGCATTGAGAATACTAATTTTTATCTTGCAAGGTAATATAAGGTCACGTCTGCCAAATCTTGAGGACTTTTGGTTGCACACGGTAGGCACTTGATAAATGATACTTTGGTTTTATTTATCTTTTAATATTTTTTTAGTTTATTTATTTATCCTGAGAGAGAGAGACAGAGAGAGCGTGCCAGCAGAGGAAAGGCAGAGAGAGAATCCCAAGCAGGCTCCACACCAGCAGCACAGAGCCTGACGCGGGGCTTGAACTCATGAACCATGAGATCATGACCTGAGCCCAAGAGTCGGACGCTTAATGGACTGAGCCACCCAGGCGCCCCTCTTTGGTTTTATTTTAAACCAGAATGCGTTAAATCCAGCTTGGCCACCCAATTCAAGGTAGCACTTAAGATTAGGCCCCAGGGAGATATTTTAGGTATTTTAGTTAGCTTACTTTCTGCTGATCGATAACTGGCCCTTCTTCCACCCTCAAAGTGATGACGCTCTTCTCCCCCGGGGGTCCCGGGGTCCCTGCAGCCTTTTCCTCCCCAAACAGGAGGCTTGTAGATTTGACTGCTTGCTTCGTGTGACAGCACGGCATGCCCCGTGCAGTCGCAGGGCGGAGGCTGACCCCGACCGCCGTGTGCACCTGTGAAGGAGAAAAGGGGGCAGGTCAGCCTCCGTCCCTGGCACGTTGGAACCTCTGTTGCCACGTGGTAACAGTATTGGCTAGAACGTCGTGGGCAACTGTTCCACGCCACGCTGAGCACGTGAGTTCGTGCCACATACTGCTTTCCCCATCCCCGTCTTGGAGACGGAGAGCCCAGGGCCTGCCCCGGCCACGCGGGCCTCCAGCGTGGAGCAAGGGTGTGACTGTCGATGGGGAGTGTGGCCTCTAGTCACTGGCCACTCCCTCCTCACAGCTTCGGGTGCCGAAGCGGGAGCAGAAAGATTGCCGGTGTGAGCCACTCTGTGTGTGTGTGTGTGTGTGTGTGTGTGTTCACCTCGAGCGAGATCCGGAGGAAGAGAGTATAGCCACATCAGAGGACTGGCCGGGTGGCTGGCTACTGAGATCCACCGACCGGCAAGGCTCTGACCGTCTCGAGGGGCCGGATGTACGCCCCGGCCTCGCACAGAATCTGGGCTTGCCACAGTGAAGGCGGCAGCTCCCTGCACGAGACCCCCCTGCTGCTCTAGCTGGGGAAACCCTCTGTCCTCCGGCCTGTAGGAAGGCGGCTCTGAGCACCAGGATGACCCTCCTCCTCCTTTATTTCCTCTTCTCTGTCATTTCCTCCTGAGCACGCACCAACCTCTGACGACAGAGCCTTGAGTTGGGGTCCCGGTTTGCCACTAACTGCATTTAACGAAGCCCTGAATGGCCACCCTGTGCAGGGGGACAAAGTCGGCCAGAGGAAACCCGTGGCTCACGCCCATGTCCAGGGTGCAGGCCGCCCCCCACCCATCACCCAGGAGGCCCAGAATCCCCCAGGGCGTTCACCCGGGTGACCCCGGGGGCCCTGCACCTGGCTCGCAGGTGCTTCAGACTTCTCCTCACACAGCCCCACAGAAAGGGGGTCAGGGCCCCAGTGTGGCCACTGTCATGGAGCCAGCGTCCAGAATTGTTAGTAAAACAAAAGCTGGCCGCATCCCGAGCCCTTTTAATCACCTAATGGCGGGGACATCCGACGCCGGGGCTCAGGTTCCCGGCCGAGGCCACAGCCCGGCCGCTGTAACTACAGCCAAGTTTGGCCCAGCTTCTCCGTATTACAGCCGCAACACGGACGCACACAATTGAAGTATTTGAGAACAATGAAATATGCATGGCTATCAGTGACAGCCCCATAAAGTGCAGCAATTAGCCGCGTAATCCGAGAGAGGGAGCCGGCCCTCGGCAGCCCGTGGCTCCCCATTAGTTAAATGCATTTTGTACGACCTCATCCCATCAAATCAACTAACACTTCCTTTAATTGGTTCATGAATTATACAGCCGTCCCGCATTATAATTTAATCGCCTGTAAACATTCATAGGGCCCCACTGTAAAGCGTATCGCGCTCATTAATTCGTTAATTTCAGCAGATGGAAGGGGAGATCGGATGCATGGTGGCAGAACAGAGCGCCTTGGGCAATGGAATAAGGAAAAAAAGGTGGGGGGCCGTTTAGGTTTTTTAAGGGCTGTCAGAAACTCAATCTGTGAGCTGTCAGCAGCCCGGACCCGTCGCCCACCCCCTCCACTCCACCGGCTGCGGGAAGTGACTGGCGGATTCATACGGAGGCTTGTCAACCGTCTTTAAACATCAAGCCAGCGGGTAAACCGAGCCCAATGTAAATTAATTCTTGTCTTACGGGCCCCCCTTTCTCTGTCCCCATGAATATTTCATGGCGGGCAGCATAAATATTAATTCTAATAGCTCTGCACAGTGGTTATTATTTCTGTTTTATGACAAATATTCATAAAATATTCAGGACCCTTTTTTAGAACATTTACACACTTGATTGTGAATTTTCCCAGTTTCCCGAGGACACTGCAAACATATTGGGGTTCTCTTGATGGACTTTTCCCCATTAATTAATACCACTGCTTGTTAATATTTAATCGGATTTAGGTTTTTTGAGAAGTAAACTCCTAATAGATTGGGGGGGGGCGGAAGGGGATCGGTTTTCCCCTTGAGTCTGTAAAATGGGAGATTTCTGCTCCCAGGAGTCTGTTTCTCTTTGACACCCGGGTGATCTGACAAAGGCCAACCCCCTTGCCTTTTTTTATCTTGAAAACAATATCTATCTTTTCTGCCTGTGTCTGTTCTCCTCTTACTTTTTAACCGAGAGCTCTGGCAGCAACCCAACTTTACTGTAATGAAATTCTTCGAAGATGCCGCTGCAATATTTATGCAAGGATTTAACATAATTTTGGAGTAATTAAAGTGTGGCTTTAACAAACACGGCGGCGGGTTCCTTAGGCAAGGCAGCTGTGATTGGGGATGAAGGAGCTTCTGGAATCCACGTGATTTATCTTGAACCCTGAGAGGCAGCTGCGTGCGGCGTCCCAGCGAGGCACCGCAGAGGGGGGTCCCCGCGCACAGATGAGGCGGTGGCTTTGGCCCACGGGGGTCCGAGGTGGGGTCCGGCCAGCCTTGAGGCTGGGGTGCGCGGGCAGCATCGCCCCGACCCCACTACGCTGGCTCTCCTAGATTGCTTCAGGGTTCCCTCTCTGTGCCCTGATTCTCAGCAGAAGTCTCGGGATGCTCTAAAACCGCAGGGCACGAAGCCAAGTTACTTCACGAATAGGAAGGCAGCAGGGCAGGAAGGAGGGTTCTAGAGCGGCCAGACCAGGAGCCCAGCCTGCAGGCATCACCTGACCTCTTGGGGGGCCTGAGGTCTTGATCCTTGAAATGGGCAGGATCACAGGACTGGGGTCACGTGCCTCTTGAAGCGGTTGAATGGGACAACACGCATGTGTCACACGCTTGGCGCGTAGGAGAAGTATGTAAGTGTTGGCAGTGACCGTGATGACGGTGAGAGCCAAAGCATTAAAACTGAAGCCAGGAAGTGAACCACGTTGAGAGGGAGAGATCTGTGAAGGAAACCCCGGCCGTGGGAGGCGTTAAAACAGAAACTTCTCTGCGGCACCTTAAAAAATAGAGGAGAAAAGTCCAGAGGGGAGATTCTGACCGTGGGCAGAGAAGGGGCGAGGCTGAGGGGGTCCGGATGTGGTTATGTCTCTCTTGCTCAGGGACACGGCATTTGTCCCCGACAGAGCCTGGCTTTGAGAAAGGAAACCTTGAAAGGAATTCACCTACCCTTCCCCGTGCTCCCTGTCCCCTGGGACTGGTGACAAGGAGAGGCACTGGTTTCCTAGGTGGCCCAGGGCACCCGATCTTCCACACCCTGCGCTCTGGTCCTGAGAGCAAAGTCCTGCTCCCGGAGCCGCGCGGGGCGGCGGGATGGGGGGTGGTAGGGGGGTCGCCCATGGCAGGTTGGACCACAAGTGAAGGCACACGAAGAGGCCTCCTTGGCATCTGCCCCGTGGCTTGCCCTGAATCCCTTCCAGCTGATCTGTTTGAAGTGTAGAGAAAGGACATTGACTCCAGCTGGCTCTGAACCTGGGGCTCTGCGCAGCCCAGGCCCAGACAGCTGCAGCTGAAGCGTGCATTGGATCCTGGTTTGTGCCGAGCAGTGGGAGGCAGAGACCTCACCTTTCCCCTTCTTCCCTCCCTCCCTCCCTCCCTCCCTCCCTCCCTCCCTTCCTTCCTTCCTTCCTTCCTTCCTTCCTTCCTTCCTTCCTTTCTCCTTCCTTCCTTCCTTCCTTCCTTCCTTCCTTCCTTCCCTCCTGCAGATTCACAATGGATTGAGATGGTCAACTGCACGGACACTAGAGTGGGCTTCCCGGGTTTGAATCCGGGCTCTGCCACTGTCTTAGGGTTCTCCAGAGAAACAGAGCCAATAGGATGTGCATTGCATACAGAGAAAAAGATTTATTATAGGGAATTGGCTCATGCAATGTAGAGACTGGCAACTCCCAAGATCTGCAGGGCGAGGTAGCACAAGCTGGATGGCTTGAGACCCTGGAAGAGCCAGAAGGCAGGAAGGCCTTGGCCTGAAGGAATCTGAAGTGGGGCCTGGCGACCCTTGAGGATAAGGGCACATAATGTCGATCCCACCTCCTACCTCATTAGATCTGAAGACAGGAACAAGCCGTTATCCGCCACTGCCTCCCCCCCACCCCACACTTGAAGCCATCAGAGAGGAGGAATTCAGGGGACGGTCAGTCTTTTTGTTCTATTCAAGTCTTCTTTAACCGACGGGATGTGGCCCACCCACAGCAGGGAAGGCAGTCTGCTTCCTTGTTCCCCAGCGTAAGTGTTAATCTCCCAAATATTCTCACAGCTACACCCGGAAAAGTGTTTGACCTAATATCTGGTACCCTGTAGCCCATTCAAGGTGACACATAAAATTAACCATCACAGCCACCTCCCAGCTGGCGAATTTTGGCAGGTTGCTGGACTTCTCTGCCCCTCGGTTTTCTCAGCTACTGTCACGGAGGTGATACTCCCCCTTGTAAGGCTGTGATGAGGAGGTGACCTGAGCTAAGGCCTTCGGGTCTTAGAAGAGCGCCTGGCAGGGAGGCCCGCGTGGGAATCCTGCTGTTATCACGCGCTCAGCACTTGGTGTGGATTCTTGAACTTAATCCCAGAAATAACTTGGTGAGGTCCTGTTTCTTTGTGATCCTCATAAACAGGCGTGGGGGGGGGGGGGGCAAGATGGCTGGTCCCGCAGTGAGCTGGAAGGTGACGCCAGAACTTGAGCCCAGATCTTTCTGCTCTCAGAGCCCGTATCTTGGCCACTCTCCTCTCTCGGAAGCTGACCGTCGGGGGGAACACGCGGGGACGGAAAGCTGCGGTTCACTCAAAAGGGACTGACTATTTAAGGCTCCTGCTACCTCCCAGGGCACACGTCACCGGTCGGGCCCCTCAGGAAGCAGACGCTGAGATGGAGAAGGGAGCGTCACAAGCTCGATGAAAAGCCAACAGCGGAAGCAGGGAAAGGGGCTGACGCGGGATGGGGCAGGGGAGCCAGGAGGCCAGGAGGCAGGTCCGACCTAGACTCCTCCAGCCCCGCAGGGAGCTCCAGAGCGAGGCTCAGCCACCGAGGGAGGCTGCGCTAGCCAGGACCGCTCGGAGCCCAGTCGCAGGCCAAGGGCCGCCCCCAGAAGAGCGTGACCTCATTCAAGAGCTTGGGTTAAAAATGCCCGTCGGCCGGTGAAGGGATAAACGGAATGAGGTCTGTCCGTACGACGGAACACCATTTGGCCGTGAGAGGGAGCGGAGCTCTGTTGCAGGCTTCGGTGCGGGTGAATATCGAGAACGCTGGGCTGCGTAGAAGGTGCCGGCACGCAGGCCCGCGTGGACGTTCTGTGTTGTTTTTATGCAGTGGTGCTTTAGATGGATTGTCATGTTTAATCCTTAAAATAACCTTGTGGGGTCCCTCCTCCCCCCCCCATCCCCCATCGATTCTCCTAACTGGAGACCTGTAAGGCTGCATACTGCATGATTGTATTTATTTATTTATTTATTTATTTTTATTTATTTATTTATTTATTTATTTTTATTTATTTATTTATTTATTTATTTATTTTTAACGTTTATTTATTTTTGAGACAGAGAGAGACAGAGCACGAACGGGGGAGGGGCAGAGAGAGAGGGAGACACAGAATCGGAAACAGGCTCCAGGCTCCGAGCCGTCAGCCCAGAGCCCGACGCGGGGCTCGAACTCCCGGACCGCGAGATCGTGACCTGAGCCGAAGTCGGACGCTCAACCGACTGAGCCACCCAGGCGCCCCTGAATGATTGTATTTAAACGGAATGTCCAGCATTGGCAACTCCGTAGACAGAAAGTACAGCCGTGGCAGCCGACGGCAGGGGGGAGGGGGGACAGTAGGAGGGACCGCCCACGGGCAGAGGGTTTCCCTGCAGGTGATGAAACTGTCCTAAACTTAGATCGTGTTGATGGTTGCCCAAGTCTGACTACACTAAAAATCATTACACTGTATACTTTTAAGGGGTGAATTATATCTCAGCAAATACGCCAGAAACATCGACACAGGGTTCAAGTCCCTGAAGACAGTTACAGCTAGAGGCTGTCAGCTGACCACACCCCTTACCGCTGAGGCCCAAATTCTTTCTTTAAACAAAATTTTTTTTTCATTTGTTATTTACTTTTGAGAGACAGAGAGAGGTGCAGTGTGAGTGGGGGAGGGGCAGAGAGAGAGAGGGAGACCCAGAATCCGAAGCAGGCTCCGGGCTCCGAGCTGTCCGCACAGAGCCCGACACGGGGCTCGAACCCACGAACCGTAAGACCATGACCTGAGCCGAAGTCGGACGCTTGACAGACCGAGCCACCCGGGTGCCCCACAAATTCTTTCTCAAAGGCGGACCTGGGGGCGCCCGGGTGGCTCAGTCGGTTGAGCCCGTGACTCTAGATTTCGGCTCAGGTCATGATCTTGGAGGTTCATGAGTTCAAGTCCACGTTGGGCTCTCCACGCTGGCAGTGTGGAGCCTGCTTGGGATTCTCTCTCTCCCTCTCTCTGCCCTTCTCCAGCTCCCCCCCTCTCTCTCTCTCTCTCTCTCTCTCTCTCTCAAAGTAAATAAACTCTTAAAAAAAAGAATGGCGCAGGGTGGGGGGGCGGGAGATGTGACAGAGTACCTGTGTGTCAGCCGCACCTTGGGGCACTGACAAAACATTCACCAGCTCACACGTTCTTTCGGAACAGCCGCTTAACCAGTGGATCTGGACTGCTGTCCACACTGGCAGACTTCAGTGCGGATCAGTGTGGACCCACGTTCCTTCCGTCAGGGCGGCCCTGAGCCAGCAGGTTGTTGGTGGGGCCACAAGAGCTCTGGGTACAAGCTGGAAGGCGTAGTGGGGTCGGCCGGTGCCCAAGGAAGACGGCGGGTTTCCAGGAACATGCAGGAACTTCGTGTCATGAGCGCACAGAGGGGATCAGCAAGGCCCCCCGCAAACACAGACCCGGAGCCAAAGGGTGGCCAGGGGAGAAAGGAGTCAGGAGTGTGGACCCGTGTGGCCCCACCACCCGGAACTGATGGCTGACTGGCTGGGTGAGCGTGGGTGAGCACACAAAGTGGGGGACAAGGTGGGACAGAGGGCCCGCCTGCCACCAGCAAGACCCTGGCCGGGAACTGTAGAGTGCTCGTGCGTCCCCGGGTCTCCGGGCTGAGAGCCGCCAGTCCGGGGGGCGCCCGGGGCCTGGCACAGAGTGGCCGGTCTTGTCACGTCGCTCCGGCCAGCTTTCCACCCGCCTGCTGTCCTTTCTGCCTTAAGCTCTGTCGCCTTTCTCTTTGGGAAAAGTTTGCAGAACTTTCTGACTTCCAGTGATTTGCATTTCATGATTGTCTAGGGAGCGTCCGGGTGGCTGTGTGCAAAGGAATTACTCTCTTTCTTCCCAGCGGTGAGGGAGGCAGAAATTTGAAGACGGCTTTAAAATGGAGACCGATTATGCAGGAATTTGATCCCCGGGTCATTCGCCTTAAACCCAGACCGCTGCATTTTGTGTGGTGCCTGGTAAACTGCCAGGGAGCTCGCTAATTTACCAGGTAATGACAGTCAGAGAGAATGTTCCTCTTGCCCCTGGAGAGATTTCAGACACAGCCAGGGTGGATTTACCGTTATCAATTATGCACACTTTTCAACAAGAAATGGCCAGCGGGAGCCTCTTTTTTTTTAAGGAGCGGGTAGTGGCGAGCGAGCCCCGCAGCAGCTGCCTGAGGGCAGGAGGGAGGATGCTTGGGGTTTTTTAAATGAGGAGGAGATGTTTGGCCTTTAGTTTTCAAATTGGACACATGTCAGAGGAAAAAAACACACCTAGTAAAAATTTTCCAAGCCTGGCCAGGGCCGTTTCCAGGCTCCGGGGAGGCCCTGTGTCCAAACTATCTCCAGCACCCAGCTCTCCTGGGCACAGCGTCTCTCGCGACAGCCGTGGAGGGTCCTGTGGCCCAGGGCCAGGGGGACGGTCCCCGTGATGGGGCGCTTCCCCGTCAGGCCTCCCATGGCTTCACGGTCAACACCCACCGGTTCACCGCGTGTTTATCTGGCCCTTACCACACGTCCTGCACAAAGAATGCAGACAGGGCAGCCGGGCACCTGTCCTCGGACGGCTAAGACCCGGGTGTGTTCAGGGGTGTGGATCCTTCCACAGGTGATCTAGTTTTCATTTTTTTTTAATATTTTGATAGTCTGTGCATAATTCACTCGCACCTTCTATGCAGCCCCCAGTGCAGTTGTCTCTAGACACATTTGCTGCCTCTCTCTCTGCCCTTGGACTAGATGGGGTTCTGGTCCCGACAAGTTTAGAAAAAATGGTCACTCCTGCTTTGTGCCATACAAGCGTCCCGTGCGTTGCCATTGTATGAGGACTGTTGAGCGACAGCTTCAGTGTTGGCACGACCTCTCTGGGATGTCACGTGCACACATCCCAGTTGAACGTGAGCAGATCAGGGGCACCTGGGTAAGCACCCAACTCTCGGTTTCAGCTCAGGTCGTGATCTCACGGTTCGTGGGGTGGAGCCGCCCACCATTAGCGCGGAGCCTGCGTGGGATTCTCTCTCTCCTTCTCTCTCTGCCCCTCCCCCGGCTCACACATGCGTGCTCGGGCACAGATACCCCCTCTTTCTCTCAAAATAAATACATAAACATAAAAAAAGATGAGCAGATCATTCAAGTGCTAATCCACGGTGTCGCTTTGCTTTTTCTCCCTGGTTCCCCGCATCAGTGGTGGCCATTGCGAAGTTCCCCTTTAGAGGTGGCCCCTTGATTATACTGACCCGAGAGTCACTACAGCGACACGGAACAGTGAGCTCTGGGTGTGTGTCAGCCCCCAAAAGAGGCTTCAAATGGCAAAGGCTGGGTCTACACCTAAAGCCGGGGTAGCGTCATTGCCTTCCGGCGGGCTCGGCCCAGCCCTCTGGCTCCAAACAAGTTGTGGAAGGAGGGCACAGTTTGAGCCTTTCTCGGGAAACTGTTTTCCTAGGTCAGATCATCCCAATGGAAGCATCAAATTTGGAAATACAAGGTAGTTCGGGATCTATCTGTGCGTCTTTCCATATGTCATTTGTTGTGCGTGGAATTCACATTTTTACGTATTCTGAGTACAAACCCTTATCGAGCGTACATTTGTCAGATATGTTCTCCCGGTCCATGGCATAGCTGTCCTTTTCTTAATGTCTTCTGAAGTGCAGAAATTTTTAGTGAAATCTAACATCAGTTTTGTTTTTTTTTTCATTTATGGATCATGGTTTTTTGTGTTCGATCGAGAAATCTTCAGCACAAGATCACAAAGATCGTCTCCTAGAAGTTTAATAGCATTAGGTTTTATATTTAGGTTTATGGTTTGTTATGATTTGAATTTTGTGTATGGTATGAGGTCTGGGTCAAGATCAGTACCAACATTATTTGCATTTGGACGTCTAATAGTTCCAGCACCACTGGGTAAAAAAACACCTTTATCCATTGAATTGTGTTGGCGCCTTTGCTGAAAAGTAATCAGCCATATCTGTGTGAGTCTATTATCACTGGTCTCCATACTGTTTCTTTGATCTGTGTGTCTGACCTTTCACTAACACTCATGCTGTCCTGACTACTGTAGCTTTGTAGTAAGCCTTGAGATCAATTTGTTCTCATTCAACATTGCTTTAGTGATTCCAGTTGTCTTCCAGAAACACTCCCCATATAAACTTGAGAATTGTGTAGAACCTTCGGAAACCTTTGTTGGAATTTTGGATGGAATTGCGTCAAATAATGAGGGGAGGATTGACATTTTAACATTATTGAGTGTCTGAGTCCATGAACATGGTATAACTCTCCCATTTAGTTCAATCTGATCTCTTTCATCAGCGTTTTGTAGTCTTCAGCACACAGATCTTAATCTGTTAGCTTTATATCTTGAGTATTTCATTTTTATACTATCGTAAACGGTACTTTAAAATTTAATTTCCAATTCGTTTATAGCTAGTATCTTGAAAGTCTATTTTTTGTACATTGATTTTGTATCCTGTGAATTCACTAAGTTTACTTATTATTGTAACCTTTTCAAAGACCTTTGGTACTTCTATGCATATGATTACATTATCTACAAATAGAGACAATTTTACTTCCCTTTTAATTTGTATGCACATTATTCCCTTTTCTTGTCGTATGGCATTATCCAGGACTTCTGGTATGATGTTGAATAGGAATGCTGAGAATGGACAACCTTGCCTTGTTCCCAGTCTTAGGGTAAAATATTCAGTCTTCCACTATTAAATATGATGTTAGCTATAGTTTTTTTGTAAATACCATTTATTGGATTGGGGAAGTTACCTTCTATTTCTAGTTTGCTTAGAGTATTTATCATGACTTGATGTAAAGTCTTGTTAAATGCTTTTCCCGCATCTTTTGAGATGACTATATGGTTTTTCTCCTTTAATCTAATATAGTAGGGTGAACTACATTGATTGTTTTTTGAATGTTGAATGAGACTTTTCTTTCCCAAGCAAAACCCCACTTAGCTATAATTGTTACTTTTTTCATGTATTGCTGGATTCAGTTTGTTAACATTTTAGTGAGCATTTTTGCTTCTATATTCATGAGGGCTGTTGGTCTACAGTTTTCTTGTAATGTCTTTGTCTGGTTTTTTGTATCAGGGAGAGGCTGCCTAACAAAATAAATGCTATTCCCTCTTCCTCTATTTTCTTTTTTTTTTTTTTTTTTAAGTTTATTTATTTTTGACAGAGATAGAGCATGAGCATGAGCTGGGGAGGGCCAGAGAGACAGGGAGACACAGAATGCAAAGCAAGCTCCAGGCTCCGAGCTGTCAGCACAGAGCCGGACATGGGGCTCAAAGTCGCAAACTGTGAGATCATGACCTGGGCTGAAGTCGGACACTTAACCGACTGAGCCACCCAGGCGGCCCTCTCTTCCTCTATTTTCTGAATGTTTTTATAGCATCGGCATCATACCTAGTTCAGAATTAGGACTATTCTGCGGTTCATATTCTCTGGCCTGTCCATTTCTTTGTTCACCTGTATGTATTCAGAACCTCATTAAACTGTAAGCTTATTCAAGGCCAGAGAACCGCCCCTCACCCTGCCTTCACCATCATGTCTATAAACTACACCACAGACCTTTATGTTTTATTAAGGTGGGATATACGTAAGAGGAAATTTACTATTTTAGCCGTTTTTAAGGATACACTTCGGTAGCAGTCAGTACATTCACAGTGTTGTGCGACCTTACCACTGTCCATCTCCTGAGCTTGTTTCCTCTTCCTCAGCTGAACCTTTGTCCCTGTTGAACACGGACTCCCCACCCCTCTTCCCACACCCTGGCTCCCACCCTCGTTGGGAGCCGTCTACTCGTTGTCTCTATGAATTGGATGACTCTAGAGACCTCCCGGAAGTGGGCTCATATGACATTCATTCTTCTGCGTCTGACCCATTTCACTTAGTGCAACGTCTTCAAGGTTCATCCATGTTATAGCAGGTGTCAGGACTTCATTCCCTTTTAAGGCTGAATCATATTCTATTGTGTGTATGGACCACATTCTGTTTATCTACTCATCCATCAATGGACATCTGGGTTCTTTCCATCTTTTGGCTACTGTGAGTAATGCAGCTACAAACTTGGGTCTGCAAATACCTGTTCCAGGGTCTGCTTTCCCTCATTTTGGACATACACTCAGTGGAACAGCTGAACCGTATGGTACTATGTTTACTCTTTCAGGGAACCACACCCAGCAGATACACCATTTTCTCGTGCTTCCCACGAGCAATGCGCTAGGGTTCCACTGTCTCCATATCCTCGCCAACACCCGTCATTTGCTGGGGGTTTTTTTATAATAGCTATCCAAATGAGTATGAGGTGGTATCTCATTGGAATTCTACCATGGTGCTTTGTGTAGAGCTTTGCCCCTAGTGTAGTCTCATTGCTTGAAACCAAGAGGCTAACGAGGGCAGGGCCCCGCCTCTGGGCAGTACTGGACGCCATATTTATTTAAAGTCAGCATGGAATGTCACCTCTCTCCGTTTACCAAATCTACGCATGGGTCCAGAGAAAGTTCCACCCCTTCAGCTTCCAGTAAATTTAGCTTTGGAGCACGTGGTAAGCTTCAAGATCTTTGAGGAAGAAAGCTTTCTTTGCTCCCCAAACAGAGCCCCAGGCAGGTACCATGAGAGTCAAGAGATCCCAGCTGCCATTGGACATCTGGCACCAATGCCCTGGGTGACAGAGTACGAGCCCTCACCTGAGACTCAGTTTCCCCATCTTGTGCACTGAGCAGATTGGATCCGAGCAGTGGTTCCCAACCTTGACTACATACTACAGTCACCTGGGGAGCTTTTAAAAATCTCCATTCCCAGGCCTCACCTTGGGCCACTTGTAGGTAAACCTCTAGGGGTGGGACGCAGACCTCACTATTCCCAAAGCCCCTTCGATGGTTCCAGGGTGCGGCCAAGGGCGAGACCTGGGATTAGACCGTGGTTCCCATACCTGCCTGAGCGTGTGAGTCGCCTGAGCTGCTGATCTACAAACACACCCGTCCCAGCCCCTCTCCTGGAGGTTTTGCTTCGGCAGCTCTTGAGGGGGCCGCCCGGAGTCTGTGTTTCAGACACGTTCCCCCCAGTGATTCTCAACATCAGACAAATCCCAGAACCGCGGGATTGGAAACTGCTTCTTCGACCTTGCTGTGCGACCTTCCCCCTCCCTCCCGAGGCCTCCACCAGCCCCAAGCTCTGCACAGCCCCCCAATCCCCAAAGTAGGTAGTGCCCCCACCCCTCCCCCCCCCCAGTGAGTGAGTGCTGGCACCCCCATACTACAGCAGGAGCGCTTCTGCCCTGCGCCCCGCTTTGGGTATTCTTGGCCACCTCTGCCGTCTCCGATCCCCGTCCCCGGGCCGTGTGATTATAAACGAGCCACAGAATGCACAACGCAGGCCGGGCGGGGCGCACGCTGGCTTGGGCTCCCCACTCCAGCCCGCCACCCCGCTCTGGCGCCGTGGCTCCAGGAGCCTGGCTAATCAGAAGCTTCCAGCATGGAAGCACGGCTCCTTCTCCAGCGAGGCTTCTCCCAGCGACGCGTTTCAAGTACCAATTTGGTGTCCTTGTGCCTCTGATCTCGCCAGCCTTTCAGAAGTCATTCCCTTGAATGACGACAAGCAGTCTTGATACGCTGGGTTAAAAATCTTTCAATTGGGGCTTGTTTGTTTATGAAGCAACATCAATTATCAGGGATTTCCAAACTGGCTCCCTCTGTACTGGCGTCGGCATCCAGAGCGGCACCGTCAGCCGCCAGCCACGGTGACAGCCGTGTTTCGGTGTTGCTGTGGGGCCTCGCAAGTCTCGGGGGTGGGAGGGGGGCCCTGCGTGTTTGGAGCGTAAGGGATAAAAGCTCGTTGAAACACCTGTGCTCCCGTGTGCAGACGCCCCCCGATCTCGCATGTTTTATTTGGTGGCTGTTATTTTGCAGCACGCTGTGGGTGGAAATCATTATCAAGATCCCGCGCGGGGAAGAGGTGGGTTTGAGAGGCTCCCGGCCCCCCCAGGCTGCAGGGGAAACCACCGCGCTCGCCCTGCGGAGGGCGGGCAGCCGCTCTCATCAGGCGCCCGGGAGGGCCTTCTTGGCCAACTGGGCAGGAGCAAACGTAAGCAAACAGCCTGGGCAGAATGAGGGAGAGAGAAGAAAGGCAGTGGGAGAACCTGCCTTGAAGGAGAGAGCCTTTTGCTCAGGGACTCACTTTTTTTTTTTTTTTTTTTTAAGTTTACACGTTTGGCAGAAGCCAGGGGCGTCGGGGAGACTGGGAGTATTAGGTGTCCGGAATCCCAGCTCAAACCAGCTTAAGCAAAAGAAGAGATTTATGTATTCGTGTCAGGGAAATATTGAGGGGTGTGTCGGCTTCAGGCACAGCTTGATTCAGGGCCCCAAACGGTGTCTCTGGCCACCTGTCCCCCATCTCTCTCTGTCAAGTAGGCTTTCTGTGGGCCAGGCCCCAGGCAACCCCGGGTCCCCTGTCACCATCTCAGCAGCCCCAGCAAAAAGGAAGCTCCTTTTTGGCAAGCCATGGTGCAGCCCCTCATTGGCCTGGCTTGGATCGGCTTGCTTGCTGATTGGGCCCAATTGCTCTGGGCACAAGGAGCCCGCGCCCCGATTGGCCACGCCCGGGCCTTCCTGGTGCGTGCGCAGCCCTGCAGCCCCGGGATGAGTTAACTTCAGACAAGTCACAAGGATGAGAAAGGATCAGGGTGGCTCCCCCGGAGAGAGTTGGGACAATCAGCAGGCATCTGTAAGCTCAAGGAAGCAGCGAGCGTATCCACCGTGCACAGCAGGAGGAACAGCCCAGCTGTGCCCCTGTCCTCAGTCGGCCACGGCCACGTCCTTCATCTCAGTAAAACGGGAGGCGTGGACACAGATCAAAGCGACTCATAAGCAGTAAAAATAATTTTTTTTAATGTTTATTTATTTTTGAGAGAGAAAGAGCACGAGCAGGGAAGGGGCAGAGAGAGGGGGAGAGAGAGAGAGAGAGACAGACCGTGGGGTGGGGGGGAGGGGCAGAGAGAGAAGGAGACACAGAAGGCCAAGCAGGCTCCAGGCTCTGAGCTGTCAGTGCAGAGCCCGATGTGGGGATCGAACTCACAAACTCACAAACCTGATGGTGACCCCACTGAATCCCGTGTCGCAGCCCACACAGCGGGCAGGTCAACTTGGGAGCTTACTGTGATGCTTGGCACGCAGCAGACAGCCAATAAATGCATGTATGAATTAGAGGATGAGTGAGTCAGCAGGGAGCGAGCAATGGAATGTTCCAGAAGTTCATTTTTTCTCAGCGTTTATTTACTTTTGAAAGAGAGAGACAGAGCGCAAGTGGGGGAAGGGGCAGAGAGAGAGGGAGACACAGAATCCGAAGCAGGCTCCAGGCTCCGAGCTGTCGGCACGGAGCCCCACGCGGGGCTCGAACCCACGAACCGTGAGATCATGACCTGAGCCGAAGCTGGGCGGCTAACCGACTGAGCCCGCCAGGCGCCCCAGAAGTTCATTTTTTAAAAACAAACTGGGATGGTTTCACACCAGAAGACGGGCCCGGATTAGACCTGAGGGCAGGTGCCGTGAACACTTGGCCCTTTGCCAACCCCCCCTACCTCCCCCCCAGAGCACCAGCCCTTCGCCCTGTCCCATCTGCCAACCCTGGCGCCATGGCCATTGGGGCTGGATGAGTCCTCGTGGTGGGGGCTGTCCCCCTTGTCCCAGGATGTTGAGCCGCGTCCCTGGGCCCCACCCATTAGCTGCTAGTAGCATTTCCTCCCCCGTTGTGACAACCACAAATGTCCCCTGTGTTGCCAAATGTCTTCTCAGGTCGAAATCACCCGGGGTTGAGGACCTCTGTCCTCGGGTTTTATGTAAACAACGGGTCCCATTGCCAAAAGGGGGGGGATTGGGCCATCTGCACTAGGGATTTCGGGGAGACCTGCGTTATCAGAAGTGGGCGCCCTGTCTTTCCTGCTGGGCTCTGATCTGGGCTGTTGACTTTCGAAGGCCCTGCTCCCTGGGGTCCGGGGCTCCTTTGTGAAAGAGGGAGGGCACTGGCGGCCAGGGAGCCCGAACTCTCGAGAAGGCTATCCCGCGATCGTAGAGATCACGCTATGGCACCACCTGCCACGTGTGAGCCCCGAGCGTGCGCAAACCCTGCGCTGAGCTGGGCATACGGTTTGTGTCACCAGATCGTCAGCACCAGGGAGCGATCATTAGCCCCATTTTGCAGCTGAGCAAACGGAGGCTGAGAGGGTGTGGGAGTGGCCCGAGCGTCACACAAAGAAGTCCATGGTGGAGGCGGACTGTAACCAGCTTCCATGGCAGGGAGGCCTCGCCCGTGTCTCTCCCTGGTGACGCTGGAGACCTTGGTCCCCAGAGCCCCTGAGAGGCGGCTCCTGGGGCTCCACTCACACACGGGGAAGGTGCCGGCCCCGCTCTCAGGTGCCGTGAGGCCAGCCGGGGTCCTCCCCAGCTGACCGTGCTGTTGTTCTCTCCCCGCAGGGTGTTTTTCCTGAACGTGCCATTAGATTCTATCATCGAGCGGCTGACCCTGAGAAGAATGGATCCCGTCACGGGAGAAAGGTTTGTGCCAGGCTCCCGGTGGTTGGGGGCTCAGCCGAGGCCACTGCAGGATGGGTCTGGGGCTGACGCTGACAGGAGACTCTAGAAAGAGGGTTCATCCAGCCAGTTCCTCTGGGCAGTGCCTGTGGACCCTGTGCCAGGATATGCGTGTCCGACGCGAAATACCCTCCCGGTCCCAAGTAACAGTTCTGACCCTGGCATGGGAAGTGGCTGGATTGGGCAGGTGTCCCCGGGACGCTTCCGAAGGCCTCTTCTCGCCAAGACGCACTGCAGATGTGACTGCGAACCAGCTCACCTGGGGGCCGACCCACGGTCACCGGAGGTGAATTGTGAGCCTTATTCTGCGGTCCGGCCAAGTGCAATGACTGTGTTCGCGTTGAGACGCAGTTGAAAGTCCCCACCATCACTAAGAGCTAGAAGCATCCATCCTCCCTGGTACGCAGGCCACATTTCTTAGTCCCCCGGCCACGTTTCTGGGTCGGGACTCCGGAGTGGGGTGGGGAGGGGCAGGAAAGAAATACCAGGAATTTTCTACACCATAGGCTGATGTCTCATCCTTGATGCCGAGGGACGGTCTCGCCGACCCAAGTCAAGCACAGTGGCCTTCGTGTTGCCCTGCCCCGGGGTCCCGCCCAGCAGTGACTGTCGGTGGCCCTTGCTGTCCCCTGCACTCACATTTGTTGTCACAGTGCCCCTCTCCCCCACTCGGCCACGAGCGCTATGCGCACGGAGCCAACGATCGTCCCGCTTGCCCCTCTGTGCCAGGAGCAGACGTGATGCCGGAGGGGCAGCAGACGCTTGGTAAATACTGTTTGGAGGGAAGAAGGAAAAGGAGGAAAGAAGGGAAGGAAGAGAAGGAAGGAAAGAAAGGACTTTGGGGGGTAATATATTCTGCTCTGTCCGCCGGTCACTGACCTGCACCCTCACCCCCGGGGCAAGGACCACTCTTCGGGGCCCCACCACGGGCGTGCCCACAGCTGGTGTGCCGTAAATGTTTGGTGGCGGTGATGGGGACCGACTGGGTCAACGGTGGGACGGAAGGCCCGTTCCCCCCGACCCCTGACCTCTGGGCGGGGCCACAGGTCACCCACTTCCCTCCTCTGTCGTAGGTACCACCTCGTGTACAAGCCGCCCCCGACCGTAGAAATCCAGGCCCGCCTCCTGCAGCACCCGAAAGACACTAAAGAGCAGGTCACGCTCAAAATGGATCTGTTCTACAGGCATTCCTCGGACCTGGAGGAGTTCTACAGACAGGCCATCGCCATCAACGGGGACCAGGACCCGTACACGGTCTTTGAATACATAGAGAGTGGGATCATTAACCCCCTGCCCAGGAAAGTCCCCTGATGGCCTCCCAGGGAAACAAAGTCAGCCCCCACCCCAACCTCCCGAAACCTCAGCCAAGCCAATAAAGCGTGCTGGGTGCAGTCTCGGGTGTCCTGGAGGTGAGGACGCGGGAAGGCCGCCGTGTTTCGGGGCCTGGGAACACAGGGCGGACAAAGCCCAGGGAGGCAGTGGAGCACAGCAGGGCTCCGGGCTGTGCGCCCTTGGACGAGGCACCGAACCCTCGGAGCCTCACTTACAGCCAAAGCCACGGCGGTGACCGTCCCTGCGGGCGGGGTGCCCGGAAAGCCCTCAGCCAAGTCCCTGGCACACAACAAGCTCTCAATAAATGGAGTTTTAAAGAGCCACCACCTCGGGGGGCCCCTGGGTGGCTCGGTCGGCTAAGTGTGTGACTTAGCCGACGGCGCCCCGCCCGCCCCCCGGCGCCCCGCAAGGAGATGGTTTTTAAATTTCACCCGCCCTTTGCTAACTTAAACGGAAACAGCCACGGGTGGCTTCGTGGCTGCTGTGCTGGACTTTGCAGTTCCAGACACACGGGACTGTTTCTGAGGAGGGGCTGGAGCCGCTTAGAAGGCCTGCTTTCAGGTAGCGCCTCTGGGGCCGGCACGGCTTACAGCACACGGGTGTAGACAGCAGGCGGACGGCACCGTGCGCTCCTCTTCCATGGGCTCCCCCTCCTCCCGTTATTCCCTTTCCTCGTCATGTAGGCGATGTGCCCATCAACAGAAAAGCACGCTGAAGCCACAGAGGGGAAGGGACTTGCTTAAGGCCCCCTGGACCCACGGCCACACCCGAACCTGGTGTTCTGGAGCTCTCTGCCTGTGGGGCCTCAGCGGGCCGGGCCAGCCGGGCTCTGGGGATGCTCGCTCGGGTGCTCTGGGCCTCACCGGTGAGGTCCCTTCTAGCCTGGGGTGGCCCGAGTCCCTCCGGCAATGATCCGATCCTAGTACTGGCCGTGGTAGCCAGTAACCAGGACGGCCAGTAGCTGGTACGCACGGGGCCAAGCCCCCCCCCCCCCCCGCCCCTGCCTGCTCCCCTGCTTCTGCGGGCAGGGCGTGCCCCAGACCTGCCCCTGTCGGGCCTCCCGGGCCTGGGCCCTGTCCCAGAGGTGGCCTGTCTTCTCGCCTCCACACCTTCCCTTCGGCTGGGCGGCTCAGCCCTTGACCCTCTGTCCTTGCCCTGTTCAGGCACCGGGTACCGCCTCCTGAAACTCCAGTCGGGGGCCTTCCCTTCCCTTCCCAGTCCCCACAGGAAAGAGGGTGTCTACCCTGAGAGTCCCCCCCCCCCCACAGGCAGCGGGCCCCTGCTCGTTGTTCCAGTTCCAGACCACGGGTCCGGGTTGCGAACGCTAACCCTTACGCCTAGTCTACCCCTCTGCCTGCCAGATCCCAGAGAATGTGGTCTCACTTTACCTGAACTCCCCACAAAACACCATTTGGACATAAACCCTTAGCCAAAGACTTCATAAAACATTCGCTTCTTTAGTTTATGTAGTAATGCGCATTTTGCGGATGACCTCCTCTCTGGGCCCGGCCAGGCCGTTTCCTCTCCGCTTCCTCCACCCGCCATCTGCCCCATCAGAGCAGTTCTGTGCGCTCTGAGCCTGCTCTGGGAGGCAGGTGATGTCCGCCACGGGTATGGGCCGTGTACCGAGCAGCCTGGGTCCCCGTGCTGCTGTGTGATCCCGGGCAAGTTCTTTCACCTCTCTGAGTCCTTGTGAAATGACAGCAAAATAGTCATTGCCTCCTAGGCAATGCTGAGCGAGAATCGCGGGACCAGCTAATGCATATTAAGGCCAAAAATAGGGCAGGACACACAGTGCGTGCTGTCACTCTGTCTCACCTAATTCACAGCTCCCCCCAGAAGTCAGAACTATTTTTATCCGTAGGCGAGGATACTGGGGCTCAGACGACTTAAAAGACTTGCCCAAGGCTGCATGTGGCAAGGAGGGCTCAGCCCTCCAAGTGCACTCAGCGGGGGTAGGGGTGGGGGAGGCCCTGGAGAGGTCGTGGGCACCTGCTTTCTCGGCTGTCTGTAGGGGTGGCTCGGGGAGGAGCTCCACGTGGACCCGTGTCGCCGAGCGGCTGGGCTGCGGGCGGCCGTAGACCCGGGGATGGCGCGGGCTACGTGGAGATGCTTCGTTGAGATGCACGCGCGCGCGGGTCACGGGCGTGCCCCTCGGGTGTCCGGCGGCCTGGGGAGCACCGCCAGGGTTGGCCCAACACGCTCCGGCTCCTGTAGATCGCGTAGATCGCTTCCCCCGGAAACGACTGGAGCAAATGGCATTCATCGCCTCCCGGCCACCGCAGCCCCTCCCCCGTCGCTTTGCACAGCAAGGCTTCCCTGCCCCTCGCTGGGCTGCAGACCGTCTTCTCCTTGGATTGCAGGCCTCTGCCCCCGCTGGCTGGAGCTTATTAGCATCCAGTTCCAGCCCAGGCCATGCTGGTTCTCGGGCCGCGGGGCCCAGAGAGGCCCAGTCCCAGGCTTGGAGGGCAAACGTCCTGCTAATTTCTGGATCCCCCCGCTGCCCTTGAAGCTAACCACTGAGGTCTGACGAAGGGTAACTTGGAGGGAACAGCTCGCTTTCCTCCCTGTCACTAAAGGAGCGCCTCGGTTCCTTTCCAAGCGCGTTTATCGGAAGTTGTCACCACAAACTGTCCCCTCCACGAGCGCGCGCCCCCCGGGCTGTGGGGGCCTCTCTGTGCCTCGCCCCCCCCCCCCCCCCCCGACTCCCCGGGCAGCGGAAATCCAGGTGGTGCCACGGGCCCTTCGGGGTGCCTGCCGGAGGTACCCTGCCGCCTCCACAGGTGTTTCTGCTGCGGGACTGGGGTTACACCTGCTGGTCACCCTGAGCCGGGCCAGCCAGCTTCTCCCAGGAATCTGGGGAGAGAATCTGGGGAGGGTAGACGCCTACTCTCTCCTCTTGCTCCTTGTAGGAAGCAGACGATACCTGGGGTCTGCCCGGCCCGTGCACAGCACGGCCGCAGAGAGAGAGGCAGGCACAGGCCACCTCGGGCACTCAGCGGGCACGGCCTGCCTCCTGTGTGCCTGGCACCGGGGATGGAGCAGAGGAGGGAGGAGGTCGGCATGTCTGCCCTCGGGAAGCTTCTATTTTGCAAAGGTGAAGAGAGAGAAGAGAAAAAGAGAGACCATCTGATTTCCGACGGTTCCTGACTCCCATCTCTGCCCTCGGGTCCCACGTCTTCCCAGCATGCTCCCCTTCTTTCGCGTCAGGGGTCAGACCAGGTTCTGTGGCCCAGTGGTGCGGTTAGGAGCAGACTAGCTGTGCGCCCAGGAGGCGGGGGAGGCAGGAGAGGCTCCGAGGCCAGGACTCACGGCAATATCCTTGGGGGAGGTGAAGGTGACCCGGAATCTGGGCTGTGAGGCACAGGTGAGGATTCAGAGGCACAGGAAAAGTGACGTGTTAGCTGGTCGTGGAACATGCTTCCATTTTTAAAAATAGAAAAAATAACTGTATTTGTATCATTGCAGTGTTACCTGTAAGATCCCCAAACGGTGTCACATAGGACGCGGAACTCCTATCCTTGCCACAATAAAACCCTTGAGTGCCATTCACTAGAGATGAGTAGAGGCAGAAGTTTGGGGTGGATAGATGGATGGACGGACGGATGGACGGACGGACAGACAAGCGGCGGGGGGGGGGGGGGGGGGCAGATGGATAGATAGGTGGGTATGAGCACCAACGAGATTGTATTGTATTTACTGCCCTGTAAGCTCCGTTTAAAACAAAAATGTGGTAAGAACACTAAGCCTGATGAGATCTACCCTCTTAGGAAAATTTTCAGTGCACAATACAGTGTAGGTAGCTGTAGGCACGATGCTGTATGGCAGCTCTCCAGAACTTTCTTACTGCGTAGCTGAAACTTCACACCGGTGAACAGTAATGCCCCACTGCCCCTTCCCCAGCCCCGCCCCTGCCATTCTGTTTCGAGAGGTTTGACCGGTTCAGGGAGCTCCTGTAAAGGAGATCATGCGGTCGTCTGTCCTTCCGCAACTGGCCATTTCTCTTCGCCCAGGGCCCTGCCATGTTGTCGCGTCCGGTGCCTTGCTTTAGCAAAACAGCTCCTGGTTTTTTTCGCCAGTAAAGCTCTGACCTGCTGGTTTCGTCGGTCATTCCTTCCCCCGAGGGCAAGTGGGTCCAGCTCAGGTTTCACCGCTGCCGGGTCACTTCCATTTAACTGCAAACTGGGTTTCGGTGAGGCCCCAGGCGGTAAAGTCCGGTTTTTCCTATCAAGCTCCTATTTCCTGTGCAAATCTTTTCCAGCCGATACTGGGCCCGGAGGCCAGAACGAGGACACGGCAGGTAACTTCCATGTCACCAGCCAGTGACGCACCAGCCCAGGCAGGACACTCCACTGGTCTCCAGGTACAGAGGCGGGACCCCACGTGCGGACCCGTTCACGGGCCCAGGCAGGAGGTACCGGGGCCACTGCACCTGCTGCTTCGCGTTCATGGGGAGGCCGCACCTGCAGATAGGCGGGCATGAGGACCTCATCTGCAGCGACAACTTTATGCTGTCTACAAGGCCACTAGACGGCAGAAATTCTGTCATCACAGGCAGTGGGGGGCGGAGGCGCGAAAATGAATCTTCCAGCCACTAAAAAAGCAACTTTATTGAGATAGAGTTCACATACCTTAGAATTCATCCACTCAAAGCGGATAACTGGTCTTTGATATATTCACACAGTCATGCAACCATTCCCCTTGTTTTAGAACGTTTTGTCCCCAAGAAACCCTGTGCCCATGAGCGGTCACCCCCTTCCCCCACACCCAGCCCCTGGCAACCACTAGGGTCCTTTGTGTCTCTCTCTGCATGTGTCTGTTTTGGACATCTACAAATGGAATCCCACAGCGCGTAGGCTTTTGTGTCTGGCTTCCTTTGCTCAGCATATTTTCAAGGTGCAGCCGTGGCGTAGCGGGGGTCAGCTACTCAAGTTGAGCGTCTTCTCGTGTGCTTACTGGCCATCTCTAGACCTTATTTTGAGAAACGTCTGTTCAGGTCCTTTGCCCGTTTAAAAACTGAGTCGTCTTTTTATTACTGAGTTAGGAGTTCGTCATATATCCTAAGTTTTTTTGTTTTTTTTTTTTTAACATTTATTCATTTTTGCTCGAACCCACGACCGCGAGATCATGACCTGAGCCGAGGTCGGACACGTAACCACCTGAGCCATCCAGGCGCCCCAACCTTATATATTTTAGATAGAAGTCCTTGATCAGGTGTACAACTTGCAACGATTTTCTCCTGTTTTGAGTTGCCTTTTCCCTTTCTTCTTTTTTTTTAATTTTTTTACATTTATTTATTTTTGAGAGACAGAGAGAGATAGAGCACAAGTGGGGGAGGGGCAGAGAGAGGAGGAGACACAGAATCGGAAGCAGGCTCCAGGCTCCGAGCTGTCACCGCAGAGCCCGATGCGGGGCTCAAACCCACGGACTGTGAGATCATGACCCGAGCCGAAGTCGGACGCTCAACTGACCGAGCCACCCAGGCGCCCCACCTTTTCCCTTTCTTGATGGACATTGGTTGTGGCACAGAAGTTGTTCTTTTTTTTTTTAAGTTTATTTTTGAGAGAGAGAGAGAGAGAGAGAGAGAAAACACAAGCAGGGGAAGGGCAGAAAGAGACAGAAGGAGACATAGAATCGGAAGCAGTCTCCAGGCTCTGAGCTGTCAGCACAGAGCCCGACGCGGGGCTCGAACTCACGAACCGTGACATCCGACCTGAGCCAGTCTGACTCCCAACCGACGGGGCCACCCAGGTGCTCCAGAAGCTGTTTGTTATGATGAAGTCCCATTTATTTTTCTCTCTTGCCCCTCGTAGTTTTGGCATTGCATCTAAGACTTCACCAGATCCAAAGTCACAAAGACTCACTCTCCTATTTTCTCCTGGGAGTTCTGTAGTTTGGGCTCTTAACATTTAGGTCAGTGGTCTGTTGGGAGTTAATTTTGTTGTCGGGTGTGAGGCTGGAGCCACCTTCATTCTTTTACGGGTGGGGATATTGTAGCCACTGAAGAATGTAACTTGTCCCTCAGCAGCCCGCTGGGTGAGGCGATCTGTCCAGGGCAGCCGTTCAGCAGGGGTGGATCATGGGAAATGCTGGCTAAAACGAAGAGTCCTGGGCTTCTTCCCTACAGATCCAGAATCAGCAAGTTTGTGTCGGCCTGGAGATCTGTTTTGCTAGCAAACATCCCTTGTCGATCCAGGGTCTGTGGGCCTAAACCTTGAGGTTCGCCGCGTTTTGTGGAAGATCCTCGCGGTGGGAACACAAAAATTCAAAAGTAACCGGAGACTTCCGTATCTGGCAACATGGCAGATGAGATATCCTGATGACCCCTCTGGACACAAAGCCCTAGTGGTGATACTCTGAATGAAATAGGGGGAAAAAAAAAAAACCTTCTAAAATTATAACCGAGGTGGCAAGAAAAAGTGGAAATACACAGAGGCGGAAAATGACAAGAAAGTACCAGTCCAGAGACGGGTGAGCCCGGCAGACGCCCAGAGCTTCAGGGACAAAGGTCTCTGCTGGGAGAAGGGCCAGCGTGGCGTCCCCACAGGTCTGAGAGACCCTGGGAAGAAAGATTTGCGAATCGTTGAATACACCAGCAGGGGTCGGGGCCCAGGATAGGTGAAGGACTCCCACGGATTACCAAAACCCAAGCGGCCAAGTAGAAAAGAGGAAACAGACGGGAGCAGGTGTTTCACACAAGAAAACACGAACGGTTAATGAAACGTGAAAAACGCTTCCCCTTATCAGTCGTCAGAGACGTGCCGATCGATCACAAAGTCACAGTCACGGCCACAGAGAGGCCTGCTCTGCCCGGGCACACACCCCCCACTAGGTTTCGGCGCACAGAGCAAGGAGGGGACTCTCTCCCACCTGCCCGGCCGGGGTGGGGAGGTGGGGGAGGGAAAACCCGTCTCCCCACTCTGGAGACGCCACTCTGGAGCCCTTCGAAGTAGCTTCTATGCCCCCCACCCTGGGACCTGGCGGTTCCTCCCTCCCCCCGGCGTTTCCAGGAGAACCGCACAAAAAAGACGGGTGCCCGGAAGCTCGTGGTTCTAATCGTCGGAGCCCCGAGCTGGAAACAGCACACGTCTCCCATCAATTGTGTTTTGGTTTTTTTTTTGGTTTTTGCTTTTTTAAGTTTTCATTTAAATCCCGGTGTAGTTAGCACGCACTGTAATAATATTGGTTTCAGGTGTACCACCTAGCGACCCAGCACTTCCCTGCGCCACCGGGTGCCCGTCACAAGCGCCCGCCTTCATCCCCGACACCCGTCCCCTCATCGCCCACCCACCTCCCCCCTGGTCGCCACCTGCGTGTCCTCTTAGTTCAGTCTGTTTCTTGGTCTGCCTCTCTTTTCCCTTTGCTCTTTTGTTCTGTTTCTTAAATTCCACGTGAGGGAGATCACATGGTATTCGTCTCTCTCTGCCTTAGTCCACTTGACATTACAGCCTCCAGCTCCACCCATTGGTGACAAATCATATGCGACGAGGTCAACTGTGGGGGGCCCCTGGCCGAGGACGGGCGCGGGGACCCTCTGGGCCGAGGCACCCATCCTCTGTCCGCCCACATGGTGGGCACACTCACATCTTAGCTCCACACCGATGGTTTGTGGCCTCTGTTGTACGTATTGTGTTGATCTCTAAAACTGAATACGTTTGAAACAGGCTTAAGTGGCAACACCCGCGGGTGACCCACGAGAAACAAATGAGAAAGGCACGATGGGGCATTTTGCAGAAGGAAACGTGAACAGCCAATCAAATGAACCAAGAAAGCTCAGCCGTGTTGGTGGCCAGGAAATGCTCACTGTCGGGGGATAGTGTCACCCACTCCTTCGCTGGCAGCAGTCGAAACACCTGCCTGTTCCTGTTCCCGAGAGGACGTGAGCAGTGGGGGTGGCGGGGAAGGCGCGGTGGCGTGGGACAGCGTGGGGACCCCTGGAGAAGCGGGGTCAGTAGCCCGGGTGGCATGAGTTGATAAGCTGAGAACCCTTCCTGCCGCCCCTGTGCGACCCGGGCCGGGCCCCGCTTTGGGGGGCAGTTTCGCGCCTCCGGGGACACGTGTGGCTGCCAGCCTGCGGATGAGGCGGATGAGCAGAGAGGACAGAGTCGGAGAAGCGGAGCTGAAGTCACCCCTGACTCGGGGTTCTGCCGCCGCCATGATCTGTACGTTGTCGGGGTGACGTGACCCCCCACAGCCCACCTGAGCCGCAGGACTGCTTCCGGTGAGTCTCACCGGGGCAAGTGGCAGGCGGGGGGTGGGGGCGGTGGGGGGCTTCTGCTGAGAGTGATGCTGAGATCCATCCGGAAGGGGAACCCCAGGATTGGGGACATGACCACAGAACGGGGTTCCGGCCCGCTGCCTCGGCATTTTTGGTTAAAATCAAACAGTCCCCTCATTGTCTGCTGGGCCGTCCCACCGGTAAGGACCTCCTGGTTCGTCAGCCGTTGTCACGGAGCCCCGGGTGACAAGGCTGCCGGGTGTGGTGGGTAGAGCGCCTGACCTGCAGCGGCTCGGTGCCCCCGTGGCTGGGCCTCTGCTCTGTCCTGATCCTGTCACCTTTGACGCCTGGAAGGCCAATCGCTTGGCAGGAACTCTGACCTCACGCCCGGCCTAAAGGGGACGGTCACCACTGAGCTGCTCACTGACCCCAGCGCCCACCCCTTGTCGTTAGCCTGAGGGGCGTCCTCTGGCCTCAAGGAGCCCGTTCCGGAGTGCTGCCCATCTGTCCCTTGCACTGTCATGGAGGCCGTGCTGGCACGGAGCACCAAAGGCTGCTGCGGCCTGAGGCGTCAATCGGCCACCACCGTCATACAGGACGGCGTCTAGGTGTCCTCGCCAGGGTCCCCCAGCGGGCTCCCACGCCCGCAGGCTTCCCCGCAAGGCCTCTGGTCTCCCCCCACTCAGCCCAAACTCCCTGATTTCCGCAGCCCTTTGGGGAGGCTGCCGTGTCCCCCCATGGCAGTGACTGTGACTCCCCACGTGGGCGAGGCCGAAATCAACCCCAGTGTTGACCTAGAGAGGATGAGGGGGGTGACGACAGATCTGGACGAGGGAAAATTCCATCTTGTGAGGCTGCGGGTGACCTCAGCAAGGCCTCCTGGCCATCAGAGACGCTCCCCCGTAGCGAGGGGGACGGAACCAGTCTGCTGGCCGACGGGATTCCAGGGAACCTGGGGATTCAGGTCTTTTCGGGTCCTCCTCCCAGATCTGAGTTACCAGGAGCCCGGCTTGAGGCCGGGAGACCTTGCCCTGCGTGCACACTTGGCGGTAGCTCCCGGGACGTCCCACCAGCGCTGTGCTGCCTCTTGCCAACTGACCGGCAAGCGAACCGATCCCGGAATCCCATCTCAAGCGGCTGCTCTGTAGGGCTGCCTCTGGGACCGATCGCTTTGCTTTCACTGCCCCCAGAACAGGCCGTGAGAATGAGCTGTGATCTCAGGTCCCTGCTCCCCGAGGGGGTGTTCATTTCCCCCGCACCTCTGGGTGCGGCCAGGCGAGCCCCCTGTGCTGGAGAGAGGCCTCGGACCCACAGAGAGCCATCGGTCTCGAGGCAGGAAGCTCAAGTCCCAGCCTCGGCACCCGGAGCACGGTTACCGAAGCCGCGGACAGACTGAACAAAGATAGGAGAAGCAGAGAGAACAAAAGACATTACATTTAGGGGGGGAGGTTACTTAAAACCATTGGAGGCCAGAAAACAGTGGAACCAGAATTTTAATGTGTTGGGGAGCTGGGGAGAAGCAGCAGAAAATTTTCCCCCTTGCTATATCCTGTGAAAATCTTCTCCAAAGATGGGAGTGGGGAAAAAAAAGAAAAAAAAAACAAAAAAACCATACATATGAACCACTTTAAAAAAGAAAAAAAGAAATACATTTATCGGGCAAACACAAGCTGAGCAAATTGGTCACCCGCAGGGCTGCACCAGGGTCGTTGCTAAAGGAGCCATGGGCACGGGGGCAGGGAATGCTTCCTGGATGTGCAGGAAGGGACACCAGCACTGCGCACCGAAGGTTTGTGACCCTCCAGACTCCTGTGCCCAAGCCCCGAGAAGATACAGCAGGGACCTCCCGCCCTCCCGCCGCTCACCCACACGGAGGCCGCCCGCAAGCCCAGGAATGAAACCCATCCTGTGGGCACCTCCGCCGTGCACTTCCCAGACCCCTGAACCCACTCCCCAGATTGCCAGAGCCAAGAGGAGCCACGGTTTCAAAGTACCGTGTGTCGGGCTGATCGCCTGTGTAGACGGAAAATCTATGGCAAGGGGCCTGAGGGCTGGGGGTAGGGAAGAGTGGAACCTCAGCTACCTTTTCCACGCCTTAAAAGCTTCTGTACTTTATAAACTTTTACATATTTCCCATTTATCACTTCCGAGCAACATGGTTTGTTTTTCTGTCAACGCTTGCTTTATTTGGATCCCTTGTTCATTTACATTTCATGTAATTAGTGCTGTACTGGGTGTAAATCGATGATCTTAATTGCTTTTCATTTTCCCAGCCTAGTCCATCTTAGGTTTCTGTCTCCTGTTTTGGGTTATTTAAAAAAAGTTCTAGTTTTCCCCCATTTGTTAGCTGAATCACACACCTTCTTATTATTCTTCAGGTGGTTACTCCTGCCTCGTCTCAGAACCTCTCCGGACTTGGTACTTTGTACCTGGTGTCCGCCCGCCCCTTGCCCTCCAGCTCTCCAGTCCTTGCAGCTTCTTGGATCTTCCTTCCACCCCCCCCTCACCCCCCCTCCCGCCCTTTAGCATCCCCTTTAGTGCTGATCTGGCGGTGATGCGTTATTTCCCATTTTTGCCTGAAAACATCTGACTTTTCATTTCTTTAAAAATTTTTTTTAATTTTTTTTAAATGTTTTTAGTTATTTTTGAGACAGAGAGACACACAGCATGAGCCGGGGAGAGGCAGAGAGAGAGGGAGACATAGAATCTGAAGCAGGCTCCGGGCTCTGAGCTGTCAGCACAGAGCGTGACGTGGGTTCGAACTCATGGAGTGTGGTATCATGCCCTGAGCTGAAGTCGGACGCTCAACCGATTGAGCCACCCAGGTGCCCCTCTTTAATAAAAACTTTAATGTTAATTTATTTGTGAGACAAAGAGTGTGAGCGGGGGAGGAACAGAGAGAGAAGGAGACACAGAATCAGAAGCAGGCTCCAGGCTCCGAGCTGTCAGCACAGAGCCCAACATGGGGCTCGAACTCACGAACTGTGAGATCATGACCTGAGCCGAAGTCGGACGTGTAACCGACTGAACCCCCCCCCCAGGCACCCCTGTACTTTTCATTTAAAGGGCATCTTCGTGGAGTTGCGGATTCTAGGTTGGAAGCTGCGGTCTTCCCGCCCCTCTGCAGCCCTCCCGCTTTCCCGTCCGCATCCGGAATTCTTCTTGAAGCCTTACTACCGCCCCTTTTAAGGTACCTTCTCTTTCTGCTCCTTTTAAAGTGATGTCTGTTTCTTTGGCTGCTTCAAAGCCTTCTCTTTGCCTTTGATTTTCAGCAGTTTTACTATTACTTTGAGGAGGGTCATTCGTTTTCTCATCCTGTTCCGTCTCTCGCTTTGCTCTCGGCAGGGCTCCGAGTTACGAGTTTGTCGCTGCTGAAATCCTGCAATCAGAACTTCGTTTACAAACTCACCAGGTCCTACGTAGCTGACGTTGCCGAGGACATACAGTGTCCCACGCCACACCGAAGCTCTGATTACTTCCTCTTACGTTCCCCGTACCTTTTTCTGGAATAAACCAAAGGCACACTGAATGGCTTCTGCCGTACTTGCTACTGGCGTTTCTTTAACACCCACGGCTCTTTCCTCCTCCTCTGCTCGTGCCTGGGCATTACTTACCGCTGCTGGTGATGGTGCTGGGCCTAAGGAGGTTTCTAGACTTTGCTACAAACCATGTGAACCTGACAAAGTATGCACACAATATACAAACAATTCTGTTATTTATTTATTTTGAATAAAAAAGTGGCCAAGATAATACTGCGGCTCTGCATACAAAACACCACATGTTCGAGGTCGTTCCACATTTACAAAACTGCCGTTATGTACAGCACCGGATATTCACAGCAACTTTACTAGAAGCATACAAGCAACTGAGGGGCGTCCAAAGTGGGAAAAAGCTAAAAACCAACCATCTTTCATTAACTGGAAAACCGGCCAACCAGCTGACCGGTAAAGGAAACGAGTACCTGTTAGGTTTTCCTTCTTCAGCAGTGACTACAGAAAGACTGCCCCGCAGGGCTGTATGCCGACAACACACCCTCCACAACCTCTTTGTTTTTTCTCCACTCTTCTCCACTTCAAACTTGTCCCAGCAACCTTTGCCCTAGTATTAAATAAAAGCTCAGGACACTGGGATATGATCTTCAGGAAAAGGCAGCGAACGAGTGCTGATGATGTGGCGTGGCCTGGTTCAACCCAGGAAGCCCAGTTCGAACCCAAGCGGGACTCTGGCCCTCTTCGGGTCGGCAGTCTTTGCAGTTTTGAACGCGCTGGAAAAAGGGAACCATGCTCCGTCTTGAAGGTGGCAGGAAGTGACTCATTCTACGCATCAGGAGCACCTACTCCGTGCAAGGCACTTGACATTAGGTGCTGCAGGAACTACCAAGATGAAGCAGACAGTCCCTGCCCTTGAGGAGCTTACAATCTAATCATGAACACTATGTACATATATACAGTGCAGAGAAGCAACCAATTTTTCTGGATGCGGGGTATTCCAGGCCAGAGGTGTTCCTGTTCTTAAAGTTTCCTTTAAATGCCAAAAGTCGAAAACACACCACCCAACCAGATGGTAAGCACTGAGAAACTCTCTCTCTCTAACCTTAAGATTTTTAGATACCTGTTCTTTTCATTAAAAAAAAAAAAAAAAAAAAAAAAAAAAAAAAAAGTCCTATGTGAACATACATATAATTCAAAGCTGAGCACGAAGATTAGCACAGGCATTGGGTAAACATAAACTATGTATCACTATACACAACACACTAATTTTTCTATGCGGTCTTGTTTCTGTATAAACAGGTTTGATATTCATGTTCCTTTCGTAAAGTACAAATCTGAGTCAAAGTCCTGAAGAAGCCATAATAACCCATTTTTGCTTTTAATTTTGCATTAGCACCCAGACCAAAGCGCGTGACACCCCAGCAGTCTGGTCGCCAAACGTAAAACCGATAAAGCACAAAAGCGTCTCGTAGCCATTTTGCCACCTCTTCCGGGGTCCAGCCTGACCACCTTACGGGATCTTTCTGCGAGAGTAACGGGATGTCGTGACGGCGAGGGAAGCAGATTTTTACCATGGAAACGGACAAGATTTAGAGTGCCGAACTTTAAATGAACCTCCCCGGCCCAGTTACGGCGGCTCACCTGGACGGGCTCCGCCTGTACCGCGTCAGGAGGCGGGCATCATCTTGCCGCCTTTTCAGCTCCCGCCCAGCCTGGAACGAATGGCACCGCCGTGTTGGCCGTCTGAACAATCCTGCCCTGAATAAACTCATTCACCGACTGGAACCTCAGGCTGTATATTAAGACCCGCCCCACCCCGAGTATAATTATAACTCAAAAAAAAAAAAAAAAAAAAAAGCAAGGTAAGAAAAGCTGAGTCACCTAATCAGATAAAGACACTGGGGGAGAAGCAGTCATATTCTAAAAGGAATAACTTCTTCATAGGATATTTTTTTTGACAGCCATTCGCCCCTTAAGCCGATTGGTTGAAACACAGCAAGTTTTCAGAAGCAGCCCTGCTCTAACGGAGCACATTTGCAGAGGGAGGCCGCAGCCTGCCTACCAGACTCAGCCTGGCTAGAAGGCTTCATACTGATCTACAGCAGCACCTGGGAAGCGAGTGCCCAGTCTTCCGAAAAACCCCACCGTTTCATCAGGACAGTGACGCTACAGTATTTCAGACCTTTAGAAACAACTCTGTATTTTGCAAATTTGACTTAATTCCACTTAAGGACAGTCAGATTTCACACGCTCTGTAAGCACTTAAAAAGTTTTTTTAACGTTTTTTATTTTGAGAGAGAGAGGAAGAGACAGCGGGGAAGGGAAAGAGCGGGAGACAGAATCCCAAGCAGGCTCTGCACTGTCGGTACAGGGCCCGATGTGGGGCTCGATCCTATGAACCGTCAGATCATGGCCTGAGCGGAAATCAGAGAGCCGGACACTAAACCGACTGAGCCACCCAGGCGCCCCTGTGATCACTTTAAATAGCAGGTAGCATCTTAGCAAATATGAAGATCATAACTCCCCAAACCTTTCTTAGCCTCAAGAAAGAGTGGTTTGAAGTTTAGTAACTATCAGACCTGAGACACACACCTCCTCCGCTCGAAGCTGTGCATGCTTCCACTAACGACTAACATGAAAACAAGTCACCACAGTTAGATCTTTTAGAGGCACCCGTAAAACCGACAACCTTGAGGGACGAGGTTAGATTCTTGAGACACGCTGGAGCCTCACCGAACTGTGCAACTCCACGGACACACAGAAAGGGAGCGTGTGAGCAGAGAGGTGTGTTCGTGATTGATCTCAGGAGCCACGCAGACGCCCTCAAGGGTCCACGGGGGGCTAACATTAAGACATTCATTCATTTCTCTGCCTATTGGCTGTTTTCACCGCCCAATCTCTTAAAAAAAAAAAAAAGGGCAGAATGTATCTTTCCCTTAGAAAAACTTAGGCCGGCTGACT
The DNA here is from genome assembly GCF_014898765.1 of Herpailurus yagouaroundi. NCBI lineage: Eukaryota > Metazoa > Chordata > Mammalia > Carnivora > Felidae > Herpailurus > Herpailurus yagouaroundi. The sequence continues at coordinate 54,056,281 of NW_024412401.1, read as the reverse complement.
TCTCATACAACCCGTTCGGCTCGGCGTCACCAGAAGTTCTGCTTGTCAGGACAATGCTGGCTTGGGGAGGGGGGTGGGTAGAGTAAGGAGCTAACATTTAGCAGACTCTATCCCAAAGCCCAGCCAGGAGCTGCTGAGCACTCTGCCACAGAAATAACCAAGAGTTTCAAAGAAAACCAGATACAGTTTACCAAGCTAACAACTAACGCTGTTACCCTTAGAAAGAAGTCACTGTGTGATGCCGTCTCTTCTGGGAAGGGAGACCTACCGTGTGATTTAATTTGTACAGATTTTATCACTGATCTGTCGTTCTTTCAAGCATGAAATCTGCTAGCTCTGGATGTGTCCTGAAGCTGAGAAAACCAGAGGAAGGGAAATCAAGAGGAAGGACAGGCAAGAGACAGGAATCAGGAACAAGAAGGCTCTGGACCTGGACCGGTGGCGTTCGTTCCTGCAGTAAAGTCACTAAACTCGGAAGCGGTTTGACTGTTGCAAGCCGAGCAGGTGTTCCTTAAAACTCCCCATGACAGGCGCCAATAACCACCAACTTCTTCTGCTTCTTAGCTGATAGCGTTCTAGTTACAACAGAGTATATTTTAATGTTCCATTACTACCCTTTAACGTTCCGTTCACCTGATTAACCCACGACACTCGCTAACAGGTCCAACCCGCACGTTTCAACATGAACGCTCCCAAAAGCTTCTTGGAGAGAGGCAGGAAGACGTCACACTCGACCACACGCATCGCCAGTGGTTCTAATAAGTCCTGACACTGAAAAACAATTGGTAGTCCTGGCAGATGTGACAGCAGGTAGAGGCTGCTTGAAGCCTGGGTGGTGGACACAGGAGGGTTTCAGGATGAATCCCGAGCATAACAAGCTATCGATTTCTTATCTAGAGTAATGGGGACGAATTGACCCCGGGCAGAAAGAGCGCGACCCAGGTGTGGCTATCAGACTCCCGAATGCAACGTGTTGTAGCTGAAAAGGCCTAACTGCACACAGTCTTTGCCGCCGTGCTCCCAAGCAGCACGACACCGTGGCTTCTGCCGCCTCTACCGCTTCTGAAACGGTTGTCACAGTGACAGCCGAGAGAAACTCAAAAGCCACTAACCAGATCAGGCAGATGTGAGGAAGCACAGAGGGCATGACAAGTTTAAGCCGCGAGAGATAATGAGCCGGAAGATTCCAGGGGTCACCCCTGCGTTCTCAAGGTCCCACCGACCGGCGCTCTGTCATCAGGTGCTCTGGCTCTTTGTGAAGTCGGAAGCGGACTGCGTTGGTGATGCCGCCACGAGCTCACGCCAGCCTCCGTGGCTGAGGGGGCGGGGCTGGAAGAGGGGGAGACCGCCCAGCTCCACGCAGAAACGCGGGCCGAGCAGGGGCCGGGTGGGTCTCAGAATCTGAAGAATGCCCCCAGGCCTAGTCCCGCGCAGAGACAAGCCAGGTTCTAGCCCAACAGTTGCCATGTTTATTCCTACATAGACATACAAAATAATTTGGGAGACCCTTCTAGTTAACTCCCAAGAGTTAAATTCCCCCCAAATGTACAACTGTTTTAAATGAAAACTTAATGTAAGTTTTAAATGGCAGCGGCACATAAGTCCCCAATTGGAACAAATTGAACACTGACCCTGGTTGGAACCAAAAATATGCGAGACTAAGCATCCCATGATTATGAAAATTGCAATAATTCCTTGACACGATCTCAATTTTTACCCTCCCATTTGCTGTCATGTCAAACAGCTACAGGCACAAACGACCACGGCCACACCGCCTTCTGAGCTGCGTCACCCACCCATGACCTTAATGCCGCCCGATCCTTTCCTGAAAACCAACTTAACGTGCCAGACACTGGCATCTGGATCAACACTATTCTTGAAGTCACCAAGAGGAGAAGGATAAGCAGAAGACTCCAGAAAATACAGATTTGAACACAGGAGACAAAGCAAGATTAGAACAGGAAGCCAAAGACATTTCAAAGCAGACTGGAAGCGCCTCTGAAGGGCTCTTGGCTCTCAACGCGCGAGCGGAGGGGCGAGAATGCAGTGGTGTGGGGGGCGTCCGGGGGCATCTCGTCCAAACAGCAGGTGTTTCTGAAGCGAGGCCAAGATGTCTTTCTCTGAGCGATCACAAGAAAGGCAGGAATAAATGTCAGAATAAAGGCCAGACAGCATGGGACAGAAGTGGCAATTTCACGTTTTGTGTTTCCTATCCAACTTCCCAGAAACGTGCACCATCTCGAGCTGTGGGCATCGCAGTCCTGTTGAATAGCACCGATCCCTAGGACACTTACTTTGTAATCTGGCAACACTGTAATTTCTGAATGTCCATCTTTAGTTTTGGACTTTAAGGCCAATTGATGTCTAACAGTTCCTCTTAACAGCCCAGAGGAAAATACCAGTATTACAAATACCAAGGACCTTTATACTGAGGAGAAAGCCCCAGGCTCCCGTCAACGGAGCCGCACACACCTGTGGCACCAGAGCACGTCTGGGCTGCCCACTGCTCTCTGGAAGTTTCCTGGAAGTCTTTAGATGGACTGCACGTTCTCATACTGGATATAAATGAAACGTCTGGACATGTCAACATTAAAAACACTCCAAGATTTAAGGAGAAAATATTCTTTTTCTTCTATGTACAAAAATCTCACGTAGGCTGTGACAGTCAGTCTGAAGCAGGGAGGGGTCACGGGTGAACGGGAATACCAGATGTCCTTTACACATTAAGGACAAAGGACAGGAAACCTGCTAACATGGGAGCTCACTAAAAATAAGTCACAATTATTAACTTAGGAGAATCACCTGATCTTTTGACACATTAAAGCCAACTTTAGTCTTGGCTTCAACCTCTTAAAAATCCAGTTCTATGAGAATGGTTTCCATATGCATGAGAAACAGGAATCCTCGGGATACAGATCTGTGGCTGTTTGTTCGGAACAAAGCATCAGGACCCTGTGCTGTTTCCGACACTTTTAACGTGTGCCGGGATACCGCGTACCATGCACCGCGCGCTTAAGCTCTCTGGAGCAGCGGCTCGGCACTAAGGCAAGCGTTAAGCCCAACTTGGTCCAGCGAGGCCCTTACCCCAACTCTCTAGAAGAGATCGTTCTGTTCCCAGAGATGATAGGGCATTCTTGTGGTTCAAACTGCTTCAGTCAAAACACTTGAAAAATAAGTGTTCCTCACTGGTGAGGAGGCGGGGGGCTAATGTTCATCTCAGAATGACTTAAAATCTCTGCATTCAGTTGTTTCAAAGAAATCCCTTAGTCCCCGGAGACAGAGACCGTGCTTCAGAAATGAGTTCCCAGGGCCCTATCTACACTCCTGGAGAGAGAGAGCCTCGCCACCCGAAGGCCGGGATCAGCCAGCGCGTCCTACGTCTTCAGGCCAGAGGGCATTTTCTGTAACAGAGTATGTGCCCTTCCCATCTTCCCACCGCTGACGTTCAGAAGACGGGAGAATCGCAGAAAGGGCAAGGGCTTTGCAGTAACCTCTTAATCCAGTCAGGATCTGCAAAGGAAGACAAGTGGCATTGAGTGTCGGCTTCGGAGCGGGTGGGCTGAGGCCTGGCCGGACAGCGTGAACGCACAAGAGGCCTGGTCCTGGCTCTGCGTCCTCAGAGCACCTCGCGCCAACATCCTAGACCAGCTGGACTAGATCTGTGCTTCCCAAAGCTAAGTGTGCGATGAAATTTTCATCCCTCTATGATGGAACAGGAAGAGAAGGGTAATGAATGAATGATTCATACAGCTAAACTTATTCAGTTCAAGGACGGGGACTGTACTTTGTTCTGGGAACATAGCCTTAGTACACTGTTAATGCTAAAATTTTTTTTTAATGTTTATTTATCTCTGAGAGAGAGAGAGAGAGAGAAAGGGAGAGAGAGAGAAAGAGCACACAAGCGAGGGAGGGGCAGAGAGAGAGGGAGACACAGAATCTGAAGCAGGTTCCAGGCTCCGAGCTATCAGTCAGCACAGAGACCGATGCGGGGCTTGAACTCATAAACCTCAAGATCATGACCTGAGCTGAAGTCGGACACTTAAATGACTGAGCCACCCAGATGCCCCTAAGATATCCTTTTATAAAATTACAGTAATGGTATTTTTTTTTTAATGTATTACTTGGAAAAAAGCATGACCACACTGGCTCAACACCGTCTCCCCCTTTAAAAACTCCCCTAATCTGTAAGTGCTTTATTGTACGACTGCTCTCCAGACCCACAGATTCTCATTCTTCCTAAAGCTGTATGTAGCTCAACTCAAGGTCAATTTGGCAGGTGGATTCGTTTCTTTGATTTGTCTCCCATCTTTTCCTGATTTCCTGTCTAAACAGACCAATTCTCAACTGCAGTGAGTGTTTAAAGTTCCCTCTAATTTGTTTCAAAATAACGCAGTAAGAGGAGGAAAGCGAATGGGGGACTACAGATGAGAGAACAAAAAGCCACCAGCTGGGATGCCTGGGGGGCTCAGTCGGTTAAGCGTCCCACTCTTGATTTGGGTTCAGGTCATGATCTCCCGGTCTGTGAGATCGAGCCCCACATCGGGCTCTGTGCTGACAGTGTGGAGCCTTGCTTGGGATCCTCCCTCTCTGTACCTCCCTCGCTCACACTTTCTCTGTCTCAAAATAAATAAACATCAAAAAAAAAAAAAAAAAAAGGCATGAGCTGACAATTTCTGAATGATGGCTACATGAGGATTTATTATACTCTCTACTTTTGTATGTGGCTACATTTTCCACAGTTGTTCCATAGTAACAACTTAAAAAGAACACAAGCTGCCAGCACACCAATTTCTCAGAATGAGACGTTAGCCAGTTTGGAGTAAAAATCAAGAAAAAGGGCATAGTTTTATGGAGAATGTTTTGTTTTAGTTCATCGAGACCACAAATTTCCCCCAAACGTGTAGATAATTATATACGCTTATGTCTAGTTAGCCTTTTTGGTTAGAGTGCGATGTGATGTGAATGAGCTTTGGGTCATGAATCTGACGTTCATGTGACTATTTAAATCACTAATTCCTTGCCCGCCTCTATGATCTTACTTCCAACTCATCATCTCAGAAATGTGGGCTTTGTCACCGGGCCCATCAGGAAAGAGAATACAGGCCAGCCAGGAAAATCCCGTCATGGCTTTTAGAAGGATGAGTCCAAGCACACACTGAATATTCTGGCTTAGCAATGCTGTCTCCGTATACCTCATCATTTGTAGAATCTCCATCCAAATATAATCTACACGTGCCATCTAACACGAGCTCTGACATTTTTCTGAATGAATAATTTGTTCGCAGTAACGGAACAGCAAAGTGCAGCCCTACTCACACACCAGCGTGCAGTAACTGTATCCTTCCGCGTGACATATTCCAGTTCTCAATTTTTCATTAGTTGTGGTTTCGTGGTAAGACTGCAAAGAGCAGAATGAGCCTGCTGACGGTCCCCGGTGGCCTAAGGTCCTGCGGGGCGGAGCCTGACCCGAGCTGAGTCAGCGCCACCCTCCCAGGGCTGGGCAAGCACTCACCTTCTGGAGCTGGGTGGCGGGCGATGCTGTCATGGAGCAAACACCTTCTGTAGATCAGACTCTGGCAGGACTGGTAGGTTAAGAAGCACCTGAGAGAATACAGACTGGATCGTCAGGAGCAACTCGCCACACAGTTCCCGTAAAACCATCCGCTAACCAAGTGAAGCCCGTAAACGGCGCTCACGCGCATGGCGACAGGGTAGCCCTCTGCACACCTGCGCTGCCCCACCCTCAGCGAGGGTCCCCGCTCAGGGGCAGGTTGCTGAGCCAAGACACACGAAGCTTCCAGTCCAGTCGCTGCCACTTCTTGTTGGCCATTTGCGTCACTGGGAAAGCGTTTACTCTGTCCATACCTGTCCATATTTTGAATTTCTGACATGTTAAAAAAGACGATCAGGTATCATATGGCAAATTATTCTTGTATGTGATTTTGAAGACTAGATCTAAGCACTGTGTTTAAGGATGTGACAGTACAATGGGGAAAACCTGAAAGGTACAGAAGACAAAGTTAACGGTGCAGACAGACGGGAGGTGAAGAGACGTCCCCAGGTTCGGCCCTGTCCTGTGACCACTCGCTAAACACCCATCAGGACCAGGCTACAAAGGGCAGGTGGAATGGGTACCTACCAAGGACCAGGCATTGTTCTAGGAACAGCTGTGGACACAAAATTCCCCGTCCTCATGGAGCTTTGTATCCCAGGGGAGAGGGAGAAACAAACAGTAAACATCTATGAGGAGGCGGTGACTGCTAGGGAGGACAGCAAGGCAAGGAAAAGCGACAGGAAAACCAGGAGGCAGGGGACGCCAGCAGGGGTTACGGTTCCAGGTAGCGTGGCCAGGAAAAAGGCCTAACCGAGAAAGGAACGCCTGAGGAAGCCACGCGGACACTGGTCAGAAGAGCATTGCCAGGCAGCGAGAATGGCAGTGCAGACATCCCGGAGGAGGAGGGGTGCCTTGTGTACCTGAGGAGCACTGAGGCCAGTGGGCTGGAGTGAAGCAAGCAAGGCGGAGAAGCACAGGAGAGGAGGTCAGAGAGGGGATGGGGGCCAGGCTGTGCAGTCTTGGTCACTAAAGGGGTTTTGGTGTTTACTCATCCCAAATGTGCAGCCTCTGGAGAGTTCTGAGCAGAGAGAGGGGTGACATGAACGGATGAAGTCTTAGTAGGATCACAATCATGGCCACACTGACGACAGACCAGAGGGCATGGGAGGAGGCGGGGACACCTGCGGGGAGATGACTACGTCACCCCGGCAAGGGAGGATGGTGTCTTCACCAGGACTGGGGAGGCGGAGGCAGTGAGAACAGGCTGGATGCAAACTGGAAACGCCCGTTAAACGTGCAAACACAGACACTGCACAGGTGGTCGGACACGAAAGTCTGGCTTTCGGGGGAGAGATTCAGGCTAAAGCTCTCCGTTTAAGTCACCCGCAGACAGGCGGTGTGTGACAGCCAGGGAAGTGCTGACGAAGGAGAAGCAGGTCCAGGATGGGTCTCCAGGGGACGAAGCAGAACCAGCAGAGACAACAAGAACGAAGCGTCAGAGGCCGGAGGGAAACCAGGGAGGATGGCGTCCAGGACGCCGGGAGACGCGGGCGCTTCAAGGAGCAAGCCGGGGAGTGACGCCCGGTGTCGGACGCGGCTCACGGGTCTGTCGGGTTTGAGCCAAGATGCCCTCTTCCGGTGAGAGCAGGAAGACTTCCACCTTTCAGTATAAAGTCAGACCCAAACGAGTGCACGACCTCTTTTACATTCCACTAACTTCAACAGACAATACTTTTGTAATACTTTACAATTTTAACGCTCCTTCAAAGGAAAACCGTATCGCCAAAATAAAGAAAGCCCTCTGTATGTCAGGCGGTAAAAACATGGTCTTTAGAGAGCGTCTGGCCTTAGTAAGACCGATGAAAAAAGTCTATGCCTGGCTTTTTGGTAGTGGCTTTTCTCCAACCGAGTGGCAGGGGCGACATGTTTTAGACACACACTTTACCGCGCTCAGTGCGGCACAAACCTGGAAGAGGTGCACAAAGCAGGGGCTGGCTTACAATGGCTTACCGGAGCCAGATGTGGCCATTGGAGCAGACTGCCTGTTTGCGATCTGTGAATGGCAAGATCTCTTTACACAAACTACAGTGCTCAGGGAAGGTCTGTTTGTTCATCTTCTTTGAGATGTGTCCAATCAGCACCTAATGAGACAAAGCAGTCGGCAATGTTTAGTGGGGTGAGTGTAAGACTTGTCAAAGAAAAAGCCTACTGACCCAGTGGAGGAAGGAAAACATATGCCGCATGGATGGGAGATCGGCATTTCCACGCAGGCCGCTCATGGTGTCTGAACGTGACAAAGCCAGACCTTCTCCACGTGCTGACTAGCTGAGTAAACTAAATTCATTGAGGGACCCTCTGGTAACAGGGTGAATGCTAGCCACTAAAGAAAAACCTGTTCTGAAAATCAAAATCTTACCACTTGCCTCGTTTTAGCAGCTTCTGAAACCAGGAATTCAGAGTTCTGTTAGAAGAAAAAGTATTTAGCTATTCTTTATAATGACTTCAGAAGGGGAAGCATAAAGTCTACGGGTGAAGTAGTCTGTGAAATGCTAACTTTGTAAGATTGTACAAACGTCCATTCTTTAATAAGAGAGGCTTACAAAGTATAAGCAGGATTAAAAAATAATCATTTCCCTTTCTGATAGCCCCAAGACCCATGACCAATCTGGTCTAGCAGCCTGCCATCTGTGAACCACTGGGCCCCCTGCAGAGGGGCGGTGGGCCCCCCGTGGAGAGGCTGACAGCACAGGCTCTAGAGCTGGTCCCTATTTCGGCTTTTCTCTGCCTCGTTAGGATCACAGCAAAGGAAAAATCAGTCTAAAAAGAGGTATCTACTTCATCACTTTGTTGAAAAAAACCTTCACTGGCTACATCTTTTGCAGGCGTAGATACAACAAGCCTTTAGAACTTCCTCGTCTCACTCGGAGATAAGGTCCTTCAAGCTTTTTAATCCATTTACACTTAAGTTCTGGCGGAAGAACTCACCTTCAGCCACTCACTAAAATTAGCTCACTGAAGTTCTGAAGGGTATCTTAACAGTTCCAAAGGGTGTTGTCTGACCTACTCAGTACGTAATTTACAAATCTAAAGCCCATTACCTTTTGGCTTTCTAGGTTTTTTAGCCTTAAGAATTCTAATTTTTGGTCCCTCGTGCAGCGACAACCACCCCTCCCTTCTTTTCCGGACAGGTCAAACACGCTGACAGTGGTACGACAAAACCTACTCCGGACTCCTTCAGGAGAGACGCACTCCAGTTTTACACAAGGAAGAAGTGCTTCCACGTTTGTTCTCACTAGCCTTGATTGTGCAAGCCCAACTGTATTAGTGTAACTCCTACATTCCCAATGGGGGAGATACTGTTCCTTCCAAGGGACAAATACTTATTCTTGGGAGGACAAGAATTCTTACCCTTTTTATGCATAAAGCACATTGACGTATGTAATCTGTATCAAAACACATGCACAATGTAGCTGTATTATTAGTAGGTTACAGGCAAGAACAATTAGGGGGAAAAATGCCTAAAAATGCTGGGGGTGGCGGGTGGCAGTGATAGTCTTAACTACACCAACATATCAGGCTGAGAATCTCAGAAACAATTTGTAATTACTAGATCAATGCGCTAGGTTTGAAAAGGTTCGTTTCATGTATATAGTGGGATTTTTTTAAAGACATGAAATGTAGTGTTTATTTTTTTTTTAATGCTTATTTACTCTTGAGAGAGAGAGAAACAGAGCTGGAGCAAGGGAGGGGCAGAGAGAGAGGGAGACGCAGAATCCAAAGCAGGCTCCAGGCTCTGAGCTGTCAGCACAGAGCCGGATGTGGGGCTCGAACTTATGAGCCATGAGATGGTGACTTGAGTGGAAGTCGGACGCTCAACCGACTGAGCCCCCCGGGTGCCCTGAAATGCAGCGTTTCTAATCAAAACTCAGTTTTACCGATAACAGAGGTGCCATCTTCCCTCCTCTCCCCTGGCTCTGTTGGAAACACGTGACTATGCCAGTAGCTTCCTGTGCTCATTGCCCACCTGGACAATTACCTAAACTACGACCACCAACTTCCACCACGTACTTCCTAAAATGTTTTGTTAATCTTTCACCGACTCTTGTAACACTCCTGCTAGGTCCAGAAAACTTCCTCACAATTCGCAATTGGGAGCACAACGGAATACTTTTTAAGAGCGGACTTTCGGAGATGAAAAATCAGTTACATGAACAGTACATTGTAACTACTCTTGAGATTTTACCGCAGATATCCTAGGCGGAATAATTTCGGGGTGGATATGCACACTTTCCAACAAGAAAATGCAGCAAGGAGTTTGTGAGTGGTTTAACATTAGGCACGAAGATACCTGAATTTACTACCTTCGATTTTATTTTATTTAAGCTTATTTATTTATTTCGAGAGAAACCGTGCACGCAAGGGGCGCAGAGGGAGAGAGAAGATCCCAGGCAGGCTCCGTGCTGATGCGGGGTATGAACTCACTAACCGTGAGATCATGACCTGAGCTGACATCAAGAGTCAGGTGCTTAACCGACTGAGCCACCCGGGTGCCCCTATTGCCTTCAATTTTAAGACTCTGGGCAGTGAGAAGAAGTGTTAGTCTTAAGAGTAAAAAGGAGCACGGGCTTTTGTAGTTCTGAATACATTACTATAAAGTATATTCCTTGAAACAAAAGTTTTTCAGGATTTTAGGAGCTATTACTTCACAAAGAAAGGTTCCCTGATGTCAGGGTAACAATGAAGTACACAAAGTCAAAGGGTTTCTTCTCTGCAGGAATTCCCAGAACCATCAAAAGGATAAGGTACACTGGGAGCCTCTAAGAAGAGGACAAAATGTAACCCTATCGTTCTATCAGGGAACTTGAATTCTGTGGAATACGTTTCGGATAAGGCTCTAAGATGCTTCTAAACCAAAATAAAGATTAAGCCCAGTTTTTGTAAAAGTAAACATTATGAGTAATAATCTGCTTACTTGACATGCCCTTCTTGACTACATCAAAAGGCCTCGTCAAGTCTTCCCAAATGTGCGCAGTCCCTGTGCAGCCACCGCCGCCCCGTCTCCCAACCCCAGAACCTTCTGCAAACAGGGAGGGAAGCAAGCAGGGTGTCACATTTGCCCTGCTGTCACTGCCCAGTCACATATGACTCGCTAAACGAAGCCTCCTCCGGCTCATCCACAGCCGGGGGATCTCAGCCCGCAAACCTTGCTTATCCATCAGGCTGCCGTGGGAGGAAGCATCGAAATGTTTTTTTGTATGATTTGCAAATGTCCTCTGCATTAATCCACGTTTCCTATTTATTCTCCTGCACCTCACGCCAATCAACTCCTTACAAAATATCGAAGTCAAAGTTGGGTTAGGAATTGGTTTGGACCACTTCTCCCTCATGCAGAAAGCAGACCTCTTACCGTTCTCGTGCTTCCGCCAGAAACACCTACCCGTGCCGTGCGGTCATCGTACTCCTCGTCAGACATCAGAAAGTTGCAGAGGCCCCTGGTGGGGATGCTCGTGTTCTCTGTGATCCAGGTGTGCAAGTACACTTCTCCTAAGACCCGCTTCATGTGCTCCCTGGTCAAGTGCATTTCCACGCCTTCGATCTTCCCTTGGATCTCCAGGAGCTTCTCTTCCATCGGCTCCCGGCCCCCGGCGTCTCCAGATGGGGTCAGTGAGTCGTCGATGGGGTCCTCGGGATCGCCCTCTCTGCTCCTCTCCTGAAGGCCCTGCCTACTGGCCTGTCTGGAAGTGCCTTCCTCTTGTTCCTCCTCGGCATTGCCCATCCCAGGGGAGTCAACGAGTAAGATTTTGGAGTCCTCGTGGGACGGTTTCCATAATGCTTCTGAAGGGGTTTTCTGCATCGACTGATACAAAATCCTCAAGAGGAACAGTTTGAAACGCCAAAAATACGTGGCCCCACTGCTTTCGATCTTTTTTTCCAAAGCTTCTTGTAAAAACTGCGGGATGTGTTTATCTTTTAAAATCTTCCAGCGAACCAGATCTATTAAATCAACCTGCTTGAAGAGATTCTGAACAGAAGACTCCAGGAGCTGAGCAGCTGCCTCCTCAAAGGTTTTGAGAGTAACGAACTGGACCTGGTAGTTTTTGTTAACGGGGTGGAGGCCGTTGACCATGCCCTCGGTCGTAATGACGGCCAGGTACGCGCCGCAGGGGCTCACCGCTATCCCGTGCGTCCTCACGGAGCCAAACACATCCGAGAGTTTAATTAGCTGGTGTTCAAACTTTAGCGCCACATCTGTGAAAATGGGAATCAGCTGCCTCACCTTCCCGTCACTGGAACAAGTATACACCGTCCCGTTCTGCTTGTCCGCAGTCATGGAGACGATCGGCAGCGAGTGAAGGCCTGTGACGTGGGAATTGTGAACGTTGAGGCCTGCTTTGGAGATCAGAAGAAGACACCAAAACACATAGGATCCTCTTGCTGCCACCACCAAGCTACAACTACACTTCTGGTAAGGGTGATAGAGCGGGACACATTTAATGCTGTGCACTGGCAACTGGTCCATCTCTTTCCACAAGACAACAGGCTGCCTTAGAGTGAAATAGCCTTTAACTGCTTTGAGATTGACGGGCAGGATTTTTACAGGTCCAAAAGCACTCCCCACGATAAGGCCGCTCATTTTCCGATTATTGTGCTCATATTCCCACCAAAACAAAACACTGGGAGAGTTGATTCCGGACTCGATCGTGTTGCACGAAGAGATGGACTCCTTCCCTACAAAGGGCAACTGAAACTGCCACACGGCAATGTCGCCGTTCTCAAAGAGGACCGCCAGGAGCACGCTGCCTACGTCCCGGCACTCGTTGTTATGCTTGACCTGCTGAGTGGTGCAGATGCCCGACCACTCCATCCTGACCGGAGTCTGCATGCTGTGTCTCCTCTGAAACTCCGCGAAGTCCCCGAGATTCCCTTCCGGAGCCTCATTTTTAGAGAGTCTGTAACTGGTCTCGTAAAGACGTTCTCCATAAATCTCTGTCAGATCGACCAGCTGGACCCACTGGAGTCTGTTGAGGTTAGCCTGGATGGTCAGGCGATTGTCCATGGTCAGTGCCGCCAAGAGGCACCTGCCATTTGCATCACAACCCATGGGGGACCAGCTAGTATATTTGAATCCCCTCATCGGCGGCAAAGCTTTCCCCTCAGGGTTGAACACCCTATCCAACATGAAAGTCTGACTGACTGTGGGGTCTTTCGATGTGGCAAACTTCTCCTTACACTCAGCAACTTCTGCTTTAGAGCCAACCTGAAAATAAGAGATATAAAAACTATCAGATAAATATTTCACTCTAAGAGGAATATATTTACATTACTTAGGGTACTGAGTGATTCATCAGTGTCGACTAGGTCACGTTCGCATATACAGAATTTTGTATCAATTCTCTTAATTTTGAAAGACATACGTTTAAAAGATCAAGTGTGTGTCTGAAAGTGAGTACTTACTCAAGAAATAAAGATTTTTGTTTTAAGAGTCAGAATAAATGTTGCCATGATTCATAGCCTGGCTCCCACATTCTTTTTAGAACTGCCATAAATAATGGCCATAACAGCAACGTACTTGATCTTTAAAGCATTTAGAGCACGCAGCTGAACTACTCACAAAACCATAAACACGTTACATATTCATGAAAACACATACCCATATACATCTTTGATACAATTGGATATTTGGGTTTTTACAATTTTTTTGTGATACAAACACCAGCTTTAGGTTCTATCCAAAATTTCATCCAGAAACTATGCCGAAAGCCAACTCCAACTGCTACATCCACTGTTTCTATAGAATAATGTCCACTCCGGTTAGACTACTTGCCATTCCTTGAATATTCCGTCCTCTGCCTCCCTTGGCCCCTTGTCTGGAATGCTGTTTTCCTATCTAAATCCCATCCGTCCCACCAGATCCAATTCTCTCTCTGAAGCCTTCTGAGATCATTCTGGCTTTCACCCATCACTCCCTTCTCCGAATTTGTGACATATATCAGTGGTGCTATTTATTTAGTGCTTAGCTGTTTGACTACCAGCTCTTAACAGAGATTTTAAAGGGACATTAAAGACAAAGGAAGAGATAAATGACCAAAAGAGAGTGGTTCAGAGCCAGGAAGGCTAGAACAAAACAAAGCAGGAGTCAATTGAACTGTGCTTTCTATGGATATGTGAGGCAGGAAGAGGAAAGGACTTGACCCCACTGTCTTCAGGGAAATGGATCCAGAGAAAGAAAGAAGAATCTTTCAGATTTAGTGACAATCTCCTTTTACCTCGAGGCTGATCTTCAAATTGGAAAGGGTAGTTATTAGATGATTACAAAGGAATTCAAGCCTAAGACATATATAGACCTAATAAAAGTCACTTTAAATGAGTTTAAGTCCCCAAACCCAGAGGAATTACACTCCAGGACACAGGAAAAACTTGGAAGATGTTGCACTCCAAACCACTAACTAGTCCTCGGTAAAGTTTGAACTGGGAACGTGTCAGAAAACCAGAGTGCAATTAACAGTTTTAAAGTATCCCCTAAACAGTAAATGGGTAACAAAAATCGCAGACCATTCAGTCCGCTAGGGAATAAAATTCTTCAATTACTAACAAATAAAAGGTTTGTGTAGACAGAAGCAATCATTAGAAACCAGCACTGGATAACCAGAAAAATCTAATCTTATTTTCTGTCGAAACTGCTACATGACACAATAAATAAGCATAGAAAGGTAGATATCACGTTGTCCACCAAATGAATTAGACCACTAACTTTTCCTAAAGTGTGTTATGAACACCACCCCCTAAACTGTCCCTTGAAGTACGGCTGTGTGGCCAAGTCCTGGGAACGCTGTTTGCTACACAGCATCTCACTCTGAAGAGTCTCAGGAGCACGCTAGATGCCTTGGCCAAGGAGCTACTGAGAGCCTTACCTAGAGTTTTTGTTTTGTTTTTTCAATTTTTTTTAATGTTTATTTATTTTTTATTTATTTTTTTTTTCAACGTTTATTTATTTTTTTGGGACAGAGAGAGACAGAGCATGAACGGGGGAGGGGCAGAGAGAGAGGGAGACACAGAATCGGAAACAGGCTCCAGGCTCTGAGCCATCAGCCGAGAGCCCGACGCGGGGCTCGAACTCGGGGACCGCGAGATCGTGACCTGGCTGAAGTCGGTCGCTCAACCGACTGCGCCACCCAGGCGCCCCAATGTTTATTTATTTTTGAGAGAGAGAGAGAGAGAAAGAGACAGACAGACAGAGCTCGAGAGGGGAAGGGCCAGAGAGAGAGGGAGACACAGAATCTGTAGCAGGCTCCAGGCTCCGAGCTGTCAGCACAGAGTCCGATGCGGGGCTGGAACCCACAAACCATGAGATCATGACCTGAGCTGAAGTCAGACGCTTAACCGACTGAGCCACCCGGGCGCCCCATTGTTTTATTTTTTTTTAAACAATGGAACTTTTTCTGGGTGATGTCCTCCTTTATTATCCTAAAGAATACTCTGGAATCATGATTTAGAAAGGCATTTAAGGTAGCCTCTTGGATACATTTATGAACATGCTGGAGAAATGCAGACTGGAAACTCCAATTAAATGGAAGTGTAGCTGGCTAGCCTGTTGATAAAATACTGCTAATCAGAGCCCAGAGCTTTGTATGGGTAAATAAAATTTGAAATATGGCAGAATGAGGCACAACATAACGATTGAAAAATCTGTGCTATGAGGCCAAGACTACCTGGGTTCAAATCCTGACTCTATCACATAGCTTTGTGACCTTGCACAAATTGCTTAAAACTTCTGGCCCTAATTTTCTCATTTATAAATAGAGAACAATAATACAAGTCTCATAGAGTTAGGAAGTACAAATAAAGATGTAAAGCGCCTTTTTTTTTTTTTTTTTTTTTTTTTTTTTGGTGATCAAGAGTCTCCACTGACTGGGGCAACGGGCGGCACAGTTAATCCTGACTCATGATCTCACAGTTGTGGGCATGGAATCTCTGTAAGATTCTCTCCCTCCCTCTCTCCGAATCAATCAATCAAAAGAATCTCTACTGACTGAGCCAATCAGATGCCCATAAAGCATCTACTAATAAATGCTCAATAAACGTTAGCTATGATGATGAAAAATACTCTCTCAGGATTAAGTGTTAATGAGACCTAATAAAAGGATGCAAAATGCAGAGCAGATATAAAGCTGCCCACCAAATGAAGGGAAGATATAAAGTCATTCGCAAACCTTGTAATACTGTAAGCTAAGCAATAATTGTTAGAATAGGTAGATTTGCTACAAATAAAAGCTACTAAAGAACTAAAAGTAAACTTAGCAGCAGAGGATGAAATCAAAGCAACTCTTGGTCCCACTTCACTGTAGGAAGAACTCTTGAGAGGAGAGAGAGCAGCTTGGTTCTCAACCAATGGAGAAAGCCCGTGCGGTTTTGTGTGTATGAGTTTGAATGAGTACGCTGCCCCTCCAAGGAAGTCTCCAACTCACAAAACCAGCCATCAAATTAAAACATGCAGCCAGATGCTCAAGGAACACACACCACAGAGAGGAGCCCAGCTCCCAGAGGACCACACCCAGCCAATCATTTAATTATATACCACCCTGTTCCCAGCTGGCCACTATTACTGCTAACAGCTAATTCCTTTGTAAGTACCTAATGAATAGAAATTCACTTGAAGTTACTCAACAGGAAGCTTCTTGAAGGCAAGAATAGGATTCCAAAGACAGCCAATAGTTACTTAATGTGGAGTTAATAGTTTCCCATACTCGTAACGATTCATACAGAATAAAATTAGTTATACACACATTAGAATTTGCAATTGTATCCAACTAGATGATGATTCACTGACTCAGCAGTCTAATGGGAAGAAAAATTGCAAATCGTTCTTTTTTTAAAGTTTGAGACAGAGACAGCAAGAGTGGGGGAAGGGGAGAGGGAGGGAGGGGGGAAGGAGAGGGAGGGAGAGGGAGAGGGAGAAAAAGAGAATCCCAAGCAAGTTCCACGCTGTCAGCACAGAGCCTGAAACGAGGCTCCAACTTATGAAACTGCAAGATCGTGAAAACCAAGGGTCGGACGCTTAACCAACTGATCCACCCAGGCAGCCCGCAAATTATTCTTAAATCCCAGTTTTATTTTTTCAGATCATTCACTTCTAGCATTTTCTTTTATATCATACAACCTCAGTGCCCAGGACAGTAACTTGCAAATAGCAGATAGTATTTGAACTATTATATAACTGCATATGTTCCTGAAAGAAATTCATAATCTAAATAAAGGGTCATAGAGCAAAAGGTCCAGAGTGGCTCAGCATCTAGCCTTGTAGCAGTGCCATACCTTAAAGTGATCCAGGCTGCAGACTGGCCCACCTTTTGAATCAGAGCAAAGGCAAGCTGGACAGCACTGAGCAATTTAAATTTTTTTTTAATGTTTATTTTTGAGACAGAGAGAGACAGAACATGACTGGGAGAGGGTCAGAGAGAGGGAGACACAGAATCCAAAGCAGGCTCCAGGCTCTGAGCTGTCAGCACAGAGCCCGACGCGGGGCTCGAACTCACAAACTGTGAGATCATGACCTGAGCTGAAGTCAGCCGCTGAACCGACTGAGCCACCCAGGCGCCCCAGCACTGAGCAATTTAAATCCTTAGGCACTGCCAATGGGTAGAGCCATCAAAGTACTGATACCAACTTCTTTAGAGTCCTACCATCATATCCCAGGGATTTACCCCACAGAAGCCTCTTTCAGAATTTCAGGGACAACTCAGCATTCACTCACCAAACGGTCGTAGTCTAATAACACTGCTGACGGATGGTTTGTGTGATGTGCATTCCAAAGAACAGTACAGGAGGAGAAGACGCCACTAATTAACTTTGGACAACCCATCAATTACAAGAGGAACACAAAAGATTTGCTGTTACTTGTTAGACAGTTGTGCAACCAACGAGAGTCTAATTTTTATCAGAATATTCTGGATATCTTCATGTCCACAGCTACAGCGTTAATCCAGACCTGTATTCCTTCATACCTGTATGACTGCATTTATTACTTAAATACAGCATGTCGGGACCTGTGCTAAGTGATCCTATGTGTGTGTGTGCATATATGTGTATCCATATATACATACGTACATAGATGTACTTAATTTAATCTGCCAAAAAGTCTAAACAACACAGGTTTTAGCAACCCCCTTGTTGAGAGTGTCCTATCTTGCTTGCTATTTTGTACCAAAGCCCAATCTCTCCACCTCTATTTTATACTGACCCCAACAATCATTTTTCTTGATTCTGGGCCCACCAGATTCATATTCCTGAACCATCCGAGGTCAGTCCATGTTTATGAAACCGTTACAGCCCTTCGGGCTTCTTAGAGTGAAGCCAACTTCTTCAGACCGTCCAAGTTCCCTAATGGGCTTCACCTCAATTTCCCTCCCTAGGAGAGCTCGGTCGACCCATCACTACTTACACAATTAAGTACGTGCACGACTTAATTATGTGTGTAAGACGGACAGCTCATTCTGTTGCTTGGAGGCCCCTCTCTCATGTTCCTCTTTTGAACCAAATCCTACGTTCTTTCAGGACTGCTTCAGACTCACCAGCAGATAACATTCCCTGATGAACGTGCCTCCCTATTTCTTCCACTCTTTAAATTCTCTCTGCTAAAGTATTCAATCTGTGTCACGCTGGACACACACACTTAAGGTTTTCTCTAGTTCATGTGCACATGAACATCCTTAGAAACAGTAGGGATGTGCCTTTTAAAGCCCCTTTCTTCTGCCTCCCTCCCTGTTTCTCAATTTCACAGGAGTACCAGGGTCTACCCGATTTGTTTACACTCGAACCAATTTGTTCGTATCTTCTCCAAGCTCTTACAGGGTTTAGTCATCCCAGTTCACCAATGATCTAACTCGATGACATGTTGTTTGCTTAAAACTTTCAAGTATGCTAAAAAAGAAAAAAAAAAGTGGTGTGGGCTCCCTGCACCCTACCCACAGTGACTGATTCATATTTAAAATTGGTGGTGCAGGGGCGCCTAGGTGGCTCAGTCGGTTAAGCATCTGACTGAGGCTCAGGTCATGATCTCGCGGTTTGTGGGTTTGAGCCCCGCGTCGGGCTCTGTGCTGACGGCTCGGAGCCTGGAGCCTGCTTCGGATTCTGTGTCTCCCTCTCTCTCTGACCCTCCCCCATTCATGCTCTGTCTCTCTGTCTCAAAAATAAATAAAACATTAAAAGTGTTTTTAATTGGTGGTGCAGAGAAGGCTTCCAAACCCTGTATGCGAAAGTCACATAAATACATTCTCTGGGCATAGACACAGATCTTTACAGTGCGTATCACTCTCTGTTATTATAGTAGTGCCTGTTCACAACTTGCCAAAGAACGTAAGCTCCATGAAGGCAGGGACCTTGTTTTGTACACAGCTTTATTTCCAGAACCTAGACAGCACTAGGCCGATAGATACATGGTGCTATTCAAACATCTGTTGAATGAGGGAATACACGTTTTATAGATCCCATCTAGGCATAAAGATCTATAAAGGAAACAGGGCAAGTTTTTGTACTTGAAACCACTAATGAGCGATAAGATTTCCTATTCGGGGAATAAAAAAAAAAAAAAAAAAAAAAAACAAATTGGAAAACAGTGATCTCCCAACAGTAAAACTTAGGAACCCGAAAGTTCTGAAGGCAAACTTAGTTGCTATGAAGCTGAAAGCACTAAATCTACAGAGACCTTGAAGTTTAAGGACTGCATTTACTTCCAGAGGCTTTTCATGCTACATCCCAAAGATGTTCAGCTAAAAAAAAAAAAAAAAAAAAAAAAAAGAAAGTGCTCAGCGGCTCAAGGTGAGAAGGACCATCCATATAATAAAGTCGCTGAGACAGCCGAGACCCTGAAAAGGACCAAATTTTCTTCAGAGCTGAAGAGGCACCAGAGGAGGGCACGTCACCGTAAACAAAGCGAGCGGAGGGCCTCGGGGGAGTCGATTCCAGACAATAGGAGCAACTGTGGAGGCAAGGTCTGGGGTTGGGTCAAAGGGGGTGGAGTCTCAGAAAGCACCAGAGAGTAATCAGCGCCAGCAGTGGGGCAGACGCAGGGCCGCAGGCAGGACCTGGCTCGGAGGAGAGCTCCCGGGATACGAGTGTGTGTCGGAAGGGGGTGGGTGATCTGGAAAGCCGGGAGCAAACGGCCGCGAGGTTTTTTGTTTTTCAAAACACGGCGACCCCGGCCACTCTGGATGCGACCAGGGGAATCCCCGGAATAGGCGCAGGCCGAGATTCCCCAGGGACCCGTAACGCGGCCGCGGGAGCGCGGCAGGAGGAGACCCCGGGGCTGGGGCCCAGGGGGTGACTTACTTTGAGGAGGCAGCTGTTGAGAGGAGCGGGCACCGAGGTGCGGTGGATAACCAGGTCCTGGCCCGGGTTGTGCACGTCGCAGATGAGCTCCAGCACGGCGATGCTGCGGGCCGTGGACACGGACACGCGGTGGTCCTCGGACCAGGCCAGCGGCTCTAAGCCGCTCACCGCATACTGCAGCTTCACGGCCGGCTCCCGCCGAGTCACCAGGAAGCGGAACGCGGCACTGGGCCCGGGGGCCGCGTCTGCAGCCGGCTCCTTCCCGCCCGCCTCGCCGCCCCCCTCGCCCTCCTCCTCCTCGGGCGGCGCAGGCCCGTCGGCCGCGAGCCCCACCCGGGCCTTGTCAGCCGAGCTCATCTCCCCTCAAGTGCAGAGGCCGGATCCCGGGGCGCGCCAACCTCGCGCCGCCGTCCCGTTGCCGCCTCTTGCGCCGCCGCCGGCCCCCAGCGCCCTCCGCAGCGGCTTTCTCCCCTCAGGCCCGGAGCGCCGCCGAGCCAGGAAGGACCCCGCCGTTGCTAGGCGACCCAGCCCTGCCAGGTGGCCAAGGCGCTGCCTGTCTGGAAAGCGCGCCTCCTCGGCGGGCCGGACCGAGAAGCGCCCTGAGTCGGCCGCAGTGGCCGAAGGGCAGGGAGCCTCGAGGGCAGCCGAGCCCCAGGCCCCTGTAGAGGCCTCCCGCGCCACTGAAGTGCTGAGGGAGCGGCGGCGCGGCGGCAAACGAAGGAAACGTTGGCAAGATGGCACACGGCCTCCGGTCTCTCAGAGACGCTCAAAGAACTTAACAAGCGCGAACGCCAGAGTGTTCGGTGGCATCGCCCGCCACGGGCCGAGCCGCGAGGGACTCCCCGCGCAGCGGCCGCCGCGACCCGTACGCTCGCGGACGCCTCGGCACCCGGAAAGGACGCGGCCGCAGGAGCCGGCGGGCAGCTGCGCGGGGTCCTCGCGCGCCGCCCACGAGGCCCTAGGCCAAGCCCGGTTCTCCCGGTCCCG
>NW_024412401.1:54015064-54035015 GCF_014898765.1 Herpailurus yagouaroundi | reverse complement strand
CGAGTCCCCGGCCGCCGCCGCCGCCCCCGAGACGCTCTCGGGACCCCGCCGGGCCCAGGCGAGGCGGGTGAGTTCTGCCCCGGCTTCGGAGCCGTCCGCATCTGAGGCCCGGCCCGCCGCACCTCGCGAGCGGCCGCCTCGCCGCAGGGTAGGGTTTGGAATTGCCGCCGGAGTCCGGGGCGGTGGTTGGGAAGCGGGTTATCTGGCAGATTCTGGAGGAGTCGCAGAGGGGCACGTGTCTGAGACCGGAACATCACCCCGCGGGGATGTCCCAGGAGGGAGCGGCGCGGGCGTGGAGGGACGCCCGCCGGCTCTCGGGCTGCGGGTGGCAGGGGTGAGCGGCGGATCCCGTCGCCCCCCCACCCCAAGTTAGGACCTGACCCCGGGGCGAGTGCCCGCCCGGCCTCTTGCCAGCCTCGCCTCTTTGTAACTTGTCTCAGCCACCGTTGCCTCAACCAGGGGTCGTTTGTTGCAGGAACGAGGACTGGAGACTAGAGATTTTCTTCATGAACTTGCAAAAGTGGCCTAGATTCTCATCCACGGGCAGTGGGGAGAGAGAATAACGGAGCATCAGTATACTCCGCTCACTAGGGAGGGGAAAGGTGCCTTCAATTTCAACCAAGCCAGAGCTGGAAACTGGTTTCTGGGACGGTTGACTTCTCTCCTGGAAAAGAGGAGGGCTGCAGGGCAGAAAGCCCCTTGTAGAGGCGTAAGTTACAGGACCTTGGGCCAAGGAAGGTGTGTGTTTTCTCCAAAAACCAACAGGTGATTCCGTTGACGGATTGGTTGCTGAAGGTCAGTTCATCCAACGTGTTGAAGCTGAAATTCCTCGAGTTGGTATTAGGGTTTCTCTTTGGTGATTTTTCAGTGATCATCAAGCTTTAGGATTTAGAGGTTTGGGAATTGGAGTTTTCAGCTAGCCAGTGGGGTGGCCACTTTTCTGGGAGGAGGAAGGGGAAATACTGAAGAGCCCCTGGGACCCTGGGGTCTGGGTAGGACAGACCTGAGATTAGAAGCCAGCTTTGCAGCAGGCTGATGTTGTAACCTTGCAGGGAGGTCTGATCCTCACTTTTCCTACCCGTAAAATGGGAACAGTAGTTTTTACCTCGTATGAAGTTATTTATGAGGAGTAAATGAAATCACATACGTAAAGATCCTATGTATTTTCTTGCCCACAAGAGCACTTGATAAATGCCAATGATAGGTAAAGTATTGGCACCATTTTGAGTAATGGAATCGCTACATCCAGAGGCCAGTGGGAGGCTTGTGCCATACAGGAGCCTAGTGACAAGTGGGAAGCACTGTTGAAACTGTTGAGCGCCTGGCTGGCTCAGTCGGTGGAGTGTGTGACCCTTGATCTTGGGGTTGTAAATTCGAACCCCACATTGGGTGTAGAGATGACTTAAAAATAAAATCTTAAAAAAAAATTCCCAAACTTTTTTTTTTTAACGTTTGTTTATTTTTGAGAGACAGAGTGCAAGCGGGGGAGGGGCAGAGAGAGAGGGAGACCCAGAATCCGAAGCAAGCTCCAGGCCCCGAGCTGTCAGCACAGAGCCTGACACGGGGCTCGAACTCACAGACCGTGAGATCATGACCTGAGCTGAAGTCGGATGCTCAACCGACTGAGTCCCCCAGGCGCCCCCAAAATCCCCAAACTTTGTTGAGTGAGTTGAATAAATAAAAATAGGGTGTCTGGTTTTATGATCGCCTGAACCACTGTGTCAAATGATATGTATTAATAAGGTCATGACAAGGGTCTGTGGTGCCCTTGTCTGCATCTACATTTTTTATGTCTTGAATGAGAATTATAGATATGTTGATCAAATTTGCCAGTGGCCTGAATTTGGGATGAGTAGCTAATATTCTGAACTTGGAAAGGCCTCAACAACGTAAGTTATGCTATTTATAACACTATGTAGAATGTTTTCTTTCTAAAAATGTTTTTTGATGATTCAATTAATACAAATTTATTGTAGGAAATTTGGGAAGTATGTTAAAGAAAAAAATCCATAATTGCCATGCTCCGATATAACTCTGGTTAACATTTTGGTGTAAATCCTTCTAAAAAACAACTCAGAAGAGGGACCAAGCTGTATACGATGTTTTCTAACCAAGCTGGAATTAAAAAATGGTATTATAGCACAACCCTCAGGAATCCTGGCTGTGGAATCAGTGCCTGAGCAAAGCCTGTATCGCTTGGTGACCCTGGGACAAGTCGCCTCATATTGCTGCCTCAGTGATCTCCTCTTAAAATGGGATGATAGCAGTACCTGTATTGATACATTAGATAATCCACCTAAGTACTTAGTGTATTGCCTGAGCTATAGTGTATTTATTAACGTCAGAGGTGTAGTATTTAGGCTTTCAGGCCTAGGCGGGCTCCTAAAGGTCATCCACCAGAACGCCCCTCGTTTTACAGGTGCAGGACCAGAGACTCAGAGGAAGGTGATTTGCTTACTGTTGTAGAGCTGATGTTTTAGTAGATTCAGGTATGTTCTTTGCTCAGATGCCACCTCCTGAAGCATTTCTGTCTCCTGGCCTCCTTTCCCCTTGCCACAGGCCGTGGGAATCTTATTTTGTGCTTTCACGACCCTTTGTGTGTATATTTTTTCTGAGTACAAATACAGATTTGAGTTTGTGGTTTTATACATTCATCTCTTCCACTAATCTGTGAGTTCTTCAAGGGCTTGGCTAATTGTCCAGCCTTGTGTTCAGAATCAAGCTACTTGATAGCCACTATGTAGTAGGGTGTTTTAAATGAACGTGTTGTGGATGTGGGGCAGAAAAGCTAACAAGTAGGGGAATAGTGTCCGGCTTATGGAGAGGGATAATTCTATTGGGTGTTGTTCATCTTGTAAGTATTTATTGAGCACTTACTTTGTGCAGACATGAGTTCATACAGGGGATTCAATGCTCTACTGGGCAGACTTGTCCGTTTCCTTATAGAGTTTGTGGTTTAATGGGAAGATGGACACCACATAACAAATTACATTTTATGCTTGTTATTGTATTGAGTGCTATAGAGAAGAATAAGGGTGCCAGGAGAGCCAAGAGTAGGAACCCTGGCTTGACTACGTGGAGAGAAGAGGTCAGGAAAGGTTCTTCTGAGGGCCCAGTAAGCCTCAATCTGAAGGATGAGTATGTGTTAACCAGCCAAAGTGAGGGTTGGAGACATGGGTATGGGAATAGCATGTGCAAAGGCCCTGAGGGAGGAAGGAACATGGTGCCTTCTAGGAATTAAGGAAGATCAGGACAGCTGAGACTGGTGAGATGGGCAGAGGCCAGCTTCTAGAGGGCTTTGTAGATCATATTACAGGTTTTTTAATTTTAGCCTAAGAGCAGTGGAAACCCTGTGAAATACCGTGCTTGATTCTGAATACTTTTATTTTTTAAATTTTTTTCTTTAACGTTTATTTATTTTTGAGACAGAGAGAGACAGAGCATGAACGGGGGAGGGTCAGAGAGAGAGAGAGGGAGACACAGAATCTGAAGCAGGCTCCAGGCTCTGAGCTGTCAGCACAGAGCCTGACGCGGGGCTTGAACTCACGAACCGCGAGATCATGACCTGAGCCAAAGTCGGACGCTTCACCGACTGAGCCACCCAGGCGCCCCTCTGAATACTTGCTTTTAAAGAAAAGTTGACCTGAGCGTAACAGGTGACTGGGATGATAAAGGATCGAAAGTTCATGTCCTGTTTGGGATATTTATTCCAAAGAAGAAAGTAAAAGATTTACACGATGTGTGAAGGAATGTTATGTCCCAGAGGAAATAAGCTTGTTTTGTGTTGCTGCAGAAAGCAAACCTCAGACGAGTAGAGAGATGATCAAGGGGGCGGCTCTTGTCTGAATGTCAGAAGCCGCTTCCTAACCCCTAGAATTCGGTCTGCCTTGGTGGATGGAGAGCAGTAAGAGGAGGTGTGGAGGCAAAGCCTACTGCAAGGCCATCTGTCTGGGGGACGGTGGTAGAAAGTCTGTTCACGGTGGGAGTGGCCTTCAGGCCTTTTTATGCTCTGAGAGTCCCTAGTTCCATAAATCAAGGAAAGTCTGCACATTTCATTGTGCCTTGCAAATGATTCAGCAGACCCGGAACTTGACTTCATCTGTTTCTTTACTCTGAACATTCATGAACTTGGGACTTTGTAAAAATAAATTTGTAAAATGAGGGTTATTTTTAACTTAATTAGTAATACTTAACTTTATTAATATTAAATACTCGAAGTTGTATTTATTGAATTATTTGGGTATAGGAGTCCTATGGTGCCAGGAACAAACAACTACTGTTATTGGTAGGTTAGCCTGAAGCTGACAGTCATGGCTAAAGCAAGCTGATGTGTAAATGGAATTCGTCATTTCGAGCTAAGGGGAGAATGACATTCCAAGAGAAATGAAAACACCAGGATAATAAGCACTAGCTACTCACGGGATGTTTTTGTATTCGTGTGTAAATTGGAAGAGAAGGCAGAAAGGAAACAAATTTGTTTCCAAAGAAAATTGGATGCTTCTTCTCTTAGGAGAAGTTTGGACATGGTGCAGGTAGCCAGATTCATGTTATGGAAATGAGAAGCAACAGGCAAAAAAAAATATCGAGCGTTGTAGCCTGCAACCGACTATCAGATGGGGAATTGAAAGGCAAAGAGAATTGGAAATAATTGTGGTAGAAGTGATGGATGGAGTAGAATTCTCATTTGGAATGGAAACGGCGAGTAGGAAACGTCTCCAAGCCATCTGAATCTGGGGGAGCAGCGTGAGGGGAGAGAGTGACAGCGATCCAAGCACTCTGGGGTAGAGCGGTAATGAAGGTTTCCGCTTCCTGGGCATGAGCTGGGATGCAGCCTCCCATGTATAGTCACCAACAGGCTTTGTTGGTGGAGAGAGAGGATGCGCTCCCCTCCCCTGTTCTTCTTGTGTAGATGGACATCCAGGGAAACGGATTGATCTAGCGGGCACACTTCACAAGGTGGGTTCTCTCTTCCCTTAACGGAGACTCCCATTTGGTAATATTCAGCCCCCGAAAGGTTTCTCCCTTCTTTATCCTTACCCTCATCTTGGTTGAGTTGATAGTTAAGATGGATGGTGAGGTCTAGGGGATGAATGAGCTGAGATTTTTGGGGGGGGGGGGGTTGGTTTCTTTTTTTTTTCTTTTTGGGGGGGAAAAAAAGCTGAGTCAAAGAATCTGATTGCAGACCCTAAACTGTTGCTCGACATATGGGGCGTAATGATCTCTGCAGGGAGAGAGGCAATTCTGTGGGCAGTCAGGCTTCACTGTGACGTCTGTCTTCATGGACTAATGCATCTCTTGTCGCTCTTTCCTTTTGGGAACAACGCAGCACGCAGAGGCTACCAAAAGAAAGTACCGAGCATCCAGTGAGGCTCCCCCAGCGAAGCGGAGGAGCGCGGCGGCGTTTCTCCCAGCCAAGAAAGCTGCTGCTGAAGAAGCACAAAGGACTTTTAAGGGGAAAACATTTTCTCCGAATGAATCTTTGGTTGGTGTGAGCGGTAAAAACCGAGAGCAGAAACCATGCATTAGGACTTCTTCGTTGTTTAAAAACAACCCCGAAATTCCAGAGCTCCACAGGTATGTTCAGGCACAGGTGCACTTCGGGAATAAGAGGAGTGAAGTGTATTCCGCCTTTTGCTCTGTTGATTGGAACTGATGCCCGGGTTTTGTTCGTCATTTGCAGACCTGTAGTAAAGCAGGTGCAAGAACAGGTGTTCACCTCAGACGCTTTTCACAAACTGGACCTCCACCCACATTTAGTAAGTATCTCTCAGTGTCTCGTGTGGTCGGTTTTTTCGATGTGGTTATTCATTCGGAATGTCTAGAAAGAAAAAGAGTGGTTATTTCTGCTCCCAGCTACCTGAGTGAAGTCAGACTGATGAGATGCTCTTCTGGGATGATCCCAGTGAGCTTATGTTACTCTTCACTGTCCCAACCTCCATCCGCACCCAC
The DNA here is from genome assembly GCF_014898765.1 of Herpailurus yagouaroundi. Lineage (NCBI taxonomy): Eukaryota > Metazoa > Chordata > Mammalia > Carnivora > Felidae > Herpailurus > Herpailurus yagouaroundi. Next base: position 54,029,066 of record NW_024412401.1, on the reverse strand, counting down.
TTTTTAAGGAACCAAACACTCTCCTCATCTAATTCAAATTAGGCCAGACAGTTCAGCTAGTGTGCCTAGGACAGGCTCCTAATCATGGGTAGATGGGACGCGGAGGCTGATCTGGATAGGAGAGGGAACTGAGCTGGCATCTTCGTCTCAAGGGCAGCCTGTTACAAAGAATTGAAGAAGACGGGGCTGTTTTAACACACGTTTTCTACAAACAGATGGACCCTTTTTTTTTTTTTTTTTTTTTTAATTTAACCATGAGTGAAGTTTCCGCTCTTATTTATGAGTAAGGAGAGAAAAATGCGTTAACTTTTAGGGAATCTGGTTTTCCTTTGCTCCTGTGGTCACAGCTCACTTAGTCCTTCAGGGTGCCTTACGTAAGCTGTTTTCGCACCTACGGGTTTGAGCAGGGACATCGAGCAGGGTCGTGCTGTGGGCATTTGGGGATGGATAACTCTTTGTCATGAGCACTGTCCTGCGTGTGATAGGATGTCCAGCAACACCCGTGCCTCTACTCACTTGATTCCAGTGGTGTCCCTGGCCCCACTTGTAGCAACCAAAAATCTCTCTAGATGTTGCCACCTGTGTGGGCGCAGGGGTGGAGCAGAACCACCCTCAGGCGAGACTCACTGGGTTGGAAGAACTTGACTTGAACATAGTCATCAGTTTTTTCCCAGTATCTTCTTTTTTCATTAAATAGGCTTTTACCAAAAAGTCAGAAGTTAAAAATATTTATTTTTTGTTTTCTCTTTTAGATTTCCACGATAAATACGGTCTTAAACATGACTAGCATGACCAGGTAAGGAAGGGTTCGAGGCCAGTCTTGATTTTCTTAAAACTTGGATGGCTATAACCAGATGAGATCTGAATTATCTGTGGCATACAGAGCACATTTTGTCTTGGTGTTAGACAACACTGCCAGATTGCTGCCCATCGAGGGCCTGACGCATCACTTAGCCACTCCGTTCCCTCACTTGTTAAATGGAGAGGCTGAGTCCCCATCTACTTCTGTTCTCAGCTCTAAACTGGTCCAGATGCTGGTCTCCATGTGATCCTGCTGCCGTCCATGTGCTTGCCTGAGAATAACATGTCCACGATGCAGAATTTCTCATGTCATTGTTTACTAGTAAGAATTAGAGGCAACCAAAAAGACAGGAGTAGGTATTTGATTGGATAGAGCGGGATATTGAAAAAAAATTTTTTGGATGTTTAATAGTGACGGTTCTGGAAAACGGAACAGTAAAAGGCGTAGAGCAGAGGTGAACTTCCTTTTTGCGAGCACCTATGCGTGTTTACATTTTATTAGTCATCACATTTTACTTATAGGTGCAAATTGATGAGTATTGAAGAGTGAAATAAGGAGCCCCCTCCCCAATTTTTTTATTCAGTTTCATCAACCAAATTTGAATGAATTCTGTGCCCTTTTTCTTGTTTGTTTTTAAATGCACATGTGGACACATCCTAGTGCACCTTGGTTTTCTGGAGAGTGAGAAGAGCTCCAGGCTATCAGGATGGCTGACAGGATTTCTTGTACCCTTTGGCGTGGGACTCTTTCCACAACGTCTGCCACGGGAGGCAGGTGCATGCGTGCTATGCTCTCGTGGTAGCTCCAGCTTGTCACCACGCCTGCCCCTTTTGCCTCAGCATTTTCAACTGAGTTCCAGAAATTTAATTGAGGTTTTACTCCTCCAGCCGTCAGAAGCTCCTCAGCAGCTTCGCTCGAATGTCTCGATATTCCAGGGTGGCAGTTGGCAGACAAGCGACGCGTGGGGGCGGTTGCGATCTGTGCGTCCCGCTTCTCTGCCTGTAAACACGACAGGGTGAAACGTTACATACGAGCATGTGTTCTCTCTTTTGGGTGGCCCAAGCGTTCAGAAGCAAAGTATTCCCGTGTTGCTGGAGGGCAGAGATGCTCTGGTGAGGTCTCAGACGGGCTCAGGTCAGTCATCATTTAACTTCTGTCCTTCTTGCCCCGATACCAAGGCCACAGTCACCTTGTAGGTCACGTAGCGAGATGGCTGTCTGTGGTGGCGGCTGCTTTGCTTTCTGGGGGGAGGAGGGGAGGCCATGCTTCTCTTGATTAGGGCCCTGAATTTGTTCTTGCGGCGAAAGGAAGGGGGTGGCTGATGGTGCTGTGATCAGGAGTGATCCGGACGTGGCCAGGTTCTGCTCTCGCTCTGCAGAGCCTCTGTCAGGGCTCTGCCCAGTCCACCGTCTGTGGCTCGAGCTGCCCGTCCTCCCTCCAGTGGGGGATAAATAGTTTCTTAGAATAAAGCATGGTTCAACATGAGCACGCACTGATTGGATGCTAGTTGTTTTGCTGCAACGTGGAGCACAGATTTTGCTTCTTCCACATTGTCTCTAGACGTGTTCTTGTGACCCTCTTGTGCCCTGCATGGGGCTAATCAGCTGTTCTCCACTCCCCCCAGCTCAGCCACCCGCCTGGTGGCTTTTGCCATTCCTTGGTTTCTTCCTGGTCTATAGAGGCTAGCTCTGGGGTTCAGACTGGCTTCTAAACACCTCGGTGCTGCCCACATCATTCACTTGACCAGGAGGCTCATTTGAGTGATTAAGGATGACTTTAGAGGAGGAGTTTTCTGGCTTTGAAGGACAGTCATCCAGTTGAGCTTTTGTGTAACTTGGGAAATGTGTCATTGTCTCCCTTCTTGGCTGGAGAAAGGAGCTGAAGCTGCAGGGTGTTTTTGGAAGTAGTGCGTTCACAGAGCAAAATTGGGAGTCATGGCAGGGGGGCAGATGCTGTCTTTACCGCTCTTGGTTGTAGGACTTAACACTTTTCCTGTCCCTGGCTTTTAGTGCTGCCCAAAGATAGCAGAGACCATTTTCTTTACTGTCTTCGCCCTCCCTCCATCTTCTAGGGCCTGTGATTTTAACTGCTTCTGTACTTTTTTAAAAGGTAAAACGCTTGCCTACTGTATCCCTGTGGTCCAGTCTCTTCAAGCAATGAAATCAAAAATACAGGTGAGTATAGTGTGTTTCTTTTACTGCTCATGTTACATAAGCAACCACGGAACTGAACCAAAGCAGGACCACTGGGACCAAAAGACTCTTTTCATTTAGCGTTGTTTTCTTGCCTCTTTTTTAATTCATTCACTGATGTTTATGTCCTACAAACATGTTGCATCTGAAGACTGTGCCCAGAGTAGAATAGAATAACTGTATTTTGTAATCATCACAGCACATCCAACAGGGAGCGTTTGTAAAATCAATGCTCCTTGTGTGTCATACACTGTGCCGGATGCTTTGCCAAAGTGTCATCTTCTCAAATCCTAGCCGCCGCCGCCCCCCCCCCCCCCACCTCCCCAGGCCCAACGAGTTACAGGTATTTCTGTTCATCTAATTTTACAGAAAGAAATGGAGGCTAGGGAACAATGGTGGAGTCTTGTCTTTAGTTGGGAGGCACATTTAGTTACGTTTGGGCCAAAGGGGCCAGAATTGGGTTCCCCAGGAGGCCAGTTAACTGCCAGGCTCCGGAGGCACAGGCATCATCTCAAAACCCCGCCCAGAGTCCCACAGATATGTCCCTGGTTATCCTCAGTAGGAAGGACAGGGCGAGACCTGAAATAGGAGGTGAGGTGGGTGCACAAGCAGCTGAGAAGAGCTGGTTGGTTACTTTTCTTCTCGGTGTGAACACACAGAGTTAGGCGTGGACCAAGCCTACCTGGTACCGAGGGACTACACAAGTAGCGATAGCATTGGTTTGCAGCCCAGAGGCTAAAACCTATACCCACCAGGACAAACGGATACAAATCAGTTACTGAATAAATAGAGAAACGGGAGAAGGAAAGGCCTTCCTTCCAGTAGACTTCCTCCGGACATCCACAGAAGTGACGGAAGTAGAATGTCGCCATCTGGCAGGTGCCTTGGTTGTACCGCCCCCACAGGGATCGGCATGCCCTGAAAGGAGTGGACGAAAGCGGCATGAAAACTGGGAGGTTTACTGGGTCTCCAAGCATCTCCCTGCAAGACCCCTCTTAGTCCCAAAGGGGAAGACAGTAATTCTACGATGGGGAAGTGGCTGTCACCGCCTTCACCCCGGTGGTCAGCGTGGGCATCACCAGTGCACAGATGCGCTGACCTCACGCACCTCCCTCCAGATAGGTGCCCAGAGGACACGACGTCCCTTCTGTGGCTTTCTGGCCCAAATTTAATCATGAGCAAGCATCAGACGAACCCAAATCAAGAGACATTCTGCAACGTGACTGACCATTGCTCTTCAAAAGCATTACGGTCACAGAAGAACAAAACAGAACAAATATAAAGAAATGTTGAAGAACTGCCCCTGGTCAAAAGAGGTGAAGGAGACGTAGTGGCCAAATGCAACCACGTGGTTCTGAATCAGATCCTAGTCTGGGGAAAGGACGTTAGTAAGTCAGTCAGTGAGACCGGAATACAGTTTGTAGACAGATTCACTCATAGTAGCTTATCAGCGTTGATTTCCTGGGTTTGATCCTTGTACTGGGATTTTGAGAATCGATACTGCCTAAGGAAGCTGGGAGCAGGATATAAGAGAGTTCTTCGTATAATCTGTGTAATTTTTTTGTAAGCTTAAATTCATTTCAAAGTGAATATTTAAATTTTACTTAAAATTTATTTACATAATTTTAAATCAATAAAACCGAAGTCCAGGGTGCCTGGGTGGCTCAGTCGGTTGAGCATCCGACTTCGGCTCAGGTCATGATCTCGCAGTCTGAGTTCGAGCCCCACGTCGGGCTCTGTGCTGACAGCTCAGAGCCTGGAGCCTGCTCCGGATTCTGTGTCTCCCTCTCTCTGTTCCTTTTCCACTCGTGCTTGCTCGCTTGCTCGCTGTCTCTCTCTTGAAAAAAAAAAGTAAAGATTAAAAAGAAATTAAAAAAAAAAAACCCCGAAATCCTACACAACATCCAAGTGATGAAACCTTACATAGCCATTAAAACTGGTATTTTTTTCAGTTACTCTTTGTGAACTTGACAGGTGTTTTTACATGTTAATCAAAAAAGGGCAGAGGAGGGGCGCCTGGGTGGCTCAGTCCGTTGAGCGTCCGACTTCCGCTCAGGTCATGATCTCGCGGTCCGTGAGTTCGAGCCCCGCGTCGGGCTCTGCTGACAGCTCAGAGCCTGGAGCCTGTTTCGGATTCCGTGTCTCCCTCTCTCTCTGCTCCTCCCCTATTCACGTTCTGTCTCTCTCTGTCTCAAAAATAAATAAGCGTTAAAAAAAAAATTTTTTTTAAAAAGGGCAGAGGATAAAACAGTATGTACTGGATGATCTGGCTGCATAAATAGTACTGTGTGTGTGCGCGCGTGTGAAGAGACAAGAAAGATACTTGAACTGCTGATACCGATTTCCTCTGACGTGGATGAGTGAGGAATGTATTTCCTACAGGTGACCGATGTTTTCTTCCCATTGGACACCTCACAGTAAGATAATTCATACAAAGGACTTGGCGTTGTACGCTACCCAGCTGGAGAGGAAAGGCCAAGTATTGCAACGATGTGGTAAAGTCTCATCCGTTTATACGTGTTAGGACAGTTCCCTGTGAGCAGCGGGTTGTTATTTACACACATATGGTTGAAGAGCTTGGGACTATTTGAGCCGGAACGGGTCCTGTGGTTCCAGCCCCACCGTCTCGTCTCATAGGCCCGTGGACCAAGGACGAGAGAGGTGGGATCACGTACCTGAGGCAGGTGGCGTCCTGGGTCTGAGTGTGTCCTCCGGCAAATCGTTCCATCCCTCTGTGCCTCAGTGACGTCACCGGTGGGGTGGAGCCGAAGGCAGCGCGCGTGTCCGCCAGGGTTGCCGCGAGCTTCCGAGCTGACGCACCCGGACGCTTCGGAAGCGTCACCACGTGGGCGCGGGGCTGGATTGCAAGGCAGGGATTTTCTCTGCTGCTCTACAGAGACGTTCACAAGCCACGTGGTGGTTTTTCTTTGCTGCGTGTATTTTAATGTCAGTAACGGCTCATTCTATTCAAGACTGAAGTTTTCTGTAGAAAGAGTTCTCTAAGCTCAAATTTAATTCACTCGTTTCAAGTAATATTCAATTGGGACCCTTGGAGTTCATTGTGAAATGATTTGACCTGTAAAAAACCGATCTGGAGGGAGCAGGAAGCTCAAGGCACCCAGCAGAGTCTTAAATTACTTTGGCGATGGAATGAGAACGGATTGGCTTTCTGTGTTTTCGCTCTTTCAGTTATTTGGGCATCTGGGCTCTGATTTTTTGTTTTGTTTTGTTTTGTTTTTAAACAACACAACCATCCTTCTTTGCTCACTTCTGCCCTGCGAGGAATTGATTTTTCTTTCTTCTTCTGTGTGTAGTAACACCTTTTGAAATGTCAGAATCTCGTAACGTCACACTGTGGCACGCTGATACCGTTGTACTAACATGTTTACCGTTCTTGCCTGGGCCTCAGCACAGCCTCGCAGACTTGACGTCGAGGATAGGCGGCTCTAGTTTGAGTTCCAAATCCTTTCCTCCTCGTGGGTAAATGTTTCCAATGCAAAACATGAAATCCATACTTGTAATTGAACCTGTTCTAAATCCACGCTTAGCTTCTGCCCTGACACGGTTTTGATTAAGTCCTGAGTGTCTGAGCACTTTGGAGGTGCAAGTCACCACTGACTTTGGGGCCTTTCTCAGGGTACTTCTTGGGTTTTTTTACACGTATATTTTTAGATACAGTGTACGCGTTACAAGATTAAAAGAGTACCAAAAAATACACGGTGAGAAGTCAGTCCTCACAGTCCCTGTCGCCCGCATGGCAGGGCTCTCTGGGGACGCGATGCCCTTGTGCTCGTCTGGTGGCCCTCCCAGGGCTGGTCTCTGCAGAGAGAGCGAGTGCGGGGGCGCACAGGCCCCTTCCCCCTCAGCCGGAGCTTCTGTGTTTCTTTCTGTTGTGTTTGGGGCGATAACACAGGAGGTTGCTTGCTGTACATGATGTTTGTGCCTTGCTAGTTGGTGCTCACTTAACACGTTTTGGGATGGCTTCTTAGCAGTACCGTGCCCACGTGCCTGGTTTTTTCACGGCCGTCTGGTGTCCCACTGCATGGGGGTACCCCGAGTTAGGGCGTCAGCCCCTCACTGGTAGGACTTCCCTTCCATCCAGTATTTCACTACAAACGAGACTGTTACAAATACAGTCTGTAAAATAGTTTACTTTTTTACGTACACTTACGGGTGTATCTTTTAAAGATACACTGACAGTGGGAGCGGCATTTTCATTCGGTGGATAATGCCACAATTGAACTTTATTATTTTTTTTTATTATTTTTTTTTTTTTTGAGAGAGAGAGAGAGAGGGTGCAAGTGAGTGAGGGGCAGAGAGAGAAGTGGGCCTCAAGCTCATGAACCTCACCCTGTGTGGGGCTCGAACTCACAAACCGTGAGATCATGACCTGAGCTGAAGCCAGATGCTTAACCCACCGAGCCACCCAGGCGCCCCGCCCCCCCGCACTGAACTTCGAATGGGTTAAGCCACTTTGTGCTCTCCCCACGGCGGTACAGGAGTCCCTGCTCACCCGTGCCCTAGTGACACCATCGGCTGCTTAAGTTTTGCTCATTTGACAGTGGAGTTGAGCATCTCTTTGCATGTGTAAAAGCCATGTCTTGAATTCTCACGTCCATAAATTAGCTACTTGTGTCCTGTCTCCATTTTTCTATATAAGTCGTTGTGGTCTTTTTTTGTTTTCATTTTTTCATCGAATTATAGGCCTTTTGTGAACTAAGGAAGCTGGCCCTTTCTCTCCCCTCGTTTTGCCGTTTATTACTTGATTTTATTTAGTCACTGTTTGCCCATTCTAAAGTTAAAAGTTTTGGGGCGCCTGGGTGGCGCAGTCGGTTAAGCGTCCGACTTCAGCCAGGTCACGATCTCGCGGTCCGGGAGTTCGAGCCCCGCGTCAGGCTCTGGGCTGATGGCTCGGAGCCTGGAGCCTGTTTCCGATTCTGTGTCTCCCTCTCTCTCTGCCCCTCCCCCGTTCATGCTCTGTCTCTCTCTGTCCAAAAATAAATAAATGTTGAAAAAAAAATTTAAAAAAAAAAGTTAAAAGTTTTTATGTTATAAAACGTATTGATGTTGTATAGTTTCTGAGATTTATGTCATCCGGAAAATGGCCAACTTAATTCCAACTTTACTTCTCTAACTTTGTTTGCTTGTGAAGTCATTATTTATATTATGGTAGTTCTAAATCGTTTTAACATCTGTTGTTTTTCGGACATGTTTTGGTTATTCTTGCACGTTGATTTTTCATAGGAACTTTGAAGTCAGCTTGTCCATATGTGTTACTTTATATGCGCGTGTGTGTATGTGCAGACTTGTGGCAGCTTTCTTAGGGTCGCGTTACGTTAATGGGTTGACTTACAATTGGCTCATTTGTGATAAGGCGCCATCTTATCCAAGAATAGGAATGGTTTCCCATTTATTCACATTTTACTTTATGCTCCTCAGAAGGGTTTTACAGTTTCTGTCACAAGCATTTTGTACATTTTTTGTCAGCCTTCCTGTTGTTCCCGCTGCTGCTCTTGGGTGATTCCCCCTCCATTGTATTTTCTAACTTTTTTATGTCAGAAGGCTGTAATTTGTGTGTATTAAGTTTGCATTTAGCTACTTGACTGAGTTGTCTTTTCTTGTAGTAGATTTTTGTTTTGTTTTGTTTTTTAGGATAAACTGTCATCTAATAATGACTGTTTTGTCTCCTGCTTTCCGGTTTTATATGTATTTTCTTTCTCTTGTCTGACCGCATGGGGCAGAACCTTTAAAAAAAACTTTTTTTTAATGTTTATTTATTTCTGAGAGAAACAGAGACAGAATGCGAGTGGTTTAGGGGCAGAGAGAGAGGGAGACGCAGGATCCGAAGTGGGCTCCAGGCTCCGAGCAGTCAGCACAGAGCCCGACGTGGGGCTCGAACTCACGAACCGTGAGATCGTGACCTGAACTGAAGTTGGACGCCCAACCGACCGAGCCGCCACCCAGGCGCCCCGAGGCAGAACCTTTAGAACAAGGTTGCATGAGAAGAGTAGTGGGCATCGTCGTCCCCCTCTCTCATGAGACGCTTCTGATGTTTGCGAGTGGCCGCCCTCGGGTTCTGTCCACCGGAGTCCCGTGACCTTCGTTCATTGACTCATGGCGTTTCTTTCCTTCTGTGTCCACAGCGCAGTGATGGCCCCTATGCCCTGGTGCTGGTGCCAACGAGAGAGGTAAGCAGCCTCACTGTCAGGACGCCTTTTGAGCAAGTGCTTTCCTTCTGAGAGTAAGACCCGTTCGAAATTAAAAGTGGGTTTTACCATTTTTCTCCCTGCTGCACCCTTCCCTTGGCCTGGGACCATCCCTCTGGTTCCTGTTAAGGAGAAAAATTCAAAGACTCTGTGAAAATCATAAGCTGAGTATGGAAAAGTATTTCCCTGGTGTCTAGAAACGAATGACACGATAAGCCTCTGTCCTTTTAAAAGGAATTAAAATAATGACATTTTCAGACTTTTTTGTTTCTTTTATAGCTTAATTAAAAATTAGAGCAGTCAGCCCTAAAGTGAACTTTTTTAAAAAGAGGCCATGGTACCAAGAATTTTACGTGTTCTTGCAAGTTAAGCTTCTCGACGTTTTTCTTCTGTCTTGGTGGGAATCTCTTCTGTCTGATCTAGTTTATTTGCCTACGGAGGCAAGTGTAGATTAGGGCACCGGTTTTCTCTATCAAATGCTAATCACTTCCTTGCGGAGAGTTGATCACGGAGATGGAGGTTTCCAGTCAGCCTGTTAACACAGCCTTACACAGCCTGCAGTGCCCTTTCTCAGCTCAGTCCTGGGAAGGAGCAGGCGTGGAGCTATTTAAATTTTCACAGCGGCAAACTTGCTACTTCCCTGGGACGCGTCGTGAATACTAAGCATGTGGGAACTCTGTACATGCGCTTGGATAAAGGGATTGTGTTGAGGCTTTCTTATGGTGGTTAATGGTTATAACCTACGTTAATTTTCACTTCCTCTGGTCTCCACTGGGCTTGTTAGATTCTGTTCCTTTAATAAACTCGGGGGTGACCGTCTCTCGGTGTTCCGTGGGGCGTACTTGAAGGATACCTGACGCCACCTTGAAAGCAAGGTGCCCAGAGGCTCGCCTGTCGATTGCTCCTTCAGGTGACTCCTTCCTGCACGTTCTGTTTTCCTCTCTTCCTAAAGAGAGGCACGTCCAGGGCGATGCTGCACGCTTCCCCATCCACGTGCACCGTAGGCTTGTGGTTCTCTGTGTGGCACTCTGGGAATTTGAGCCAGCAGAGGGAGCACACAACACTGTTTCTGTGTGTGTCCAAGGAATGGACGCGGCCTCTCTGCCCAAGTCTCCAAACTGGCAGCTTTCGGACGTAGTCTGAGAGCGAGGTATATTCTCTGAGAAGATTCTGTGGATCAGATTTTTTTTTTTTTTTCCTGAAATCTTAACTTAAGGTCCAGGTTGGGATCTGATCACTTCATGTTGTCTAAATTTTTTTAAAAGATTGGGGAGGTGGGGGCGGAGGGGGGGCGGGTGGGAACAACCTTGCTCAGTATCTGTAACTGCTCACTCCTCACAGCTGGCTCTGCAAAGCTTCAACACTGTCCAGAAACTGCTTAAGGTAAGGCGGGCCGCGAGTCCAGTTTTCTACCTTTTTTTCCTGACTTTTTGAGAAAAGAGAAGTCTGCCAGTCTTACCTTTGTTTTCAAAAAGCAAGGAATTAATTTACTTTCGCTTTGTTGCTTGGGCGTCTCAGCTCTCCCCAGGTATAGTTTGTAGGTTTTGACTGATCCGAAGTGGACCAACTGCCGATTTCTAACTTAGATTACTGGGGTTGCCTGGTGCTTAGAGTCCTGTAATGTGTTCACCATAGTCCCTAACGAGGCGCGCGTGGAGACTCACAGGTATAACCGAAGTGAGCACGTGGAAAGCTACCAGAAAGCTGCACGTCGGGTTTAAGAAAGGAGAGCCAGCGCCTGCCAAACCGAGAATTGATCTGTCCTTCCTTCTGTCAGGGGTGGGGAGTAAGGAAGGGCTGTGCTTAGGTCAAATGTGTTCTCCACTCGGCCTCGACGGGGCAAGGCAGAGAAGCTGTTTGAATCCCTGAGAAAGCCTCTGTTCCTCTCACGGCACCGGGAGCCAGTTCCGGAGCTGTGACTTAAGTGGCTGTTGCCCGTCACTGGGGCGGGCGATGCCCGGGAATGGCATCTGCACAGTGACAGCGTCTGCAGTGAAGCCTAGGTCTTCCCTCCCAGCGTCTTTAGGGGAGAAGACCTTGGATTCGGTCTCTGTGTCTGCAGGGAAGGGGGCTCTGCTCTGATTCTCATCTGGTGTCTTCCTGTAGCCGTTCACCTGGATCGTGCCTGGGGTGCTCATGGGCGGAGAGAGGAAGAAATCCGAAAAGGCCAGGTATGCGGAGCCTGGTTTATGGTCCGTTCCTGTCTGAGTCTGTCTGTTCTGCCTTCCTATTCAATGAGACCTGGTCCTTCTAAACCTGGAGAGAGTCTTGTTTCCTCCTGTGCTTCCTAGTCCCAGAGCGGAGGGACAGATCGAGGCAGCGGGGACCTGTCGCCTGTAGGCGGTGCTGTCTTACGAAATACCGACGAGCCCACAGAGGTTCCCTTCCGACGTGGTCGGTAACCATAGTCCCCACCCGCTTAACATCCTCCCTCCCCGCCCAGCATCCCTTGGTCCCCCTTGTTTGGTATCCAGCCCCCTCGGCGACTCTCTTTTGTGCACGTTGGGAGTCTGGGGGCTTGTCATTTGGCTCTACAAGGGCAAGATACTAAACTCACATGTAATGCTTTACGCTTTGCTTTGTATATCCAAAACACTGATTCCTAATTCTGTGTAGGAACTGGTGATGGGTAATTTCAGGAGAAAACGTTGCCACAGATAAATCCCACGTTGACTGGATTCTTTTTGAAACATTTTTATTGTATTGTAGCTTAACGCTTAGTAGTAACACCCAGCTCTGTGTGTAGTTTGTAACTGAGGAGTAAATACTAAACTTGAAACCTAAAGGTATTGGTTAGATTTGGTTCAGCTGTAAATAACGACAACAACAAACAGCAGTGGCACAAACAATATGGCGGTTGTATTTTCCTTTCACATCTAAGAAGCCTGACGGTAACACATCCAGGGCCTGCATGAAGCTCTGGTGTCAGGAACCAGGTTCCTTCTGCCTTTTTGTGCCATTAAGTGAGGCTTCCGTTTTTAAGTGTACTCCATAGTCTTAGCGAGTTGCTAGAGCTCCAGCCATTACATCTTGTTCCCTGCCAGCGGGAACAAAGAGAATCCTCCCCCCTCCCTCCAGAGATATTTGTGGTTTTTGCATATTCCCTTTATCCTTTTATCCCATCGCTTGAACATAGGCCTACGACCAAACTTAACTTCAAGAGAGGCTGGAAAATACACTCAGCTAAAAATTAGAAGCTTGTATTGCTATGGAAATATGGAGTAAAGGGTGTTTGGGAGTAAGAACTGAGATTTATTCTCCCTAGTCTGTGGGACAAAGTTAGGTGCCCGTTGTATGGAGGCTACAAACAAAGGTTCAGTATAAGAAACCATTCTAGCCATTAGACCACACTGGCCTGCGGTAACTCATTTAGACTGGAGTTTCCATGGCGCAGAAACCTTCAAGAACGAACAGGCTAGGTGACCATCTTTCTGGAATGTCCTAGAAAGGATCCACGAACCAGGTAAAGGGCACCGGATTATGCAGTAAAGATTCTTTTCAGAGTTATTGCATTTATGATTTTAATACGACGTCGGATCTTAATAATCACCTTCTAGACAAGAGAAACTTTGAGGGAAATGGAAACTCAAATGTATCTTCGTATCCATTTGTCATCCTGTTTGCCGTGACTTCAAGCCGTGCACGTTGGTGCTACAAATGAATCTGCCTCCTGTGCCTTCTTCCTGTGCTTTCTGTTGATACAGCCCCATTTGATTTACTTTTATGATATGTAATTTTAAACAGACTCCGCAAAGGAATAAATATCCTTATCTCGACTCCTGGGCGACTGGTGGATCATATCAAATCCACAAAGAACATTCATTTTAGTCGGATACGGTGGCTGATTTTGGATGAAGCAGACAGGTGAGCCTTGCCCAGAAGCGTGAACGGTAGGAGCAGCGAGCCTTTTGTGCTCTCTTCACTTTGCATGCGGAGTAAAAATCCCTTCTCTTGAAACCACAGAATCCTGGATTTGGGTTTTGAAAAGGACATCACAGTGATACTCAATGCCGTGAATGCCGAGTGCCAGCAACGACAAAACGTGTTGCTGTCGGCCACACTCACAGAAGGTGGGTTGAAAAGACACGCTCTTTGTTCTTAAGAGGAACGATCTAGATGTGATGGGCGTTGTTTGCCCGCGGTGGTTCTCAGCGATGGGGATAGAGGGTCAGGAGGGCGGTGTCCCTGAAGGACTGCCTTTCCGGACCCCTGCCCTGCAGGCCCAGCCTCCCTCTGCCAGTCATGCAAGGCTCTGCCATGCTCCCCGGGGTGTGGGGGGAAGGGCAGGGCAGGTCCAGAGCTGTCTCTGTAAGGCGAGTGTTCCCGGTGCTCGTGGCGGGGTGAGAGAAAAGGTGACGGCTGACTCCCGTCTACCCAGAGGCTTCGTGAGCTTTTTATTTTGAGTGTTCTCAGCCCACCTTTCTGCTGAAGAGCCCTGAACCTCTTTAAGTTCCTTTCTGTCTTTCCGTCCTCACGAGACGGACGTTCTGAGCTCTCCTTTACAGATGGGGCCCTACGGCTTGGAAAAGTCACAGCCACCAGAGTCACCCACACAACACAGCCCCGCTGTCACGTTCTCAGGTCTGGCTTGTTAAACTGGCCCTGTTGCAGCACACGCATACCAGTTCGCCAAGTGTGTCTTAAGTAACCTTCATTTTAAGAGAAAGTCCATGATTCTGTGCTCAGAAGTTTGGGAAACGCCACATATTTCTTCCTTGTCTTAGAAATTCATGGTGCATGCGAGCACAGCAAAGATCCTGAGAAGCCTTGTAAACCCATAACACCCTGTGATTAAGGAATCC
>NW_024412401.1:53963526-54014964 GCF_014898765.1 Herpailurus yagouaroundi | reverse complement strand
ATTGACCAGAGGGCAGATCTTGCTGCCCAGGTATTGCCCACAGGAACTTCTTCATAAGCGTGGGACGTGGGGTGTGGGGTGCCCACACGGGACTGGTTTCACAGTGTTTGCCTATCTCACCTTTGCTCCAAGGTGTGACGCGGCTGGCTGATATCAGCTTGCTCGATCCGGTCCAGATTTCTGTCCTGGATCAGCACCACGGGCAGTCTGACCCGGAGCGAGGCACACTTCCCGAGGTTTCCCCTCTACCACCTGACGATGAGCTGGACAGCTTTGCGATTCCAGGAAGTCTTGATCAGCATGTGACGCTGGTTCCCAGCAAACTGAAGCTCGTCTCCCTGGCGGCCTTCATCCTGCAGAAGTGCAAGGTTGGGACCAGCTCAGTTGAGGGAAGAAGGTCCTGTTCTCTCTGTGTCTGGCGTTGATAGCAGTGAATTGAGGGATGCTCACTCTCTCTCTCTCTGTCTCTCTCTCTCTCTGTCTCTCTCTCTCTCTCTCTCTCTCTCTCTCGTGCACACACACACACACACACACATACACATGTTTTTCCACTGTAACTGTGTTTCAAATGCAGACTTTACCAGTCAGCCATCCTGGGGTTGTGGTAAAGACCCAGAGGTCAGTGATAGCTGTCACATTCGACATGAAGTGTACCTGAATCCTCTGCTGGGATGGAGGACCAGGAGCATCACAGGTGGCAGAAACCGGCTGCATACCGGCAGACACGGGAGCCTGTGCTCCTGGTCTCTTAAGAATTCGGGCATTTCTGTGCTTACTGGATGCACGTGATAACTTCCTCTCGGGTGTGGGAAAGTAGTGGGTGTAGGGGCTCGAGGAGGAAGCTTCAGAGGTACCGCTTGTGGGGCCCCAGCCAGGCAGGGGCACGTGTGGCGAGCCACGGGTGGGTGGGAAGAAGGGGAGCGCACGGCCTCGGTCCACGGCGCATCTGCGCTGCTCAGATTTGGGAAGCCTGGCCGAAGTCGTAGCCGTGTCACTTTCCTCTCATCTACTCTTTGGAGCTTATGTTGTATCGTGGTACTTTTTTTCTTTGTACATTTTTTTTTTTTTTGATTATTCAAAGCTTTCCGTCATCTGGGTTTCCAAGTCCGGGCCAGCACGACTACTTGTTTTAGAGAAGTACTCGTTTCAGGGTCACCTAATTTTAAACACGTGTGGTGGTTCTTTCCCCCTCGGTACCGACGTAGTTTGAGAAAGACCAGAAGATGATCATCTTTTTCTTGAGCTG
The DNA here is from genome assembly GCF_014898765.1 of Herpailurus yagouaroundi. Taxonomy (NCBI): domain Eukaryota; kingdom Metazoa; phylum Chordata; class Mammalia; order Carnivora; family Felidae; genus Herpailurus; species Herpailurus yagouaroundi. Next base: position 54,013,718 of record NW_024412401.1, on the reverse strand, counting down.
TGAGCTGGTGGAGTTCTATTACCACCTCTTCCTCCGGACCCTGCCAGCCTGCTCAGGGGCCCCCGCGTCACGGCAGCCACCATCTGCCTCCACGAGATTCAAATTCCTGCGGCTGCACGGCAACATGGAGCAGGAGGTGAGCTTCGCGCCCGTCCCTGGGAGTGGGAGCGGGCCCGAGTCTGACGACCGTGAACGTGGCCTTTCGGGGTCGGCTCTGGCTTCCGCCTCGGACTCTGCCGGGCGAGGAGGGGACGAGCCTCGGGCGGGCGGGCGACCCACTGGACCTGGGGACAGATCGCACGGCCGCGTCGGTGCGGGCAAGGGCGTCTTTTGTTCCCGGGTGTTCTTGCTCCGGGAGCTGCCCTCTTCCACCTGAGAGAGCTCGCGGCCCGGCTTGGCCCGAGTCTGCCTCAACCAGCTGTTAAGGCAACAGAGTACCACTAAGTAGCTGGCACCAGGGAAGGGTTTTGCCTTTTTAGTACCCAGTGTGTAATTAGGGCTTGATGTCTTCAAATTAAGAGCATTAATGGAGCTAAATTGTGGATCCCATATGGTACTGCTGAGCGCGACTGCTGTCATTGTCAACAAGATACAGCGCCTTCACTCTTAACACCGTGGTTGGGCGAGGGGCTTCAGGGTCTCAGTTGTGTCTCAGCTCTGAGTAATACTGCCGTTCAGGAGGGAGAGAGTCACGCCTCCCGGTTTTAGGTTCTGAGCGGCACAGCCCTCGTTCCGTCCAGGCGATGGGCAGGGAGCCGGGTGAGGCGCGCGCCGGCGTGGAAGGCGGACGAGCAGGCCCTGCTAGCGGGAGCCATCTTGTCCTGGAAGGAGGTGACCGGGCGCTCAGTCAGGGCAAGGGAAGGACAACCAGGAATCGGAGCAAGGCTTGACTAGCTCCAGTTTGTAAAAAACACACCTTTAGAGCTGAGGGAGACGTTAAAGCCATCAGGTCCAGCCCCCTTCTCGTGCTCGCTTTTGTCAGTTTAATAATTTAAGAGTGTGCAGGCTCAGAAAAGTGAGCGTGCTCAAGGTCACTCAAGGACCCAGCTTCTTCTTTCCCACGGGACCGGATGGAATTTCCTGAATCGTCCGGCCCTTGTGAATGTTACGAACTTCAGGGGCCCTGACGCGGTGGATTCTGTTGATCCCATAACTTAATGCCACTTAGAGCGTTTGGTTTTTGATAAAGCTTCGTTGCCTCGTCCTCTCGGTCTTCTTCGCCAGAGGCCTTGTGCCAGGCGGGCGTGAGGACAATGAGGGAGCCGGGTGTGGACTCAGAAGGACCTAGGAATGTGCATTGATCGTGCAAAAGGCTCTGTAGTTAAAGGATCTCAGTCCGATCGACTCACTTTCTGAGGGCACTGGTCTTGCAGGATGCTCACAGCCGTGTGCTCTGGGACGCGCTGCTTGCACGCTCGTCCTGGCTCTGCCTTTACTGGCGGTGTGACCTCAGGAAAGCGTGTCGCTAAAGTGGAGGTGATAGCGGTACTCACTTGATGGGGTTGGTGTGAAGGTTCATTCAGTCAACGCAGATGATGTGCTGAGTACGGGGCCTGGTGCATGAGCGCTCCACAAACGTAGGTGCCATTATTACTACTGTCTCTTTCCGGAACGGTTAGCGTTCTGCTTATTTCGTCTAGTGAGTGTTTAGCCTTCCCGGCCTTCTCATGACATGGGCAGAAGGTGGGAAGGAGTATTTCTGTATTTCAAGTTACTGGCCAAGTGTCTTGTCCCACGCTAAGCTAAAATAGTCCCAGTCCCGTCTGCCTGGCTCGTCACCCTGGCCACGGCTCTACATGACCTTGGTTTGGTCTCCTTGATGGTCGAAGTGACCCTGACCACATTTATGAGCATTAGAGAAAAGTTGCTGGGATCTGTTTTGTTTTAAAACATTTCATCTTTGGGGCGCCTGGGTGGCTCGGTCGGTTGGGCGTCCGACTTCTGCTCAGGTCGTGATCTCACGGTCCGTGAGTTCGAGCCCCACGTCGGGCTCTGTGCTGACAGCTCAGAGCCTGGAGCCTGTTTCAGATTCTGTGTCTCCCTCTCTCTCTGCCCCTCCCCTGTTCATGCTCTGTCTCTCTCTGTCTCAAAAATAAATGAACATTAAAAAAAATTTTTTTTTTTTAAATAAAACATTTCAAGGGGCGCCTGGGTGGCGCAGTCGGTTAAGCGTCCGACTTCAGCCAGGTCACGATCTCGCCGTCCGTGAGTTCGAGCCCCGCGTCAGGCTCTGGGCTGATGGCTCAGAGCCTGGAGCCTGTTTCCAATTCTGTGTCTCCCTCTCTCTCTGCCCCTTCCCCGTTCATGCTCTGTCTCTCTCTGTCCCAAAAATAAATAAACGTTGAAAAAAAAATTTTTTTTTTAAATAAAAAAATAAAAAAAAAATAAAACATTTCATCTTTAATGTTTGTTTATTTTGAGAGAGTAAGCCCCTCCCCTGCTCCTGCTGTCTCAAAATAAATAAACTTTATTATTTTAAAACAATTTTTTTAATGTTTACTTTTGAGAGAGAGAGGGAGAGAGAGAGACAGGGAACATGAGTTGGGGAGGGGCAGAGAGAGAGGGAGACCCAGAATCCAAAGCAGGCTCTAGGCTCCGAGCCGTCAGCACAGAGCCCGACCCGGGGCGGAACTCCCAGGCTGTGAGATCATGACCTGAGCCCAAATCGGACACTCAACCAGCTGAGCCACCTAGGCGCCCCATAAATAAACATAAAAAAGGAAAGAAAAAAAAAAGTAGCTGCATGACGGCTGTGAGGAAAGCTCCGGGTTTGGTCATTTTCTCCTTACCTCAAAGCTGAATGTGTTACGTCGTTCGTAGGATGTGTCTTACAGGCTTTTATGAACTTTTCTGATTTATTTTCTGATTTTGACTCTACAGTGACCCTTACAAAGAGCGTGCAGCACGCTGGGCAAATCCAGCTGTCCTCTTGAGGGTCTGAGCACTGGCTCTGGAACACGACTCCCTGGGTGTGGGTATTGCTGTGTGTCCCTTGGGCAAGAAGTGACTCCACCTTTCTGTGCCTCAGTGTCTCCATCTGGAAATGGGTGTGGTGATAGTACGACTGCCAGGGTTGTCGTGCAGAGTGGGTGAAGTTCAGGCACGTGGGGCGTAGGCCACTCTCCGGGACTTGGTAGCCCTCGTTGTGCTGGTTGTCGTTACCCACTGTCCTAAGTGAGGTGTGCCTGGAGGTTCCAGTTACGTGACGGAATGACATGCAGGTGAAGGACCAGAATGAGGTGCGCCCCAGTGGCACGGTGGCTGGGCCAGACCTCACTGGGAAGGTGAGACCTCACTTTTTTCTTTTTTCCAAGTTTTAGTGGCTTGGTTATATTCCTTTTCCTGTCCCTGACAGACAGACACGGCCAAGTCTCATCTCGCAGTGCTGTGACTTAACCCACGTCGAGTGTGCCCTCAGCAAGCCTCTCGAGCGGACGCTCTTCGGTGCGGCGGGACTGCCTTTAGGGTTTTAGCCCAAAGGGATAATTAAATACATACGCAGCAGACACTCTAGGAGGGTGTTTATCTCAACATTGGGCGCCAGAGCGAACAGTTGGAGACAAACCCAGCTGCTAGGGACGGGGTGTTGGACGACGGTGCCCATTCAGCTGAAGCCTCGGTAGCCACGAGAGGCGATGTGATTCGGGGTGTCGATTGGCACAGGAGGGGGTCCGTATTCTGACACGACAGCATGGTAGCAGTGGAAGGAGCACGCTGCCATTTGAGAAAACACGTGTTTACGTGCCTGCGAAGGGTGTTGCCCATGGCGGGGGCCTGCTTTGCTGGGGTGATCTCAGTTTCTTCCTCTGACTTAAAACATATATATAATTTCCGGGACGCCTGGGTGGCTCATTCAGTGAAGCGTCCACCTTTGGCTCAGGTCATGATCTCACCGTTCGTGGGTTCGAACCCCGTGTCAGGCTCTGTGCTGACAGCTCGGAGCCTGGAGTCTGCTTCGGATTTTATGTTGCCCCGTCTCGCGGCTCCTCCCCTGCTTGTGCTCACTTGCGTGCGTTCTCCCTCTCTCTCTCTCTCTCTCTCTCTCTCTCTCTCTCTCTCTCTCTCTCTCAAAATAAGTAGACATTTAAGAATTTTTATAAAATATATACAATTTTGTATAGCTAAGATACGTAGTGATTGTAATTTTTAAATTTTCTTTAAAATTAGTTTTTAAGAAAATTTCCCTGTAGGAAAGGTGGTGGTTCTTTATTCCTCTCGACCTCGTGCTTAGAATAAATTCTGAGTTGGGAACCTGGGGTACAGTAACTTGTGGCCTTTGGCCTTGCCTGCCCTAGGTATTGGCCGTCCCGAGGGGTGTGCCCACCCTGGCCCTGTCTTACTGAGAGGTGCTGCCCTCAAATAGCCTGGGAAGTCCAGACCTGTAAGGACAGGGTCTTGATGAGATGTGAAGAATCTGCTTCTCTCTCTTGGAAAAGCCTCTCCATGCCTAAAGACAGAGCCCTGGGAAGTGGGGGGTTATGGGAATCCAAGCCTGCCTTGCTGGGACTGACCTCAGAGTTGTAAGCCCCTGTTTTTCCTTGTTTCTGTAGGAAAGAACAGCGGTGTTTGAAGAATTCTCACATTCCAAGACCGGCATCCTCCTCTGCACGGTACGTACCATTCTGTACTCTACGTGGGGGCCGAGAATTTCTGTAATGGTGGTCACGGGTTTTCGCCTCTGGACAGTTGGCCTTGCAGCCAGCCCCACGGAGAGCGGGGATATCGAGGCCTCTTGGTGTGGCTGGTCGCCTTGCACTTCTGGTCGTCCCCTGGCCGTGCCACAGACAGCCGGCTGCCACCGTGCAGAAGTCTTGCCGATTTGCTCACTAATAGTGGCAGCTGTTGGTCTGAAAATGTGTGAATCTTGGCGATTTCTATCCACCAAAAATGTGTAAATTACAGCTATCGGGAGTAATTAGAGCTGAGAAAGTCTTTTCGCAACAGAGTCGCCCCACTTGCCTCTGCTCGAGCCTTCTTTAAAAGGCAGATAGATGTGCTTGGACAGATTTCTTTTGCTCTTGTCTAAGGCCCTGCGGTTTGGGGGCCAGGTCATTCGGCCCCGGCCCTCGGGGTTCCCCCGCCCCCCTCAGTGCAGAGCTGGCCTTTACGATGGGTCTCGTGCTCTTTTGAGATCGAAAACTCTCATCTCCCGTGCCCCCTTCTCTGGGACTTCACGGCACCACCGTTGTCACTGGCTCCTACGATTAAAGCGCCTTCTCTCCTTGTGCCCTCCCGGATGGTGTGACTCAATACCCAGCTCATCTGAGAAGTCCCCGTGTGTGCAGTGGTGACATCGCACTGCTGACTGGGCGATCCAGTGGGCAGGTGCTGGGCAGGACAAAAACTGTTAGCTGTTTGGATACCTGTCTAGGCCTCACTTTTTAACACAGTTACTTTTTAAGGAACTCCTGCTCTGCATTCAGGTGACAGGTGTTGTTTTCTTTCTAAATTCAGGGTTTCCAAATGGGTACAGCTTGGTTTCTTACGCACAAGGTGGCCACCCAGTCACCCGTTTATCACCGTGTGCCAGTTCTGACACGAGGTGTGGCAGACGGGGGACCCGGGCGTCCGGACTGGGCACGATCACTCCTGGCACGCTTGCCTCCTGACGAGCACTGAGTCTGACCAGGTGGCCCTGCCCTTTGTGGAGCCCATCCATAAATCAGATGCTGGTGTTTGCTCTAAACCGTCTCTTAATGCCAGCGCTAAAGTGAGGATGAGTCCAGATCTGCTTGGGAAAGAAGTTTGTCAAAAATCCTTACCGTCTCTAACGATACTCTCTGGAACCTGACCTCTTCCCGTCTCCTCAGCCTCCACTTTCCCTCTTGTTGCTGGCCTCGGCCAGATAGGCTCCTGCCTTGGTTTCCTGAACGTGTTGGTCTTCCTTACCTGGCCTTGGGGCCTTTGTACCCGCGTCCCCCTACCTGGGGCACCTCCCCTGACTTGCACTAGCCCTACTTAGGTCTCTGCTTCAGTTTCAGCTTTTCAGGAAGTGCACTCCCAGGGCCCACTTTTCCCCATTAGGCCCTCCCAGCGCACCCCGCACAGTACCCACCACACCTGGCCTAGGTGTCCTCCCCCACCCCGAGCACGAGCCCCTAAAGGTGGACTGTGTGGTTTGCAGTCCCACGCCGGTGGCCGGGACAGAGCAGGTGTGCCGTAGGCACTCAGGATTTGTGAACCGAGTGGGTGGGTATTTGGGGCCCAAGAAACAGTGTTGAGAACCACCAATGTCTGCCTTTTTCTGAAGACTGGAAGAGGCTGAGGTTAGTACCCTTGCTCATTGGGAACAGGTTCACTTTTCATATCCGTGCTGTACCCGAGGGTGAACATTACAGGTTGTCTGTATTGAAACAAAAGACAGTAGGAACCTTTGTGTTGGAGTTTGAGTTGCGATAAGAGCAAAATGTTTTTATCTTTGACCCTTAAGATGTTGGGTTTGTCCCTGGTGGAAAATTCTCAAGTCTCCTGGTGTTTCTTTCAGACGTGGGTGAGCTCTGGGTCTCAAAGAAAATTCCAGGTATTTGAAGTTCAGTGTTTTGGTTGGTTTTGGTCTTGGTGTTTTTTTGTTTTTTGTTTTTTGTTTTTTCCAGTAGGTTTACGTGGAAGTAAAGGTCGTTCTTTTTAAAAGGTAATTCTCAGTGGGGTCGGAAGCCTATGATGAGTTTTCTTGTTTTGTCTGGCTGATACCTGCAGTGAGGTCGGCCAAACAGAGAGCGCCACTGCCTGGGCAGGGCACGGCATCCCCACCCCTCTGCCCCCCACCAGCCCCGGCACCCCTCTGCCCCCCACCGGTCCCGGCGGCCGCGCGCAAAGCCAACTCGCGCTTGCCCCCAGTCTGATTTCACTCAAGTTTCTTGGTGTGTGCTCATTTGCTTGTCGAGGAACCTTCCAGCGTGCCGATCTTCCGCCAGCCCCATCCTTTCTTCATTCTGCAGCGAAGGTTACCAGAGGAGAGCCGGGCGGGGGCTCACTTCCTGCCGTTTGGAAGCCAGGGAGCCAGCACGCAGTCCCTGGTGATGAGGAGCTGCTCTCTTACCCTCAGAATTCCTCCCGCTTCCGCCACATTTGTTTGCTTTGGCCTGAAGCTTCTGGTGTGTGAGAGCTGTAGGCACATGAGGCCCACTGCAGTAGATCGTGGCCCGGTTGGGGCGATGCTGTCACTGCATCCTTTTAAGCAGCCTGTTGCTTGCCAGGCCCTCTGCATGCTCTCCGGGAGTCTCCTTAGTGTTAATGAGGAACGGGGGCCACGTCAGGACAAGGCAGATGGAGAACTGGCTTCTTTTGATAAAGAGGAATCGTGTTAATTGTTGCAGGGGGATTTTCCCTCCCCTTTATACCGTACCTTTTGCCACTTTGATTTATCATCCCAAGATCTTTTACCGAGCCCAGAAGACTGAATGTCTGTATGAAAAGTTGGGAACTGTGCTGTAACCACTCAGAAACTCACAATTATGCTAGTTACTGCTTCAAAATTCACTCCCCCCAATCCATTTTCCTCCCTCCTGTCTTTTCTGTTATTAGGAACAGTCCAGGACATATGTGTGTGTGTGTGTGTGTGTGTGTGTGTGTGTGTGTGTGTGTGTGTTTTCTTTCATCTTAATTATAAACATCTGAGAGCAAGGACCTTTCTAATTTCTTACAACCTTCAGGGCCTGGTACCTGGCTTTGTGTACTGTGGGTTCTCAACAAACAAGTGAGCCCATGGTGACATGAAATGTAGGCAGAAGCGAAAGGGCAGTTGGGGCAGGGGAGACCAGTTTGTGAGAGAGGTCCTTACACATTCAGAATGGAGTTTTGTGTCCTCTAGAGAAGTAGATGTGAGAAGAAGCCAAGTTAAGGGAGTAGGGATTAGTGGGAAGGAGCTGGTTGGAAGTTCAAAAGCCCACTTTCCCGAATGGAATTAAGAAGTCAAAGGAGTCAGATAGGAGATAGTAGATTATCTACAAAATGTTTCCTCCTGCTTGTGGTGCGGAACTGCTGATAAACCAGAGGTGGGGAAGGTGGTTTTCAACACCATTGTTATGTTGATCGGTCGATAAAGGGATGTGCCTCGGAGTAACTGGAAGATGATATTCCCGAGCTTCCTCTGGTTTTAAGGCCCACGCTGGACTTTTCCTTTGTTGTACATGTGGCCCTCCCTGGCCATCCGTGGGTACCATGGATACGGAGCACAGTGACCTTTTCCCCGGCACAGAGAGGCACCCCCGGCCTCGCTTGGTCTTCTGGCTGCTTCTCCGCCGCACTAGATCTTGGTTGTGGGGCCTGTGCTTGCTTCAGAAGACCCCGAACCTGTGCTGCTTTCCCCCACCTTGTCGATTTGTTTTTTGTCTTGAAGCACACCTTTACGTCTGTGCGGTTCTTAATTTCCCTTCCTCCTGGGGAATTTCCACTGTGCCCAGGGGGGGGGAGGGCTGCTGGGGGACAAAGGAGGCTAGGAGATGAGGCCAGGAGAGTCACGGGAATGTCACTTCGCCACCGACAACACATGTCGACTCTCCTGGTTTTCTCTGGGGCGTGCTTTTGAGGTAAAGTTTAGCTTTTCCACTTTATTTCATTCGTGTTAATGGCAAGATCATTTGGAGATGGTTGGCTGTTTACTCGGTTACGCTAACTCATGTTGCCAGTTTTCTGGCGGCTCCAGCCAAGCTCTCTCGCCTCTGACAGCTTCTGCACTCTCTCCTTCCTCCTCTGATTACGCAGCCCAATCTGTCACCCGGACAACGGGGGCCTGTACCCCGCTGATGGCTTTCCACACACGGCAATAATGACTTTTGGCAGGCCGGGAAGGCGGCGGAGGCGAATTTGCTACGTCCCTTGCTCAGAGAGCCGGCAGGCCCCCTCTCCCTGTTAGTAAAAGCACTTTGTGAGGTTCTTGGGTAAATAAATGAGTCATTTTAATCCAACTGACAGGCTGGCACCTGAGCAAGCTGCCTTCCATCTGTACTCCTCGGTCTCGTGGAGGCGGCCCATTGTCAGGCCCCGGGCCTTCACGGCCTCACCGTTGAGTGTCTTTCAGAGCTGACTTTAGCAATTCTTTTGCCCTAATTAGCTTAAAGGAATACGGTTGGGCTGGGTCTAACTTCTAAGAGGGGCAGAGAACCGAAGCCTTTGCCGAGACGTAGGTCATTTTCCTGTGGACCTGGCACCCCCAGCGGACAACGTTTGCAGAGGATGGAGCAGATCCTGGCTTCTCTGTGGTCCTCTGCCCGGGTTGGGTGCGCGGGCACACAGATCACCTCCTAATTGCCACCATGTCGATTCCTCCTTCGTCGTGGAATGAAATGCTTGGATTTGTAGTTCTCAATACACTTGTGCAAACACGGTCCCGTTCGATCTCCTCAGCCACCCCGTGAGCTGAGATCAACAGGGTGGGTCTTATAGCCATGGGATGGGTGGGCAAACTGAGGGTCAGCGAGCCGCGTCGACTTGCCCGGGTGGTGTGGCTGCTACGGGGAGGCTGGAGTTCAGTTCTGTCTGTCCCTGGGCCATGCAGGTTGTCCCTTTGTCCCGTTCCCTGTGGTATCCCGGGTCGAGGATAGGAAGGAGGATTTGCAGGAACAGCTTGAGGGAAGCCTGAGCAGTGGTGGCTGTCAGGGAGGGTCCCCCCCTCCCTAAGACATAAAGCAGTGCTAGATGGGAAGATGGTTTCTCGGCCGGTCCCCGAGCGGGAAATAGAATGTCGAATGGTCCCGGGAAGGCCGCTGGCGTTGTTGCTCCCCATTTCGGTATGTTTGTGCTCAGTGAGCTCCACGAACGTCACCTGCTGCTTTAGAGTTTCATCTGTGTTTCTTGGTTGAATTTACTAAACCAACGAGCATTACATTTTTTACAAAGTGTCTGCAAAGCTCAGACAGCCACTGTCTACGTGCATCTCCCACTGCGGAGCACTTAAATAAAATAAATCATTTCTTAACAAGAGCTTAGCAGATTTAAGAACCCGTCAGTTTTTCTGAAGACATCAACTGTGGTTAGCGTAGAAAGCGATGTCTGCTTCCCTTTAAGATAGAGAACTCTCTAAATTGTGTCCTCAAAGGCATCAGCTCGGGAACATCCGCCTTCAGTTTTCAGGGCGGTGGGAGCTGTCTGCAAACACTTGGTGGATGGTTGACACGATTTGGTACGTTAACTTCCGCTTAGTACCTAATAAATGCAGCCTGGCCACCACTCCGAGGAAACTTCCAGCAAGCCCAGGTGTAATCAGAGTGAAGGCGGACAATTCCTGACCTGCCCTCAGCGGTCCTTGCAGGTGGGTGAGATGATGGTGGGACAAGATCTTCCCTGGCTCCTGCCTCTGACCCTGGGCGATACAGGGAATAGTTGGTTGAACGTGCTTTTTACAGAAACTTTGCATAGGATTCTTGGTTTCCAGAAAAGCCTTATGTATGTAAATCCTTAGTGATACTTAAGGGGAGAGGAAGGCCAGCTGTTCCTGACGGAAAAATGGCAACCGCTAAGTGGAAGAAGGGGACGCCAGCTAGAAAGCCTGTGTCTGCAGCCGCCAGAGGAACAGCGAGGCAGACCAGCAGCGTCACTAGATGCTAAAACTTGTGGGCAAAAGGATTTAGGAAACGGTCTCCAAGTTCCACTCCCCAGTTTACTGATTGGTTACAAAGGAGGAAGGTGCCTTCAGGTGGAGAGAGCTGGTGGGTGGATGCCACTCCTCAGGGGACCGAGCACAGCATCACCCGTGCAGGACAGATTGCCCTCGCGTGTCTCCTGGTGTCAGCCACTCTCCGCCCTTAGGTCTTTCTCCCGGAAGGCTCCACCCGAACCTTCCCGTGGGGACACACAATTAGACAAATACAGATTCTGGGAGGTGCTTCAAGACACCTGGGCTTCTTCAAAATTGAGTTATCAAAAAGCTAAGTAAGTAAATACTGAGGGCAGGGATATCGTTCTAGATCAAGGAAGTCTAGAGGGATATAATAAACATAGAATGCCTGGTCGATGAATCAGTTCCTGGGTTGGGAAAGAAAACAACTATAAAAGTCAACCTTAGGTGCAGTTAGAGAAATTTGAATATGAAACGATTATCAGGAAATAACATTATTTAATACTAAATTACTTAGGTATGCTAATGGTATTGTGATTACGTAGAGGAATGCCTTTTTACTTAGGAGGTACGTGCTAAAGTATTTAGGGATAAAATGTCATGGTATTTGCAACTTTCCGATGGCTCAGAAGCGTGTGTGGAGAAAGTGGAAGCAGGTGCAGCAGACAGATTAGCGGTTGATGAATCCAGATGAAGGATGTGCAAGTGCTCCTTGGTTTAAGTTTTTCTAAATAAAGATTTCAGGGGGAAATAATATGCATTTGTTGTTAAAAGAAAGACAAAGCAAGCAACACAGGAAAATGCAAAGGGAAACGTAAAAATCACCAGAATCCCTCTCCCCAGACATAACCGCGGTTGATAGTTCGGGTGGGCCTCCTTCCAGGTGTGGGCTCCCAGTTGATCTCTCGGTTCATCTCTCCACTTAACTGTCTACCCATTTAATGTCTCGTTTTTGGTACCCGCTTTTTTTTTTTTTTTTTTTTTTTTTTTTTTTTGCCCGTGGATTTTTTTCTGGAAGAAACCAGACTTGGTGCTTTAGAATACTTCGCATGCGGGATGTGGCTTCCTGCGCCCTCCGGGTCCGGCCAACGTGCTCCTCTCTCCCCATCATTTCCTGTAAAATAGGAGCCGGGAGCTGCACACCTGGTTAGATTTGGTTTCGTTTTTGGCGAGAGTACATCATAGGCATCACCAGTACTTCTGGTGCTTGACAGCTCATTGTCTTTCCAGTTATGTCAAAACATTTACATTGTTTCAGAGTCAAAATCGCAACAGTCCATTAAAGGGAGTCCAGTTTCTGCCCCTGTGGGCGGCGCCCAGCCCCTTCCCCTCCAGGTGAACTGTCCTTGTAAGCTTTTGGGGTTTCTCCTCCGTTATTTCTTCTTGAAATGCAAGCAGACGTGTTTGTATTTCCCTCCTCTTGCGCACCCAAGCCTCCTCCGCACACCCAGAACGGATCGTAGAGGTTCTCCGTGCCAGCACGTCCGAATCCCCGTCCTGCTTCAGCCGTGCCACACTCTGCTGTGGAGGGTAGGTGCTGCCGTGCTCTAGTCACCTGGCCTAGCCCTGCTAGACAAGGGGGGTTTTCCAGGCCTGCTACACATACTGCCAAAATCAGGAGCTTTGTGCGTGAAGCGTGTCGTATTCTTGCCAGTGTATCTTCGGGATGGATTTCTGGAAGTGACGCTGCATCTGGGCCAAAGGGCAAGTGCGTATGTAGTTGTGTGGGATATTCCCAAATTTCCTACCGTAGGGGCTTATGCCATTTTGCATTCCTAGCAGCAGCTTCTGAGGGATGCAGCGTCTTTTTGGTGGTGAAACGATAGGCTACGGCCTTGGAAAAGTAAGGTGGATTCAGGATTCGAGGGCTGCCTCTACGTCTTAACCGTGTGTCTCCGGACAAGCTGCTTGATGTCTCTGAACCTTGGTTTTCTGTCCGTCAAGTAGGGGTAGGAGTTGTTTCGGAGATCGCTCAGGATGACGCAGGCGAAATGCTGCGGAGTCCGGTGTATGGTGGACGCTCAGTAAGTGTTGACCGGGGATGTTCTTGTGACGGTCGTGCTCGAGATGAATGCCCAGCGTCATTTGTCCCTGAAAACTGAAAGGTGCCCACACTCTCGTCCCTCTGCCAAAACGGCCAGACACGGGAGAGCAGAAAGCCTTTGCTTTTTGGGCGGCAACCAGCTGAAAAGAAAAGAACTGCGTCTCCTTCGCTTTTACAGTTTCCATGTCTGGTTAAGTCCGTGGCTGGGGTTCTAATTTAAGTGTCAGAAGAGGTGGGACATGACTTGATATTTACTGCTGTCTGAGGCTGATGAGCCCTCAGTAAATACTTGGCAACTGACCTCCACAAGGGAGCACTTTGGGGTGGTCTTTCAGACGTGCGCCTCAAAGCCCTGTCGTTGTTGGGCATCGCTGACAGGGGAGGGGTGAGGATAATGACCCACCAATGCATTCATCTACCATAGAGTGGTTTCTCAGATAAAACGTAAAAGTAATAAACCATGCTAGAAGTTCTCGGAATTTTTACATGACATACTGATGAAACAAAGACTTAAGTTCTTGAGCAAACATGCGGTTTATGTTCTCCTAGTAGGGTGAACATTTTGTGACTGCCTCACCAACATGTTCTGTAGAGCTTACCCCCTAGGTTAGAATTTTTTTTTTTTTAACGTTTATTTTTTCTTGAGAGAGGCAGAGTGCAAGTGGGGGAGGTGCAGAGGGAGGAGACACAGAATCTGAAGCAGGCTCCAGGCTCCGAGCTGTCAGCACAGAGCCCGACATGGGGCTCGAACGCACAGGCCGTGAGATTATGACCTGAGCAGAAGTCTGACGCTTAACCGACTGAGCCACCCAGGCGCCCCCCTCCTAAGTTAGGGGTTTTTTTTTTTTTTTTTTTTTTGGGGTCTAAGATAGAATTTATAACCACAGATGGACTTCAGTGGGCCCCTGAAGTTGTATGTAGGGGGGTGTGTGTGTGTGTGTGTGTGTGTGTGTATACACCTGTGCACACGGGGGGGTGGTGAGCCCTCATAGTTTGCATTAGATTATCAGATAGATCTATGGCCTTAAAAAGACTTAGAAACTCAGTGGTAAGCCATATTCTTTTCTGTTTTAAAGGATGTTGCAGCTCGGGGTTTGGATCTCCCTCAAGTCACGTGGATTGTTCAGGTAATTTTTCAGTTAAGGTGTGAGCTCAAGGCAGGAATAAGCGATTGTGAGTAGATGAGCTGGCTTTAAGTGGAATAATTATTATTATTAGCCTCTCGGGTATTGCCCCGGTAACCAGGCAACGACCAGCCTTATCTGCCCAGTTCTCCAGGACCTTCCCCTAACACGGCCCACCTAGCCACTGCGGTGAAACGGCCAGGCTGAGCAGTTGCGGGAGGGAGGGGCAGACTCCCCTGCTCCCAGACTGACGCATGTCACACACAAAGTTTCAGCAATCTGAAAATAACAGGAATTACCCTGGCCCTTGGGAGGCCTCATTGTGTCCGGAAGGAGATGGCTCAGCCTGTCCTGAGAGCCGTGTCCGTGTGCATTGACCTGCAGGGGGCAATTAGGGCCTGACAACATCTTACACACACCTCTAGCCTTAGACGCTTTGCCAGAGGGCACAGGTGTTAGCACTAGAGTCTGGTGGTGTCAGTTTTGTTTTTTCTTTTCGTTAGTCTGCAGAATGGTATTTTTGAGCCTTTCTGTGTGGGGGCCAGGGGACACGTGCCCCATTTACGTGAGTCATGGTTTATTCACGTGTTAGTGGAATTGCATGCCTGTCACTGGCTAGGAGATCTGATCTGCTCGCTGCAGAAGACAGCCTCTTTTGGACCAGAGGCATTGTGGTTTCTTGCCTGATGGCCACACGGCAAAATAAAGATAAAAAGCAGGGTAACTTTAATGTGGGGGATGGGGCAGACACATAAACTTGATCGTTTAGAGCTTTTCTGTATTGTGAGGTGGATTACTTTCATGTGTCTGACATCCTCGTGTATTCTGTTCATTTTGGGCCTCTGATCTTTGATTTGTGTAGCTGCAAAGAAAAAAAACAAGGAAGAACGGAATATGGTCAGTTCCCATTTGTGATGATAAAGTTACTGCCACAGAAAATATGAAATGCTGAGCATAATGCATTCTGCTGAGTTAGAGTCTGCCCCCCACCGCCCCCAGGTCAGGAATGCTGTCCCCGGTAACGGAAGCAAGTCCTGCCAGAGGGGAACCTGCCTCACGGCTGCCCCGCAGCTCTCCCGGTTCCATTGGGATTGGGTGTCACTGCGGTGAGATGGCGGGCACCGGCTCCCGGTGGCCCGGCAGCAGAGCTGAGCTCTGATTAGATTAGCCAGCCTCTTCCTCCTGACCCCGTCCAGGCCTCTATGGCCTCAGCCTCACCGCCGCGTCTGCCGGCCAAGGTCACTCGGTCATCCTACCCCGCCTGCCTCCGTGTTCACCTTGCACGGTCACCTCTGTGGAAAGATGCAGATAGGAGACTGAAGAGACCTGTGGAGAAGTAAAATTACAAAGGAGATACTGGGACGGGAAGGCGCTCGCTCATCGGGAACTTGGCCGCTGTTCACGCTTCGTGTCTGAGCCTTGTTATTTCCAATGAAGGCAGGGCTTTCAGGCTTGAGTGGCTTCTCCTTGGGGTTGTGTGAGGGTAACCATAGCACCGGGATTTCATTCTTGGGCTACCTGGAGGCAGGTGAGGGGTATTGCACTTCCAATTAATGGCAATGCCTTGATCTGTGAATGCCTTCATTTTCGTTACCCTTTTTAGTACAACGCTCCGTCTTCGCCTGCTGAATACATCCACCGGATTGGGAGAACCGCCCGGATTGGCTGCCGTGGGAGCAGCCTGCTCATCTTGGCTCCTTCGGAGGCAGAATATGTCAACTCGTTGGCTTCTCACAAAATCAAGTGAGTCAGAAACCTGAACGCGGTTTCAGCTGATCTCACCTAATTAACTTTCTGTCGCTTTCTACAGTGGATGGGCCTTGTAAGCTGACGAAGAGCCATTAACCCTTGTGATCTCTAAATGGGTCCCAGAATAGCCAGTGGCGAACACTGAGCCCTTCACGCCGTCAGCACATGACAGTCTTCACTGCGTTGCCACACAAAGTCACGGAGCGATCTGTTGCACTTGGTTTTTCTTTAAGATAGAGGTCCATGTTTCCTATTCCTTTTCTGTACAATTCGTGTGCACAGCCCTCACAGCCAGCTTCCTGAAGACCTGCTTCATTCAGTTTTCATTTTTGCGCACAACGTTCTGTGCCTCTAAAGGTGATGTGTCTTAGAAAAACAAAGAATGCTGGTGACTCATCACAAAGCCCGCCACCACCAGGAAGATGAACCCAGGGAGGAAATCTCTGGGGGCAGCTAAGGTGCCCGCGTAGCCTCACAGCCGCCATGCTGTCACTCCAGTCGGGGCCCCCGCGGACCCAGACCTCGCTCTGGAAAGACCAGCAAAGTGAAGACCGAGAACAGCCTCTCGACCTGGCCGAGCTGAGTATGAGGAAGGCAGAAGGAGCTCGCCTGGGCTGCAGAAACGTGTTCCGAACGGCGTCCGGCACCTGAAATAACCAGTGCTAGTAACAGACTGCTAAAGGCGTGCGGTTTTTCACACTGGCCTGCTCTCGAGAATTTCTCCTGCTCACGTAGCGCGGTGATGCGGAGCGTGGTTCGGAAGGCACGGGGAGAGTCGTGCGCGTGTGCCCAGGAAGGTAGGGCACGACTCGTGCCACGCGCGGGAGCCCCGATGGCCACCCGAGTTTTGCTTGGAACCAGCGCTGTGACACCAGCCAAGCCCAAGGGCCTCCTGTCCCGGTGCTTTGCCTCACGCAGCCCCACGTGTCATGTGAAGCAAGAGGACCACGGTCTCTCGGTCTAAAGTACAGAGCTGGCAGGGTCCTTGCGTTCTGCATGTGCATCGCAGCTCCCAGGCAGGCTGCCTGGGACCTGGCCTGGGGACCAAGTGCAGGCCACCCACTCAGAGAGCTGCCTGGGGCCACCCCACCTGCAGAGTTCTCCCTGCTTCTCTCCCTCCCTCCCTTTCTTCCCTCCCTCCCCTCCCTCTCCTTCCTCCCACCCTCCCTCCCTCCCTGTACCCTGGGCAGACCTAGTAGGGCAGTCTTGGGCCTGCTCGTGGGAACATCTGTGGGTTGGGGCGTCCTCAGGAAATGTGCCTTGTGTACACCCTTCAGTGTTGGGGAGGCAGGAGCCTCATGGTGATTTCTAGTGGGCCAAACTAACGCTCGTTTGGGTTTTCCTTTCGTTTGATGTCTCATCTTAAAACAACGTAGCCACCGAAAGAGTGGTTTTATTTGTTTCAGGAAGACTGCATATTTGATGTTACTTGTAAGAGGAATTCTGTTGGTCAGTTGGTCAATCACGTTTCACCAGTAACAACTTCTCGGGCTGGATTCTGAGTGCCTGGAGCTTCAGGATGGCCAGCCGTTCTCTCCGGTGCTTTCCGGTCCTAGGGTGGCCACTGGGCAGCTGTACCCTGGAAGTGGGGGGTTGAATGAAAACCCACGGACGTAACCCCTTTTCCTGTTGTCTCTTACCCCGTTCTCACAGGCTGGGGACCTGTCCCGGCACTGCCGCTGTTTTCCTATAGCACAGGGACTTGTTGAGCCTCAGAACACGTTTTCAGAGCCGTGTGCTGTCGTCCACGGGAGGACATATAGTCCCTTCACCTTGGCGGCCTCTTATCCCCTGGCTGCTTCCCCCCCCCCCCACCCTGTGTTCTAGACTTACAAGTTCACGCTCCCTGCGCCCTCTGTTCCTTCCTGTTCACGGCTCCTGGATGTTTGCCCGCGCTCATTCACTTTGACGCAATAAGCTCGGAAAAGTGCGTGCCAACGGTCCTGCAGTCACATGATAATTGTCCAGCCCGGAGTCACCCGCACAGATGCCCCTGCCCTCAGATTTCCTTAACAAACGCATTCAGGCTGATTGCTCTGAAAGATTCAAATGAGAGCCTAAATTTAAAAAGGGAAAAGAGGAGCACTTGGGTGGCTCAGCTGGTTGAGCATCTGACTCTTGGTTTCGTTCAGGTCACGACCTCACAGTTCATGAGATCGAGCCCCACGTCAGGCTCTGTGTCAACAGCGTGGGGCCTGTCGGGGTTCTCTCTCTGCCCCTCCTTCTCCCTCTCTCTTTCTCCCTCTTTCTCTCTCAAAAATGAATAAATATTAAATTAAAATGGGAAAATAATAGCCACGTGTATTTTGAAGATATAAAGAGTACAGTCGTTCTCTGTGATGGTCTCATCTGGAAAAAACTGTGTCAGCAGCACTGGTGGGAAATCCGGCATCATGGGATTCACGTGCAGGAGACCGCTCCGAGACTCCAGTGATTCGCGATATTTGGACTTGCGAGGGAAGTTCAGAAGCATGAAGACAGAAGTACCCAGAGGAAGAGATTTGGGTCTCTTGTGGAGTGAACATCTACTCGAGGGGGAAAGAGCCCTGGAGGGGCCCGGCCTTGCTCGTTTCTGCCCTGAAAATGCACCTGCTGAAGCTTCTATACCTGAACCTGCTTTGTGGGCCTGATATAACCAACCCCCCCCCCCCCAAAAATATCAGACCTAAGTTACAACGTTGCAGCCATGAATGATGCTTCCAGATTTGTGTCTGAGGAAGAGATCAGTGTTGGGTATCTATGTATAAGCTGTTTTGTACTTAATTCAAAAAATTACACCTAGGAAGAACTAATTACAAAGTGTGCTGTGGCAACAAGCAGACTTGAACCAAAAGTTACTCTGCTAAATATTCCAAAAAAAGAAAAAAGAGAAGGAAGATGTGTGTATGTATCGTGCGTAAGAACCTGGGAGCCGGGCAGCCGGATGCTGGGAAGGCTGATGAATTACAGGGAAGATTCAAGAAGGCAGGCTGAGGCGCTCGGCAGCAAGGGCCATCACAACAAATTGCTGCCTGCCTTCAGACGCCGAGCACTGTGGACCTCGCCCTGACAGTGTAATTTAGCAGACGGGGCAGGAGACAGGCGCCCTGGGCCGCTGCCACCTCAGCCCGAATGCTCAGGACTTTGTTTCTGCATCCTTTGGAGTCCCTTGTATATGCCAATCTCTTAACCGATTTCCGCTTCCCTTTTAAACGCATTTCTAATGAAAGTCGTCATTGGTTTGTTAAAATGTAAATGCCAACTGTGTATCTCTTAGATCAGGCATAGGACAGGTCCCTGAATTTATTTCTCTACCTTCTCATGGTAAGGCGGGGCGGTTCAGATCTGCCGATAGAACCATAAACAAGCAGAGTAGATTTGCTTTGTTCCTCAGAAGCCACCCGATTTCTGAGAACAGGAGGAAGGCCCTTTTAAACTGTAAATCACTCCAGTTCTTTCTCTGCTGCCGTTCACTTGCGGTGACCGGCCCCCAGCACTGTCACAGGGAGACACACGGCAGAGGGGTGCCCGGCCCGAGCGTCGGCCCAGACACGCCCCCGGAAAACCGCGCCTCTCTGTGGTGTGTTTAGTTCTTTGTATCCCTGACTCCAAGTGGCCTTATTCTTGGTTTCTTTCTCCCTGCTTCAGAATCTCACCCCGAGTCCTTCTGTTCCTTTTCCTTTCCTCCTGAAGAAAACGAGTGATGCACAGAGGCAAGTCCGTCAAACGAAGAAAAAGCTAGGACCGTGCCATGCTGTGCGTTCACCTCCAGATCCTCCCGCGTCAACAAGAGGCAAATTCAGTGGCCACGGCATTTCTGTCTCTCATGAAAAATACATTTTCTGTGAAATCACGAGCATTTTCCCCCAAACTCCTACCCTCGCAGTACGTGCTCTGCCTCCTCGGGTTGACTCCTGCTGTAAAAAGATTTCACGGCTCCGTGGGGCTGTGAGCTGGCAGCACAGGGGGGAGAGTGTGGAGGGGCGGGGCTGGGGGTGTTCAGGGAAGCGGTGACACATTTCAGGTAGATCGCTGTCAGAGACGTGACATTTTCATTCATAGCTTTGTCAGCGTAACCTTTGGGGGAAAGGGGGGGGAATTGTCTTCTCCCACCTGAGAGGTTGCCATTCATGTTTTAATTTGCTGTTACGTTAAAAAAAAAAAAAAAAGAAACAACATACAAGGAAATCATTTATCTTTTTATGATCTGTTTTTCTCCCAGAACTCCTCCTTCCCCTTTTTTTCCCCCCCTCCCTGGGAAGTATGTTTTCAGCAACTCCTGTTTCTTCCTTAGGCTGTAGTACTTGATTGTGTGCTCACTTGCTGTGTTTGAACGCTGTGGCCCGCAGACTGGTGGAAGCGGAGCCTGGGCTGTGCGGGGCCACAGGGCCGCGAGGCGGGTCGACCTCTTCTCCTGGCTCAGGCTGGCTTCTGTTCACAAGCGAGGCCCAAATTCTGAGCTCAGCCGTTTGCACACAGCTCTGCATGCGTCAGAGGTCCTCTGTTCCTCACCCCTTCATAACGAAGGTGTAAGAGCGTAGACAGACTTCTGGATACGTGAGAAGAGAGTTCGGGGGCTGCGGTCACTTGTTGGCCTTCCCTGAGGAGTTGACCCCAACAGTTACAGACCTTTAGCCACACCACTCCCCTCCCGCCTCCGGCCTGGCCTTTTTTTTTTTAATATAAAACTAAAGGGACTAAAGGGACTATCTGGGTTGTTCTTTTCTTCACTTTCTCATGTGCTCGTGTCAAGGTGTAGTATATTAATAAGCAGGCCTGCTTTGTAGTGTTTGAGACTCACTAAGAAATAATGGTGGGATGCCCACAGAGGAAATTCTAAACGTAGCCTATTTGGAAGTCGCCAGAGAGGAGGAGAGTGTTGCGAATATGACCCCTTCTGTCCTTGTCATGTCCTAGAGGTTGCTGCCTTCCAAACTCCTGAAGGTTTAGGAAACAATTCCTTTCCGTGAAGGTGTAGTTTCTGTTTTACATTGAAGTAGCTTGAGAATAGGCCAGTTTTATGCATTGAGATTCCGGATGTTGCTGAAGGTAGCAAGTTTACCTTGACGTGCCCTTCCTTTTACAGCGTGTCTGAGATTCACGTGGAAGACATTTTGTCTGTTCTGACAAGGGACGGTTGTTTGAAAGGGAGCCGACGGGGAACCCAGGTGAGTGTCATTATTTATGATACTTGCGGTGAACAGACACGACTCACTTCTTGATTTGGGGTGGTGGGGCTACTGTGTGTGGGGTAGTTAGTTCCTTTGTTGAGCAGACGTGTGTATCTCAGGGGCCATGAACGTTAGATGAGGCCACATCGTGATTGTGTTTTCTCCTCTCTGCTCCTGGACGCGTTTTCTGGTCTCATCCCGTTAGCGGGTGACCTGTCCATTCTGGAAGCCCGCAAGGCCGCAGCAGGCTCCCAGTGAGGAGGCCTCGTCCTGGCCCACAGTGAGTTTGGAGGCAGTGTTACCTGCTCAACCCTGGTGCCCCCATCCTGATTCTCAGCAAAGACTGCTGATTGACCCATCCACCCGTGACAGCACGGAAGAAACTGGTGTCTCTGCGTCTCCATGCAGACACACGTAGTTCATCCGTTTTTTAATGTGTGTGCCACACACAGAGGAAGAGTAAAGTTGAGATCATCAAAAGGAGACATTGGTGTTATCCATGTGGTTCCACACGGGGACCCTGGGTACCCTATCCTGCGGCCCTCCCATGACTTTCCCCCTGCTAGGTGGCTGCTCCCCACTCCCACTCTAGCCCTGTACCCACTGTGTCACAGATATGTGTGTGTCACGTTGCTGTATGTAGTTTTGTCTATGAAACATTAGTGATTTGAATATTTTACATTTGTTTAAGTCTGAGCATAGACTGGAAAATGAGACCAAATAGATCAGGCTTAATTAAGAGTTTCTTTTATGCATCAAGTAGCGTCTTTATTTGGATCAATACTGTCCCTGGGGCTGGGACCTGACTTGACTGGCCCTGACTTAAGCCCTCTTGTTCCAGAAAGAACCTAAGGAAATGTATCAACAAAAAGGCAGGGAAACCGTCACAGCGTGTGTCCTGTGCCCGGGACTGTGCTACACTCTTCATGGTTTGGTCCTGTTTAATCCTCCCAGCAGCCCCACCAGGCGGGTGCTCTCGTCCCACTTCCCAGATGAGGAGACTGAGGTCCGGAGGGCTGAAGAAACGTCCACAGGGACGCAGCCTCCGGTGCGGTGGAAGCAGGCAGCCTGACTTCAAAGCACGTGCTCTTTGCTTCCATTGATACAGATGAAAGCACGGCAGTGGCAGCAGCTAGCTGTTCAGTTAGGTAATGTCAGCCCTCGCTAGGTGAGACGTGGTCAACAGACGACGCCACAACAAATATCCCATAAACCAAAGAAGCAGGGACAGACTCAGTTGATCAACAAGTTGTTTTAAACCGTGTTTCGTTAGAAAACATCCCTGCCGCGCTAGACTTTGGAACATCCCATATTAATAGTTTGTTGTCAAGGGAACGGACCAGTCACCAAACAGACGCTCGTTGGTCCTGGCACGCTGCTGTTCTGAAGCTACTGCAGATTCTAGGAAGGGTTTTTTCATGTTCCCTCAGACACTTCATTACAGCCCCAGGACCATGGGCAGTGTAGCAGAGGTTAAGGGCATGGCCTCAGGGTCCCCAGCTCTGTGGCTCTCGGCAAGACTGGACGTCCCTAAGCTGTGGTTTCTTCTTATGTAAAACTGAGATCATGTTAGTATTCTTCTTAAGGAGATTGGAGGACTGAGTAAGAAATAACCTGAGAACCCCAACACAGGTACTGAAGGGTGTTCATCGTCATCATCAGCTAGTAGCAGATGTAGAGTTCTGAGTCCAGACTCCGCGACACGAAACCCGGTGCTTGTTGCTGTGGCACCGGCGAACGTTAGCCTCTGCCTGCTGGCCAGAAGTAAGAGCAAGCGGTAAAGTTACAAGAAAGTTACAAAGAAAGTAAAGGTTCGGTCAGATCTCCTCTTACACCATTTCTGGGACTGACTCTGTTGGTGTTTGTCCCTGAACCGAGCACACATTGTTCGGTCCAGGGAGAGCTGATCATCATGTGGGTCTGCAGAAGGAGCGTCTCCTGCGGATTCCCCCCCCTAGGGAGGGAGCCAAGCAGCCGCGGTGCCCTCTGCTCTTCCCCGAGCGAGCCACGGCCGTTTCCCAGCCCCCGGCCTTCCAGGGCCTTGCGTATCTACTCCCACGGAAGCAGAGGCTTCCTTGGCACGAGGCCGGCCTTGAAGCCTTGCTCGAGGGGGGGGCTCGGGGACACTTCGTGTAGGGGCCGGGGCCCCAAGGCAGGCAGGCTTGGGTTCCAGACCATGCTTCACGGCTGGTGGTTCTGCAACCAGAGTGCCCGTCACGTGGGTTGCTGTGGAGCTGACCTCTAAAACGAGGCGGGCGGCGCTCTGTATGCTTCTGGGCCGTGGCGGTTCATCCCAGCCCCAAGCTCCTGCCTTGATGGACGGGAACCAGTAGGATGTTTTTATGTTTTTAAGGAGTGGTAAGCTTTGTTTTTAAAAAGAAAAAACACTCGGCGAGGTGGGCTTTCACTGACCCCAAACTAACAGGTTAGCCTAGAAAACTAATCGTACTACAGGCCCCGGGTGACATGTCGATGAAAACCTGGCCTGTTTAGTTAACCAAATTTAACTTCAATTTGAAGGCCAAAGGGAAACTCCGTGAAACTGACTCTATTACTAATTGTCACACAGATCTACAACCCGAAAGAGTGTTTTATGTGTGTGTGATCTGCGTGAGTAGTGAAAAGAATAAAGTAGATGCTGGATACAACTTTTAGTTCTGTTCCTCATAAGAAACACGGCGTGTTTTAATTGCCGTTCTCCATGTGGGCGGTTCCGTCTAGCCCATGAACCAGTGCCGGACAGATAAATGTGAGCTCGGTAAATAGGCCTTTTACACACATAGCCAGACACCTCACTGTAAGGCCTTTCTTCTCACTCGATTGAAGTCCATTGTAAATGTCCCTTTGGCACATACATTTTTGGGCTTCTGTGAACAGAAAGAGAGTGAGTGAAGCATCTGTAAAATGTATATTTCATATTTAGGTATATAAAATATATATAGCTACGTCTGGGTGTGCGAGTGTTCACCCACCTACAAAGAGAATAAATTTGATCTTTCAACTTTACTGGGAAGCACTCAGATGGTTCTAGAGAAGCATGAGGGTGAAACTCAGCTTGGTAATAAAGTGATTAAAACAGTCCTTCCGTTTAGTTTAAAAACACTTTAGAAGTTAGCAATGGGCACGTTTCCAAAAAAAAAAAAAAGAAAGAAAAAGGCACCTCCCCTACCACGGCCACCACCTAAAACTTTTTACAACAACCACAGAAAATCCAGCCCAAGTATCTTCAACTCGTGTGTTGCCTCGACAGGCATGAAATTTTCATCTTCAAAGTACGCGCGCACCCAAACATGCTTTTCCTACGAGGTTTTTTTTGGTTTTTTTGTTTTTGTCCTATGAAATATGCCTGTAAACGGACCTTAGCAAGAGACTGGTGCAGGGTCAGGTATTCAAATGAGATCAGCAGCCCCCTCCCTCCGTCCTAGTGCTCAGTCCTTGCACTCGGCTGTTCTCTCCAGGGTCGGTAGGGCTTTACGGACCAGGGAATGCTGAGTGTGGGCCGTTGGAGACGTGTTTTCCTAAACTAGCCCCGGCCTGCTGGTCCCAGGTTAGCTTCGTTAACCAGCACTGCGTCTGTGTGTCTTTGAGGGGTGGGTGTGCCTCCGGGCTTTGACCCGCTCTCATTACGGGAGTGTTTCACCTGTCGGGGCTGAGACGCTGGCGTGCACACAACTCTGCCCCTGCCTTCAGTTTAAATTTAGACCGTCCTCCCCAGAAGACAACTGAAAAACACCTCATTCTCAAGAGGGGTAATTTTAAAATAAAGTATTTCTGGAAGTGGAGGGGGTAGGGAGAGGAAGACGTGCTTTTTCCTGAGTATATTATGTTTTCTGCCATTAACTTTTCCTTACATTTTACTGAAACTGACCTCATCATTTCAAACGTGTGAACCTAGTCTTATTGCCTTTTCTCCACCTATTTCACTTGTACACACATTATCTATGTGTGTGTATGTATTTTTTTTTTTGGTTGGGAAGAAAAGATGCCTCATTTTGAAACCTAAAGGGGGAATAAGAAAAGCCCTTTGTAATATATTGCCATATTATCACTAAATCCCCTGACAGTTGTGACACAGAAGTAAGTCACCTGTCACTTAAGCTTGAGGTCTCTTTAATTTTCTCCTGGAATTCGCACCAGGCTGTCTTTAATTTGAGGCCTTTATTGGAATTCTGAAACCTCTCTGCCTCCCTGGCTCTCAGATCTATTCTGAGAGCTGTTACAGAGTGTATACAATAACCAACAGAGGGATTCGAGCGGGCTGGAGCTCTGTTTATCTAACACTCTAGAGGGATTTTTGTGCTTATTCGGGCCTGGCTGCCCGGCTTTCAATATCGCTTTGACAACCATTCTGCCCTTCTCATTAATTTTAAACAGTTAAAACACAGGAAAAAGAGGAAAAAGTTTTCATTATTAAAGTGCTTTACTTTTTAATAACAGAGGATTCTGTCCGCCAGGGGAAAGGGCATCCTCGCTAATTTCACATTCATATTAAAAAAAACACACACACACACAAGGAAGGTGACAGTTGCGTTGCTGAGGTGGCTTAACGAAAGGAGGACAGCAAAAAAAAAAAAAAAAAAAAGTTTGCATTTCACATCAGTTAAGAGGGTAAAAAAAAAAATCCTTGTTAATGACAATAGCAAATGTCCACTTTCATAACACAGCTCCTGAGTGACTTTTCTCTTGACATTTGAGTGGATAAAACCCTTAGGGGGACCATGTACTGTGAAATCAGCTAGACTGTCATCAACCGAACAGGTAGCAGGAGTGATTTGACTAAGCTAAAAACATTTTCAGGTTGTTAAGTCTCTATTAATACAGAGACGGACACAGACCCAGAGAATGAGGCTTTTTCTCCTCTCCCCTTTGTTCTTCCTCTGGCAGCCTTAAAGGTGAGAGACTCAGGAGCCACAGCTAGGCACGGTCAGCCTGTGGTCAGCCAGACACAGGCGCCAGCCCCTGTCCTCCCCGGGGGTGAAGGGAAGCACAGACTGGCTGTTTTCTTGGTGACCCATGCCCACAGTGGGTAGTGGTTACCGTAGAGGCTTTATAGAATCACTGGGACAGTCCGCGTCTTCCAGGAGACCTACTAGCCAAATTGAGTTGGAGAATCTTCGTTCTCTGGCATCTCAGTTTCACATTCAGGAGAAAGCACTCATGGTTGTTTTAAGACGTAGGAGATGGGGGGGGGGGGGGGCCCCGGGGGGGGGAAGACAGGGGGGTGTGTGAATATTTATCGCGGGGTTATGTGGTCGCCCCCCATAGGGGGGTAAGATTATTTTTTAAAAAAAAAAAAAAAAAAAAGATACGGGAAACAAAACACACTCAGTTTTAGGGGAATATAAAGAAAGGAAATCTTGGGGCGCCTGGGTGGCTCAGTCGGTTGAGCGTCCACTTCGGCTCGGGTCATGATCTCACGGTTTGTGATTTCGAGCCCCTCATCGGGCTCTGTGCTGTCAGCTCAGAGCCTGGAGCCTGCTTTGAATTCTGTGTCCCCCTCTCTCTCTTCTCCTCCCCCACTCACGCTCTGTCCCTCTTTGTCTCTCAAAAAATGAATAAACGTTAAAAAAAAATTAAAAAAAAAAAAGGAAATCTTTTCTCTGGGATTGCTGAAGAATGAAAAGGATATCATTTTTCTATTTTATTAACGTTTTCCATCCGTAGAACTTGAGCGTGTACAGATGTCGCTCCTGAAACCAGGACGGCCAGCTGCAGAGACCGAGTGGCCTTCTTGGAACGTGGTGTGAAGGGACGGCCCACTCCTCGATAGGTCCCCGGCAGCCAGCACAGTGGCACGGTGGTCCCAGGCTGAAAGAATGGATCCGAAACACAAGTCACAGCCTCCCTAGGAATGAGGGAGCATGCTCTGAAATTCAAGGATAGGCTAAATTTTAGGCAGGCCCCGGGGTAGGGGGGGCACTCCCGAGAGGCTGTTCCCTTGTTCCCCTGAGGAGTGAGAGGGAGGGGGAGGATTTAAGGCCTCCGTAAGACCCAAGTCCTGTGAAACCTACCCACCTGTCCACGTCCCGTGATGTTTTAAGTGCCTGAATCGGACTCGGAAAATTCCAGAGTGTCTCCGGTGGGCTTTCATTTTGAACGTGAGTGACAAGAGGCCAGGAGGACCAGTCAGTAAACAAGTAAATAAGTAAATAGACCCGATCTGCCCCCTCACAAAGCTGTCTCCATCTTTGCTTGACTTTAACATCTTTATAGCTCCCGTTTTTCCTCTAGTAATATTGAAAGGATTACCCTTGTTGGCCCCTCGGTGGTTACCGAGTGATTTTACTGTTATTAAATCTATTATAAAGTGCTTCATTATTCCTGACTCTGACTCTGTCTCTTCTTTAATCCTTCCGCCACCCTCCCAGAAATCCCGTGCCGCTGGCCCCCAGGAAATCCAACGGCGAGCCACGGTCTTGCAGACGGTATTTGAAGATTACGTGCACTCCAGTGAGAGGCGGGTCTCCTGGGCAAAGAAAGGTGCGTGGATTTCGTAGGTCCTTGTGGATGGAAAGCCCTCAGAGCTCCGTCCCCACCTCCACCTGCACACCGCCAACGGGCTGAGAGGCCAACCGGTGGGTGGGGGCGGCGGGGGGGGGGGGGAATGTCTCTGCTCACCAGCTAAAGCCTTCAGCCTCGTTCTGCAGGGTCTGGACGCAGGCGTGGAAGGCTTTAAAGTGATATTAAACGTTCACTTCATCCTTCCCCATGTTTTGCACAAATGAGGCTTTATCTTGGCTTACGTAGAACTAGAACTTTGACCCATGGATCTCAGGGATCCATTTTTCTCTTTGAAAACTGAAGAGACGTGACCGCGTCAGCAGAGACTGTTGTAGAGATGGAAATTAGGGATGAAGGTAAGGACTGGAGGCATCAGACCCGAGCAGTCTCTGTTTGGAAGTACAAAGGAAAGTGAGAAAGAACAGTGCTGAAGAAAGGCCATAGACCTTGAACCCAATTCCTAGGAAATTTACAAAAGACTCGGGTACTTATTTAATA
Organism: Herpailurus yagouaroundi; assembly: GCF_014898765.1. Taxonomy (NCBI): domain Eukaryota; kingdom Metazoa; phylum Chordata; class Mammalia; order Carnivora; family Felidae; genus Herpailurus; species Herpailurus yagouaroundi. The sequence continues at coordinate 53,986,097 of NW_024412401.1, read as the reverse complement.
TCCAGGCCCTTTATAGGATAAGTTGGCACCTGGGATCACCAGGCATTAGTGGGAACTCAGTAGTTCACTGGAGAACACTGAGAGAGCGTGGGGGGAGGGGTCTTAGAACAGCTGGATGTTTCCTATGGCAGGAAGTCGCGTGTCGTGGCTGGTGATGGTCTTGTGTGTGTGAATAAGACGCAGTCCACGTTGGAGGCCCCTCACTTCTTTTTGATAGTTACTTTGTTTTGAGAAGGATGCCAGGCTGTCTTGCCAGTGTGTAAACTCTATAGCATCATCTTTTTCCTTTTATGAATTGAGATTTTTTTTATTTCAAAAATTTTTTTAATGTTTGTTTTTGAGAGAGAGAAAAAGAAAGCATGAGCGAGAGGGGCAGAGAGAGAGGGAGACACAGAATCGGAAGCAGGCTCCAGGCTCTGAGCTGTCAGCAGAGAGCTTGACGTGGGGCTTGAACTCACGAACCGTGAGGTCATGACCTGAGCTGAAGTCAGATGCTAAACTTCACTGAACCACCCAGGTGCCCCAGTTGAAATTTTTAAAAATCATTTATTTAACAAATACTTATTGAACTGGGCACCGTTCTAGGTGCTTGGGATACATCAGGAATCAAAGCAGATGGAAAACCTTTCTAATATTCTAGGTGGGGCACAGATAATGAGCATAGTTAAAATAGTCTTTTAAAAGGTGTTGAGAACTGTGGGAAAAACAAAGGTAAGAGAAGTGAAGGGGTGTCTGGGCAGACTGCGTTTTACATGGAGGGTCAGCGTGAGCCCTGCTGTGAGGGCAACATGAGCAAGTCGAGGGTCATCAGCTGCTGCGACAGAAAGGGCATTCCCAGAGAGGGCTCGGAGGTGGGCGGGGGGGGGGGGGAGCAGTGTGTCCACAGGAAGGAAGGGAAGGCTGGCGTAGCAGAGGCAGGCTTGGAAGCTGTCGAGGGCTTTGGGGTCCCCTGAGTGCAATGGGAGCCATTGCAGGACTTGGAGCAGAGATGTGGCATGGTCTACAGGGGTCGGAAAAGACTGCCTATGTGAGAATAGAATCTGGGGGGCAAGGGTGAATGCTGGGGGACTGGTTACAGACAGTTGTGGCCATCAGGAAATAGATGACAAGAATGGGCTAGTCAGCAAACGGTTTTGAGTGCCTACCGTATACCTTGGCACATCACGAAAGCAGCCCTTGGCTGTTGCCACCACACTGGACCAAATGAGAACTACACAGGAGAAAAGATGAAGTCCCGGCAGTGGCCCTGTCCCCGATGCTCCGTAGGTAGCGTGTGTCCTGCTGGACGGGTTTCTAACAGCAGGCTGTCCTGACATTTCCCAAAAGTGAATTCAACAATTCCTGAGGGTTTTCCTAAGAACCTGCCTTCAGTGAAGTACTGGCACGTGTCTCCCGAGAGGAACGGATGGCTTGTCACAGTGTAACTGGAGATGGGTCGTTTGTTGACAGGCGAGGTGAGCTTGCTGGGTGGTGCACGTCCAGCTGTGGCGCCGCGGAATTTCTGGCTTCGTAGCGCATTGCGATGAAAAGCAAGAAAGCCCCCCGTCCTCTTCACCTTTGGTTTTGACGCCAGAGGTGGTTGAGGTGTCTCACTCTAGTGAGACTACAGCCTTCTTCAGGTGTCTGGGTCACCAAAGTAAGGCTGTCGTGGCATCCTTGGAGAGTGTGGTTACCACTGAAGTCGTTAATACCAAGAAGCAAGCGGAGCTCCTGGTTTTCTGTCTTTTTTTTCCTAGTATCACTTTTATTTTTTTTATTTCTACTTACTAAACATGACATGAGACAGAACATGCAAGTGGGGGGAGGCGCAGAGAGAGAATCCCAAGCAGGCTCCACGCTCAGCACTGAGTCCGACGCGGGGCTCGATGCCACAACCCTGGGATCATGATCTGGGCTGAAATCAAGAGTCGGATGCTCGACCGACTGAGCCACCTGGGTGCCCTACTTGCCTTCCTTTTAAAGGGTACCTGAACGGGGCCACTCTGCAATGTTTAGGTACCAACAAGGAAATAAACCTGCATTTCTCTTCTCTGCCAATTGATTGCCACGTCAGATTGGTGGTGGTCTGGGAGGAAAGTGCCCTGTTCTAGATCTCGGCGTCTCCACACTTTGCTCCCCTGGTGCTTAGCATGGTGAGTTCTGGAGGTCTGGCGGAGGGGGGTGCGTACACGCACTTGCTACGGCAGAGGTGTTCAGTTCACAAGGGGACAGCGACCGCACCCCGGAAGTCGAAACTGTCTTCTGCATTTCGTCTGCATATGCAGATTCCCCACTGCTGACTTGCCTCCGTTTTATTTCAGAACCCACCTCATGAATAATTAACAAAGCAGCTGGTTTTTGCCTTTATGGCAGAAAAGTAGTTGGAAACTGGGCCAAGTATGCATTTGTCTTCCTGTTGCATTTTCTGGCCCAGTCGTTGTTAATAACCAGCATTTAATTGTTGTCAGTTTCCAGCAGCAGTCGCCCCTTTTTACCCTCATTTCTTTCCTTTCTTTCTTTTTTTTTCCTTTTAGAAGGGGCGGCAGAGAGAGAGAGAGAGAGAGAGAGGGAGAGAGAGGGAGAGAGAATCCCAAGTAGGCTCCATGCTGCCAGCGCAGAGCCCAACACAGGGCTTGAACCCACAAACCATGAGATCACGACTTGAGCCAAAACCAAGTCAGATGCTTAACTGACCGAACCACCCAGGTACCCCTTTTCCTTCATTTCTTGCCTCTGTTAGCTAGAGATCCCAGTGGTTAAAAACTGGTTTGAACTTGGGGTGCCTGGGTGGCTCAAGCGGTTAAGCATCCGGCTTTGGCTCAGGTCACGGTCTCGCAGTCTGTGAGTTCGAGCCCCGTGTCGGGCTCTGTGCTGACAGGTCGGAGCCTGGAGCCTGCTTCGGATTCAGTGTCTCCCTCTCTCTCTGCCCCTCCCCTGCTCACGCTCTGACTGTCTCTGACTTTCAATGATAAATAAACATTAAAAAAAAAATTAAAAAAAAAAACTGGTTTGAACTTAAGACTCCTGAACAGAAGTTTTGGAAACTGGGGTCCTTTCCTCACAGAAGACGGCTTTCCTGTGGTGGTCCTTCAGCCTCAGGTCTCCCTGAAGAGCAGGGACCACGTGCGGAGGAGCCGTGCCTGGCTTGCAGGGCTGTTGCTGAGAGTCCAGAAAACCCAAACCACCGATGACAGATCAGCCGCTCCCTCAGTGCAGTCCCAGGTAGGCAGGTACTCAACCGAGTGTGCCTTTACTCCGTACAGATGTGTGTTCTTCTGGGGGCAGGGCCGAGGTTCCCTCCCAGGCTAGAGTCCCGCTCCTTCCTACCTCCTTGATCCTAAGTATCATCCGTAAGATACTACTGTTCTTGGTCAGATGTCCAAGAATAAATCTGATTTTATGAACAAGGATGAGGTGTCCGTGTGGGGTATTTTAAAATAGGTTTCCCTTAATGCATCTCCCTTACGGCTGTGAGATGGGAGCCCGCGACTACGGAGCGCGTGCTATAAGTGGCCACGGCTTCTTCCGCCATCTCAAGCAAGTGCCTTCTTTCTCTGCTCTCCACTCCTCCGGGTCCCCCAGCCCCCACTTCCGCCACCCGTCCTTGACACCGCCCCTCGGCAGGGTCTGCAGACAGCTTCTGCTGCTCCTGAAGTTCCTGCCTCTCTGAACCATCAAAACGTGGGAGTCCATTCAAGGATGTGAGGACAGCCCAGTATCGTTGTCCCCAGTGAGACAGCCTTAAGGACAGGCAGGGTTGGTAAACATATGCAGTGTGAAATGCTGCCTGAGCGCTTGTGGAGGGAGAAGACACGTCTGCCGTTTCTTGGAAAACTTGTTAGCTGGGCGCCCACGTCTCTGAGACAGAGGCTGTCCCTCCTTGGCTCCTCGGATTGGTGAGGGAATGGGAGGTTGATCTGCCTAAGTGGGACAGTGGTGGTCATGAGGAGGCCTGGGCCAGCGTTCGGGGGACTGAGATTGTAAAAGTGCAAACTCTTTGGCTTGACCTGACTTGGCATGGTTTCGGTCTGTTCTTGTTTTTAGAGGAGAGTAAATATGGAGGGTCTGGAAAGAAAGGGGTGTAGAGAAGAGGTGTAGAGCATCTCCTGGGCGGTAGCCGAGCGGCTTTCTTGAGACTGGAGTCTGTAGCTCCATGTCTGGAACCTGGTGTCAAAACCTCCGAACAGCACAGACCATTTGAAGTGCTAGAGATTTCCCTGGGAAAAGCTGGTCCCCGGTTATTAAAAAGGGGAAGCAGGCACAGATTTCAGAGAGGGGTGCAGACAAGTTGCCTTGGTTATTATTTCTCATCGATTGGGAAAAGGAGTTCACTTTACTCAGTAAATAGAGCTTTGATGGATTCCCAGGATCCTTCCAGCAGCTGATCTGCTAAAATGACACTTTTTATTACTGTTCATAAACGCCAATCTCCAGGTGCTGCTGGGATATTACGTCTAAGCTGTGGGCAAACTTGCCAGTCCAGTGGCTCAACAAGCAAGGGCGAGAGAGGCTGGTATTTAGCGCCTGCTCTTCCGTGAGATGCGCGGTGCTGGACTCGGGCCTGGCCGCCGGAAGAGCCAGTATTGGGGTCTTTTCAGAGCCGTCCCCTCCTGCCCTGTTGGAGTGAGGAGAGGTAGACACTTGATTTTCACCGGAATTGCGGTGTATTTGAGGGGAGCTGGGTGGAGGGACAGCTTTCTTTTCTCAGAGGAACGCCGAAAAAAGGTGTAGCCGGGGCTCCAAGCTCCTGGGAACCACATCTGCCTTTTTTCCAGCCAGTGCTGACTCTAGAACAGGGGCCTTTTTCTCAACTTTAAAATAGGGCTGAAACTTTCACGAAGGTGTGTCTGGGGACATCTCTAAATTGTTGGCAGTTCTCAAGGAAGGAACTGTTTTGTGGGCTCTTTCAGAAACTTAATAACTGCCTTTCTCCTTTTTAAAACTTTTCATTTCCTTTTTTTTTTTTTTCTTTAAAGTTTATTTTGAGAGAGAGTTTGCACGTGCACAGGGGAGGGGCAGAGAGAGAGAGGGAGAGAGAGAAAATCCCAAGCAGGCTTCGCACTGTCAGCACAGAACCCGACACGGGGCTCAAACACAAACTGTGAGATCATGACCTGAGCCGAAACTAAGAGTCAGACGCTCAACCGACTGAGCCACCCAGGCACCCTGCGTTTCCTTATTTATGCATTTTTCAAATGGGTAAGAAGCCCTTTAGCAGTCAATATCGGGTACTTTGGAATGAATTTCGTTTTGAAATCCCAGGAGTACAGGAAGAAGAGTCACCCCTCTGGATAGGGGCCCTGGAGGCGGGGCTTGTGGCGTGAACATTTATAGCAGGAGTAACAGACCGTGACGGGAGGCAAAATAAACCCATGGGAACCTTTTGAATTGTGTAACATTTACATGTGTTAGCAATTGAAAAAATAAATTGAATTAGGAAAATTTTTTCCTAATATAAAAGTCTGATGATTTCATTTTTCATGAGAAAATACCACATTGATCATGTCTTAGTTTCTTCACTCATTCTGTCTTTCGTTTCTATGACAAACACTGACCAGCTGCCTGCTGCCGTGTCCCAGCCGCTGTGCAAGGCCCCAAGACCATAGTGAGGAGAAAAGAGGGCCGCTGCCCTCTAGGGTTCTTGCACACTACCCAGTAAAATCTGAAATTCTGTTGGGTTTACTCAAGTGATACTTGTGTCCTGTAGATTTTTCTTTTGATGAATTAAAAAGAAAATACACCAGGATAGATTTAGGTTGTACTGTCCTGACTGTCTCAGGGTGCCTGGCAAGATAAAGTGCGTAGGACAGCCATTAGGCCCGGGCGCTTCGAGACCCCATCCTGACGGCCTCCCTCACCCTCCTCTTCCTCCCAGCTCTGCAGTCCTTCATTCGAGCCTATGCAACCTACCCCCGGGAGCTGAAGCACATCTTCCACGTCCGATCGCTGCACCTTGGTCATGTGGCTAAGAGCTTTGGGCTGAGAGATGCCCCCCAAAATCTTGGTGTCTCGGCTGTAAAGAGAAGAAAAGGAAACCTGAACAGGTAAGATGAGTTGAACTTGCCCTGGGACAGATGGCTGGAAGTGAGGTGGGTTTGGAGAGCTCTGTGCACACAACAGCAGGGCGGTGGTGGGGCAGGCTGCTGCGTGATGGGTGCAGACTTCCCTCTTTGGGTTTTGTGCTGAATCGTCACCAGTGTCCGCCCCTCTCGAAGTGTGATAAGTGCTTGGAACGAGAGGAAAAATACTTAATCTGAATGTTTTTAAGGCACCTGCAGAAATGCAATGGTGTCTCCTGTCGGGTCCAGATGGTGGTGGGGTTTATTGGGGCAGCAAGACAAACCTGTTGGTTGTAGTGGGTTGCCTCCACTGCCCACCAGCAGAGTAACGTGGGGCCTTTCTGGAGTCGGAGCTTCAGATGTGCCGTGGTTCACCATGGACAGCCCCCCAGGACTTGTACGAAAACTTCTGGTGTGTTCTGTGAAATCAGTTTGGTCCTGTCCTGGGGAGGTGGGAGGGGCTGCGTGGGGACTCACTGCACTGGTCGCTCTCCTTGGTGCTGACACGTGCGTCTGGTGCCAAGCGCCCACAGAGGGCAGAGGCCGGTGCGAGCGTGAGATTCTCACCCTCCCTCAAAGGCCCGTGGTAAACTGTCCAGAGGTCCTAGTGAGAGTGAAGAGCGCTGCCCTGCAGGTCGGAGGCTGGGCTCTGGGTCCACCTCCACAGTTCCAGGAGGTCCTGAGATGATTCCCCTCAGCAAAAGACATTTGTAAGAGGACCCAGCCCCTTTGCAGGAGCCATGGACCGCTTGCATGGGGACTCCGGGATGGACTGCCATCACCACTTGTGCAGCATGTGAGTGGGAAGGAAACACTGAACAAGCAGAGAATCCTTGAATGCTCTGGACAATTCTTTTGCATGGCACATCCTTTATTTGCTTATGAATTACAAATGTCAAAGTACACTTGCCCTGACTGTGAGAATCTGGGGGTGTGCCACACTTCCCTGCGAGTTCCCGCCACATGCCCGCTTGCTCGTGCACCATCACTTGTCAGGGCCCAGGTTCTCTGGATGCGGTGACAAAAGGCAGAGTGGACCGCCTGGTGTAGGGAAACGATCGCTGGTCTTAGATGCAGGGGACTTGGACTTCAGTTCCAGCTCCGCTCTGATGTGAGCTTCTGAGCTTTGGGCCGTATCTTTGCTTTACTTCTCAGAGCCTCAGTTTCCTCAGCTACAGCAAGGAGAAGGAAATCAGTGTTTTGTAGCTGTTTCACAAGGTTGTTTTGAGACTCAGCATTAGGACGGGCCGCACAGATGAATCACCTTAGGACAGAAATCTGGAAACCAGATGGGTTAAGATTCTGGAACATCCAACCTGATCTGTTCAGGGTGTGGCACCTACAAGGCTCTTAGTAATGGATAAAGTTTGCCTAATTCTAGTCCCATTTTTGGAATTTTTAAGATGCTTGTTTTTTTTTTTTCTTGTATTAACACCTCTCCTGTAGGACCATACCTCAGTAATTCTGTCAGACCGGTAGTTCACATGCCGCTGTTGATCCGTGCCCAGACAAGGCTAAGACACATCCAGCTCTTGTGTCTTCCAGGCGGTTTTGAGGTTCAGGGTACTGCCCGCTGCCCCTGCTACCTGTCCTGGGCAGGGCTGTGGCTAGAGACTTCTCTGCCCGTCCTCCCGGGAGGTAGAAGACGCCTCAGATGTACGACGGCTGTGCGCCAGAGTCAGGTTGCTGCCCTGGGGTCGGAAGTAGCTGGTATTTCCGCGTGCCCACTTTGGTTTCGAGTGTGTGAGGCTTGCAGTCAGGTCTGAGGGGGACCTCCTAGTGATCTGGAAGCCAGGCCATCCTGCCACCGTCTCTAAAACGTTGGCACTTCGAGAAGATCGGAACACTCCTGCCAGTTGATCACTGGTGAGAAACACAGATCTTGCCGATTCCTATCCCCGCAAATCAATGCAGTCCCGATATTTCATTGTTAGCGGCTCATCTACCTTTATGAGTGGGAACTTCATTAGCAAGTGTTAATCCAGAGAGCAGCTCTTCAGGCTGGGACGTCCGCAGCTCTTACCCAGATCCTGGAAAGCAGAGCAGCAAGGCAGGGAGGCAGTCGGGAGGGGGACTCGGAGCCAGCCAGCATTGTCCTTACCTTGAGAAGCCACTAGGGAGAGAGCAAGCCGCCGCCTCCTGCTTCGGCTGACCCTGCTAGCAGATGGGCACCAGGACTACCATACCCCTGTGAGCAGGGGATTTAACAGGGCTTTATTTAGGGAAGAATGGGCTGATTAGCCGATAAAGAGCATGTAAGATGGTATGGGGCAGCCTTTGATGTCTGGCTGGCGCGGCAGGGAGCCGGGTGGTGAGTGACAGCAGTGTGTCACAGGATTACTCCGCCCGTGACAATACCGCTCTCTGTTCTGGCCATGTCACCACTCAGTTACAGCTACTTTTTCGGTTGTTATGCCCTTCTTTTGAAGGCATTTCTCGCTGCACTCTTACATCCTCCCACCCCACCCCTGCCTTGCAAACGCAGACGGCGCTCAAGGATACAGTAGGCACCTTTTTTTTTTTTTTTTTTTTGGCGGCGGGGGGGGGAATCTTGTCACTCCTGGAAGAAGAATGACTTGGCAGCTAATGTGCACACGGACCGTATAATTGTGGTCAGGGTGAGCGGCAGAGAAGACGGGACAGATTTTCCGCACCTCAGTCAGGGCTCAAGCAAATGCCAGTTGCTGCTTTTTGAGGACTGGGAAGAAAAGTCCGTTAAACACCACAGAGTGCAGAGAGTTATGCTGTGGCCACAGTGATTGTTCTGAGCTCAGGCGTCTCCTCTGAAATCCATCTGTCAAGAAAGGGAGTGGTTCCTTCTGCTTTCCTGGGGTGGACCAATTTGGAGCCCTGAATTTTCCAAATTATTCTGCATTCTGTGTCACGGGGTTAAGTGCCTAGAGTAGCTCTACGTTGTGTGCAGACCTCTGATACCTGTGGACCAAGTCCATGCCACTGTGAGCAGAATCCTGTCTCACCTCGTCATGCACCAAACAAGGGATTCGTCTGGGTGTTAAAACATGAAGCAAGGGCAGGTTAGCGAAGGGGATGGTTTCCACGCAGTGACAAAGGGAAGTTTTATCTCATCCGTATGCCTTTACTTGACCACTGTTGAGACAAAAAAAGGATAACATTCCCCAAACGAGATCTTTATCACCAGGTCTGTATCCGCTTTTCAGTCCTTAGTTCTGAAAGGGAACACAAAATGCTTCTCCCCTGCACACAGATGCAGTCGTAGTTACAAAACTCCTCTGACACTGACACGCAGACCTGCCAAGACAGCCCCCCACCCCCCACCCCAGACACCGACACAGACGTGCACACAGGGAGTCGGTGCTGTTGGTAAAATATTGAATGGCCCCTTAGCAACATCCATCACAAACACAGCATTTTCCTTCTGTGAAACGCGGTTCTGATTTTGAAGCTTGGTAGACTCCGCGGTTCCTGAGAAGCAAAGATAACATACCTTCCAAAATTTCCATCTTCCCAGGAGACGGGGGGGACCCGGTACCGTCTGCTTCGGGAGGGCAGAGTGGTGTTGTCGGCCAGGGCGTCTGTCTGTCTAGGCGGTGACACACACGAGTAGTGAGCAGGCCCGCCGTGCGGGGCTGCGAGTTCCTCACCTCCCTTACACGCTGTGGAGAGTGGTTCAAGAATACAATGCGTTACGGTGTCAGTGCTACTGCGACAGTACGAGAGAGCGAGTCTGCTGCTTTTAACCAACTATCTCGTGAATTCTGTGCTGTGATCATGAAAGCACTGCTCTGCCCCCACGATGTAATTTGTAGCTACCCGAGACTTGTCTACCCCTGGCTTATGCCACCTGTGTGTTTCTGATGTTTTCCTTCGTGCCTAGAAACATCTTGGACGTCGCCTTTATCAGTAATCCAATAACTATGCTCCTCTGTTCTCGGCTCCCTCCTTTTAGAATTAGTAGAGCAACAACAGTCCAAGTTGTTGGCTGTTCTTAAAAGAAATGCAGTTTTGTTTATGCACATTTCCTTTTTCTCTTTCACTTAAATGTTTGCTTATTTTTGAGAGTGTGCCAGTGTGGGAGGGGCGGGGGGAGGGTGGGGACAGAGGATCTGAAGCAGGCTCCGCACAGACAGCAGAGAGCCTGATGTGGGGCTCGAGCTCACGAACCACAAGATCATGACCTGAGCCGAAGTCAGTTGCTCAACTGACTGAGCCCCCCAGATGCACCATACACATGTGCTCAAAGCCAGCCCGACCAAAGTGTGACCACGAAGTTCCTGCTCTTACCAAACAGGTAAACCATCTAAAATGAAGGATCTCTTAACCCTTAACTACTGGGTCTGGGTGTGCTGGGCCTGTGCTCGGCGGGCCGTGGTCAGTGACAGGAGGGTACACGGGGCTGGCTCCCCTGGGTCCTGGCCTCGGGTCAGAACCCCCGGCACCCGGGCACCGCAGAGCATCTGTCTCCCCGGAGTTCTAGATCCAGTGTTTTCTCTACACCAAGTAGACGTCCTCGTGTGGAGGTGCCTGCCAGAGTTTTCTCATCTGAATTGTCACGGATTTTAGCACTAACGTTCAAACTGGAGGTTTTGCACAGCCCCACTCGGGGCATTTTTCCTTTTTGAAGCCTTTGCCCTGTCACTTGTTCCGATTGCCACCGTCGCCTGTCCAGTGGCCGTTCGGTAACTGCGAAGGGCTCCCGTCCCCACTGGTGCTCTAGGGCCTCTGGTTCTTAGGTGCCGCCCAAGGGAGGGCCACACAGGGGTTGAGCCGGGGTTGAGCCTCTTCTGTCTGCCCTGGGACAAGTGACTCGGCGACTCTCTGCCTAGTCCCCTGGCTTCCCAAACGGGCACGGGAGCCTCACAGTGCTGTGTGAGGACCACGCCAGGCGGTGAGTGTCCAGCATCGACACGGGGTCAGACGTGAACACACGGGAGCACGTGGCGGTGACAGTGCTGGTGGCTCTTTCTGCCGGCCTTCACCGCACCTGTGAGTATCCTGGGCCGGGGAGTGGGAAGTGCGGTCAAGCGGTCAGCTTTTCAGCACCCTTGAGCTTGTCGCATCAGGAACAACCTTGAAAACGTGGAACCGGTCCGCTCCAAGACGGGCATCAAGAAGCTGCAGCTGCACCTCCTGTAAAGCAATATTCTCATCATTAGGAGCAGCTTGCCTGCCAATTTTTATGTGGCATTTACAACCTCCCTCGTATCACTTAATTAGCTGAAGGCACACCTGGAATCTTGCCCACTGTGGAAATTCTCTCAATCTCATTGAGCCAGTTATTCTGTAAAAGATTGGCCAAACATGAGATCAGAGGCGAGACAAAGCCACGCTAGAGAACGTGGGGATCTCTGTGTGAACCCCCTGCATGCGGGTCAGATCCGGAGCAGCGCTACTGCCTCTGACCCCTCTGGTCACCTCCTGGTCTCTTCCCTCGGCTTCTCACACCCGGCCCCAGGCCACAGAGCCTCCGCACCCTCACCTGTCGCCCTTGCCGCCAGCCTTTCGGTGCATCTCCTTGCTCTGATGACTAAGGCAAGTGACAACGGCGAGCCCCCTCTTCAGCGGCCCTGCGTGGCCCCCGTTTTCCCCACTGTCTCAGGGCCTTTGCCGAGTGCCCGGGGGACCTGGGCCTCTCCCTGCTTTCTGTCTTTGGACTCAGTGCCTCCTGCGAGGAGGTCTTCTCTGGGCCGCCTGCCCGGGTTGGCACCTCAGCCTTCCCTCACCCCACACCGCCGTCTGTGTGTGCGGGTGGCGCGTGTCCATCTCTCGAGTGCATCTTGCGGTGGAGACCCTGTCTGGTTTTTCTCCTCTCATCCCCAGCAGCTCCCGTGGTACCCGGCACCACGTGGATAGATAAACAGAACCTGCCGGCGGCCTGTAATTCTGAGAGGAAGGGCACAGTGGGAAGGAAAGAAAGATAAGAAAAAGAGGGAAATGCCTCTTGCCTGTTCAGTGGACCCAGCAAACAGCAAATCCTGCAAGGGGGTAGGGGGACACCTGCTTTTCAGAGCACGCTGCACTCAGCCAGGCTGTCCCGGGAGAACAAGACGGGGCCACCTTCCTCTGAACCAGTGTCCCTGACTTCATGGGTGGAGGCGGCTTGGGGATCAGCCCACATAGCATGGGCGTGAGCAGGTTCAGGGCTGGGGCCTCTGCCCTCCCTCCACAGGACCAGAGCAGACGCCCCACTGGAAGGTCCGATCACCCGGCTTCAGCCTGGAGACCAGGGGAAACAGCTAAGGACCGCCAGAGGTAGCCTCAAGGGCAGAAGGTGTCCTGTGGAGCAAGGGAGCAGAGTCCGCTGTCAGGCCCCCCTGGGGAGCTATATATAGTACAGGTGCCCAGGCCCCATCCCGGGAGACCGTGGTTCAGTAAAGTCTCAAGTCCTGAAGAGGGGGATGGAGGTGGTCATAAGTTGACTAACAGTTCTCAAAAATGTATAGACCCAGGTCCTCGGAGCGGGCGATGGGGTGTCCTCCTTAATGCAGGAGGACAGCCAGATGCTGGCCGAGTGTATGTCTGATTTCAAGTTAGGATTAATTAATAATATTTTAACGTAGAACCTGGATGAGCTGCATGGATTGTAGACAGGAGTATCTTCTACTGGCCTCTCTGGCAAGGCACACACAGGATGGGTCTCTTTGAAGTCCACACTGCGTTATCTCTGTGGGACATCTGTACGGAGGAGAATATACTCTTGTCCAGACGGGGCCAGGGGACAGGAAAAATTCTGTGGAACGTGGCCACGTCCCTTCTGATGGGAAACACAGCACAGCACACAGTCCTTGCTCAGGGACTGCGTGTCAGCGAGCCGCCTGTAGGTTAGTGAGCTCATCACGGGCACGGGCAGCTCCAGGAAGCGGCGCGGTGTGGGCACAGGCTCCCGTGGAGGGCCTGCCTCTTCCACTCGGGTCACGCGGTGCAGATCCAGTTATAATTCCCTTCCCTCCTCTCCGCTCAGGTACCGTGGGCCCTGCCTTTCCGGGCTTTGGCTTAATTACTGCTGTGCACACGCAGCTTTTACATTTGGCCTTTTGCTGCTACCACTATTTCTTTCCCTCTGACACCATGCAATTACCAGCCCTGTGCCTCTTCGTGGAACAAACACACCCTCATCCCCACCCGGCTAATGAGGCGATTAGAGGGATTTCACGGTGACCCTGCTCTTTCTCCACACCTGGGTCACCTGCAGACAGCGGGAACCACAGGGTGTGTTTTCAGTCAAGCGGCCAGGCCGATAACAAAGAACAGGAACCCAGCCGGCCTCTCCTGGGAGGGTGCTCGGGCGGTCACGTTCACTGTTGGAGCCTTCCAGGCACCGGAGGTGGAAGACGCAGCTGGCCCAGCATGAGTCGGCGGACGGCAGTCGAGGCTGCGGGCAACAGGAGAATGCCCGGCTCTTCGTTACATTGGCCGTGCTCGGAGCTCTCCTGGTTCGCGCCATCGGAGAGCTAGGAAAGAACGTGACGGTCCCAGCTCTCCCCTTGCTACACGTCACCCTGAACCCCTCCTCGCCCCTCCTGGGGTGACCCATGCCTCTGATCTATCCCCGTGGTCCACGGGCCCCTTTTTGAGTAGGAAGGTGTGCATCCTGCTGTAGCCCATCACGAAATGACTCTATGTCTTTTCCAGATGTCCCTTTCATTCTGGCCCTGGTGTTAGAGCCACGGTCTGCAGTGGAGAGTAACATCTTAACTAGTTAGTAATCGAGAGGAGGGATGCAGTTTGAGCAGTGGCGTGGGACCCTTAAGGGCTTCCGTGCGCCCTCGGCTCTGCTGAGGCCCTGTGTGTGTCTCGCTGAGCCCCAGGCCGGTCCCGCGAACCCAGGGGAAAGGGGGCGTGCCTGCTCCCCTGGCCCCAAGTCTGAGAGAGCCTGGAGCCCACATCCCAGCACTTCGTTGCTGCCTCACATACCCCTTGTAGAAGGTTCCAGTTTCCAGAGTTGGTGTTGGGCAAAGTAAGTATTTGAGCCCCACCGAGGGTGTTTTCCTGTGTGAGCAGTTGTTCCTGTAACCGAAGAAACGGACTTAAAGCAGGAGTCCATTTGGTTACGTATGTGGAAGAACTTGATGTGAAACCGTCAGGGTAGCAACCCCAGAGTGGTGGTGGAAGCTTTATGTTTGCAGGGCAGTTGCCTCGAAAGATCTCTGATAAGAGATGATCGCAGGGAGGATCTGGATCCCGCTTTTTCCCTGGTGTCCTTTCAGGTCCAGAGGGTGCAGTGCCTGGGCCTGAAGTCAGGTGTCCCCAGCTTGATCCCAGCCCTGGCGACAACGAACCTGCGTCGTGCAGCCCTCAGGGCCCTGGGGTGTGCAGAAGGGTTCCGGACATGTAGCCCGGTGCTGAGCCTGGGGTGGCTGCTGGGTAAATGCTGCTTTCTCCCGCCCCCCCGGGACTCCCCCTCTCTGAGTCTGTAAGGGGGGTGAGTGCTTATGGGAAATCTTCCCGAGGGCTCCCGCCACACTCTGCCCTTGACCTGCCTGTTGCATGGCTCCTGGGTCCTGGAGGCCTCTGCTCCAGGCCTCCCAGCCGTGGGTGCTCGCCACCTGCACAGCGGGGACTCGGCTCCCCGTTAGAGCTGCTGAAGTTGAGCCCCATGGACCACTTTCATTTTCCACTCCGTGGTCTCTGTGAGATTCTAATGCTGAATGTGCATGATATGCAAACAAAAATACAAGGTGTTGTTATCGTTGATCAAAGCCGTCCCTGGTCCACATGACACGTGTCGGGTATCTGATGATGGCTCCTTATCTCCTGCCTCTCCTCTTTTCCATACTGTTAATAACAATAACAGTCAATGCTGGATGGGGGCTTTCACAACAGGCACTGTGAGAAGCACCTCGATTCATTAGTTCCCTGAATCCTTTTGAGAGTGAGCAGACTGGCCCGGGGAGAGATAGGGCCTTGGCCAGACTCAGCCCCACAGCCCGTGCGGGACGGCCCCCGGGGTCCTCTCCGTCAGAGGGGCTGGCTCTGCCCTGCGGCACCAGCATCCCCAGCTGCTCGTCCGTCACAGTCCGTCCTCTGGGCGGCTCTTCTCCCAGCCGGGGTTCTTTTCCAAATCCGGGTCATGGAACTACCCAAACGTGCAGGAGAGACGGACCAGCACAGGAGAGGAGAGCGATCACATCTCTTGGCCTATTAACGGTGGGAGCAGGGACCGCGGCTACCACTCACACGGGGCTCAGCAACCGGCCTGGCTCCCTCAGTGCGACCGAGCACCCTGGCCTCCTGGCTCCAGGCCTCCCGCATTGTTGGCATCTGGGCCGTCCTGGGGCTCAGGTTGAAACTGGCCAATCGAGTCCCTGTTTGCACGTGTGAGAGTTCAAACCACCCAGCTGCTCTGCCTCAAGAGCAGGACGGTGCACGTGCCCCGGTGTTGTTCACCCTTTAGCCAAGGCCTGTCCCTTTGGCCTGCCAGGGTGTTGCAGGTGTTCTGTCGTCCAGGGTGTCCGCTGTCCCTGCAGGCTGCTTTTCATCTGCCGATGTGACAAATATGCCTCATGATATCATCCAAGACATCGATCATGTCAAACAGGACGGGCCGACAGGGCTGAGCTCTGGGGTTTGGTGCTGAAATGCTGTCCCCAGCTTATCAGTCTCAGGCAGCACATTTAGGATGTAGTCAGACCGGTTACAGACACACCTGACTGTTTCCATGCCCACTTGGTATTTCTCCACCGTCATATTTTCACCGAGAATTAAAACGTGTCAAGCACTCGGTCATGCCCGTTAGGCCTGTAGGTGGAGGCACTTTCTGACATGGGGGGGAACCTAAGCTTGGAGAGAGCTGTTGACTCCACGGGGACATCGGCTAGGCATGGCCACCCTGCCTGGTGATGTCCAGGCCCAAGTCCTGCCAGAGCTGTTCTAACGGTTTCTGCCACTTGGGCAAATAATCTTGAGGTTCCCGTCCAATTCTGGGATTCTGATTTCTCTCTTCCCTTTTAGGCCTCTGCTACCTCTGAACATTATCTCTGTCCTCTCTTTCATTGTGCGTGCTCTGCCGGGCAGCAAAATCGATCATGACGTCGATGTATTGATTGCCTGTGACCTGCGTGGCCTGGCAGCACGCCTGCCCTCAGCCCGGGGCTCAGAGCTCTTTTCTGCTTTTCACTGGGTCTTGTTCTTGGATGTAAGGCGGAAACCCGCCTTTTATCAATCTCTGTGTCCACAGAGTCACTCTCGGGTACTTTTCTGCAGTGACCATCCGCCACAGCATGGCTCACCTGGGGTAGGGCGTCTTCTGGGGCCCCGGTAGTCTTACCGAAGCTAACGTTGGTCTGGTCCTAGGAAATCACAAAGAAAGTGCCCTTGAGACGGTCCGCCCGCCAGCTTACATTTCTGCCGAAACAGAACCCACGGGTTAAAGGAGGCTTTTTTTTTTTTTTTTTTTTTCCCAACGTTTTTTATTTATTTTTGGGACAGAGAGAGACAGAGCATGAACGGGGGAGGGGCAGAGAGAGAGGGAGACGCAGAATCGGAAACAGGCTCCAGGCTCCGAGCCATCGGCCCAGAGCCCGACGCGGGGCTCGAACTCCCGGACTGCGAGATCGTGACCTGGCTGAAGTCGGACGCTCAACCGACTGCGCCACCCAGGCGCCCCAAAGGAGGCTTGATGCAGCTGCTTATTCCTTCAGTGACCGTGAAAGACTTGATAGTGTGTGGCTGAATTACCACCCGCACTAGCGGGTTCCTTACCTGAGCTGCTCAGTTGCACCGGAGGGACTGTCTGTCAGATTCTCCTTGGAGTTGTGTGCGACTCTGTCATCCGAGAGCCACCAAAACCCCACTCAGACACTGCTGCCTTTCCTTCACCCGTGCGGGCGAGGCGGGAACGGGGAAGCTTTTGAGTCTGCCTCAGGCCTTCTAAAAGCATCGCTGTCTCCTACTGGCATCGCTTAGGACCCAGGCTTTCCTTCCAGTTGGGGGGCTTGCTCCCCCCCGCCCTTGGTGTGGGGGGGGGGCCCGGGGGGGTGCTCTCACTGTGTCCCTAGGTCATTTGCTTACATGCAGAAAGAATCCTTCAGATCAGAGAATAAGTACATTTTACTACTCCTCAGTCTGTCTGTTTCTGTCTTAAGAGAAAACTCTCACACAAAATCAAACAAACTAAAAGCGAAAAGCAAAGAGGTTTTGATAAGTAAAAGTCAAAAGACTTGGATATTTTGGCATAGGGCAAAATTCGACCATTTGATTTTTTTTCCCTATAACAAATACACTGTTCTTTATGCTCATAAAAATAATACATGTTCATTGTAAAAATTCAGGAAATAGAGGGGCGCCTGGGTGGCGCAGTCGGTTAAGTGTCCGACTTCAGCCAGGTCACGATCTCCCGGTCCGTGAGTTCGAGCCCCGCGTCGGGCTCTGGGCTGATGGCTCAGAGCCTGGAGCCTGTTTCCGATTCTGTGTCTCCCTCTCTCTCTGTCCCTCCCCCGTTCATGCTCTGTCTCTCTCTGTCCCAAAAATAAATAAACGTTGAAAAAAAAAATTAAAAAAAAAAATCAGGAAATAGAGAAAAGCTTAAAAATCACCTATCAGCCCACAATCCAAGTTAACCTTGAGTCACAATTTTTATACCCTGCAGACTTCCACGGCGAGTATACTTATATGGGTTTTTTGGTGTCCGTGATGGAATTGAACAAATCGTGTGATTTTTTTTAAACCGCTGTTTCTCACCTAAGTTAATTCAACCTTCACTTTTCAGTTGCACTCTGTCGGGGCCGCCAAGAGTCTTTGAGATTTTGAGATAACATGAGCATTGTCTTGGCATAAAAACATCTTGTGCAGGACGCTTGCTTCTGGTTTTGGTGGAAACCTAACAGCACGGCGGTTAAGTGCACGAGTCACGGGGTCAGATTTCTGGGACTGGAGTCCCTGCTCTTCCGTCACTGGTTTGTGACCCTGGGCGCCACCTCCCTCCCCTGTGTCTCTCTTCCTTCACCAGTAACGTGGGGGTGCTAACTGTAGCCGTTTCGTGGGGTTGTGGGTGAAGTAGACGAGGTAAACACCTGTCCAGTGCCGAGAACAGCGCCACGGGAGTGTCAGCAGGAGAATCATCGTGGAGGTTGGTGGCCAGTTTGGAAGACTGACTTGTATCTTTAAGTCCCTCCACCGCCCCCGTCAGTGGTACTTGCTCACGTGTTGCTTTGCTGTATTTGGTAGATCTCTTCAGTGTTGGCTACTGTCATTTTCATCATCTCTTCGAGTGTCGCCTACAGGAAGTGTTCTCAGCATCAGAAAGCGTCACAGGGGTGCGTTTCAAGTCCTGGGGAGCAGATTTATGGTCCAGTGACTCTTGTGGATAACTGTTGGGAAGGAATAGTTAAACCAGAATAAAATCTAGATGGAATTACGGAAGCCAGCAGCAGACTAAAGAAAAATATGCTCGAACATTTTTTTTAATGTTTATTTATTTGGGGGGGCGGAGGGGGTACGAGCATGAGCAGGGGAGAGGTGGGCAGAGGGGAAGAGAGAGAATCCAAGCAGTCTCCACGCCGTCACCGCAGAGCCCGATTCAGGGCTCCATGCCGTGAACCGTGAGATCATGACCTGACCTGAAATCAGGAGTTGGACACTTAGCCGACTGAGCCACCCAGGCGCCCCTGCCTGTACGTTTTTAAACGCTAGCATGAGGAAGGCTTCTAAGCGTGATCCTAAAGCTGTAAAACTTAGTAAAAGAAAATACCGATTGATCTGACAGTACATAAATTAAAGAAGGTAAAGTGAAAAACTCTGTCCTGTAAGAGGATGCCATGAGCATAATCCTGAGCTGGGGCGGCTTCCCACCTGGGGTAGCCTTCTGTGAATCTGTCCATAAAGGTGCGAGAAGGTCCTGAGGCCCCTCTTCTGCAGTGGTCACCCTAGTGGGCATATTGATTTACTAATTAGGCTGTGATTTCACCTTATTGGCAGTGAAAGTGGCATCTGCCCATCCTGCAGGGCAATCCAGCCTGGTAACCGAGGGGGGTTATTCAGCCTTCACTACAAGGGAGTTCCCTGTGGTTAGATAAACTGATCTGTTGCTTGGTAACTGCGGGATTACTCTGGTGGACTGGGAAGTCCATTTGAGAGGGGTTTGAGTATTTGGAGGGCAAGAAAGTTGGCAAGTCCCTGGGAGAAGTGCCGCTTGGCAGGAGAAGGAGTCGAGAGGCCACATGCGCCCAGCGCGGGCCTGGGTTTAGAACGTTCCACCTTCCCATCTGTACTTCGCCTTCTCGGCACTGGGCCTCAGAACAAAGGAACAGCAGACAGCCAAGCCGGGTCCTGTTGCTCCCACAGCGGTGGGGAAAACCCTGCGGGGTCGACCCTGAGGTTCGGGGCCTGGGGAGGTGGTCTGGGTCTGAACGACGAAACCCCGCTTGCCCTCTGGACCACCAGGAGCCTCGGAGCTTGGGTTTGGGTCCCAGGTCGAAAGTACGTTGCCTAGAAGGAGATGCTAAGATAGGACGTTTTGAGCTCAGAAGCTGAAGGCAGGCAGGACCATCTCCCAGAGGCACTTCCAACGTGTCCCCCACCACGGTGTGGACCCGAAGGTCCTTAATAACCCTGCCCACTCAGTGCCGTGCTGCACCTGCCGGGCAGGAGGGACCTCGCGCTGCCCGGGACCCAGCTGTATGTGTCTGGGGAGGGACAGGGACGGAAGGGCGCCCGTGTGGTGCCCCCGTCGGTGTGGTCTCCCGCACCGACCCTCCGGCTCCGTCTGCAGGACCGCCAGCCTGCGCCTGAGCCTGCAAGGGTGCCGCTCCGGCTGTCTGTGCCTGCTCTGTCGGCAGTTAGGGTATCAATCGCCCCGATCAGGTTCTGGTTATTTATTTTGCTCTAGCGGAGGCAGGAGCAGTCACAGAGCCGATGCTGGGGAGGATATTTTGACTGAAATTTTGCATATTTTGAAACTCGGGTTGTTAGATTTAAAATTATACACATTGTGAGTACTTGGCTTCAAACGGGGAAGAGGAAGCATTTCTTCCTGTCAGAACCTTCTCACTCCGTCTGTCATGTAACCCGACTAAAAATAAACTACAAGCACAAGGACTGGCAGCCTTCAGTTTGGAACAAGTTTAGTGCCCTCAGCTGCAGGCCTGGCTCCCGCCGCCTCCCAGCCACGCGCCAGCCCCCCGCCCCCCCCCCCCAGGTGCGGCCCCCTCCGCCGGGCACAGCAGGGTGCATGGTCCACCACCCCGGGGAGTTAGGATGAGTGCCCTGCAGGAGAAGGGGGTGCAGCCCCAAATGCCCCGGCCTGGGCATCAAGGGCCCCCGGGGTCAGGCCTGGCTCCCGTGTGGCCTTGGAGAGCCTCTCGGTTGGCACCTCCGGACCTCAGTTTCCTCATTTTTAACTGATTGACCGAAATCCACATGCCAGCCACCCGCTAGCCGCCTGTGCGTCTCTAATCCTTCCAGCACCTGTGAGCTTTGTTCAGGTGAGGAGACCAAGCGGAGAGCCTGAGCTGTGTCATTCGGCCTCCTCCGTCGTCAGCCCTCCTCGTTGGCCCCACTTGCCCCTTCCTCCTCTGTCATCCGGGTGCTGCCCCCACCGTCCCCCTGCAACATTCTCATGTGAGCACAGAACTCCCCCGTGTCTGGCCGTGGTTCTCTGCCACCCTGGCTCCTGCCAGATCTTCCTAAGTGTTTGTCCCTGGACCCGCAGCCTGCTGGGAGGAGCGTAGGCCTCAGTCCATCCGACCTGTGTTTGCATCTCCGCTGCTGCACCTACGAACTCGATGGTCTTGGGCAAAGTACTTAACGCTCCTCCAGAATAGTTTCCTTGTCTGTGAAACGAGGCTGCTGTCCTCCCTCCTTTGTCCAGTGGACGGCATGACTGTGGAACCCCGAAAGTACTTCCTTGTTTGCTCCCAGTCTCGCAGGGCGCTGTCACTGACGCATCCGTGCACCCTTATGGCAAAGTCTTACCATTAACCTATTCTCAGACCTTTTTTCCCAACAAAGGGTGACCGTGCGTTTCCCTGTGCGTTTCCCTGTGCGTAGAAAACCATGCTAGGCCTGTCGCACCGTTGCTTGAGCCCCGCCCTGTGGAGGAATTCGGTGTAATTGCCTTAGCCTGGTCCAGCGCTGTCACGGGACTCCACCACCTTTCCTGCCAGCTCAGGAGCGCAGTAGTGATCCCGTTGCTAATTCTTGAGTTTTCAAGGAGTTCCGTTCTATTTTGAGCACAGCTTTAGTCCACTTGAGCTCCGACGATTACCAAGAAAATGCTGTAACTATACGTTGCAGAGGGCGACGTGTGCCTTTGCAAGAACCCTAAGACCCCGCTGTCGGGAGTTGAGGGAATGGCCGGCATAGCAGTGTGGGTTCAGTGGAATGGCTCTCTTGCTCTTATTTGGGTTAAAATCCTGTCCTGGGAAACGTTTACTCTTAGACACTCATAATCATCCTTCCTGTGTACAGTTGAACTTCTACCAATTTCTCCCTCTGATCTTCTGATCAAATGGTGAGGCTGCTGTCTCTTGAAAACAGTTACTGGTATTCAACGCCTGAAATTGATTTTCAGCCTTTTGCACTTTCCTCGTGGGTTGGGGCAGGGAGCCCTCCCTCTCGCTCCGCACCCATGCCTGTGGTCGGTGGAGAGCGGTGGGCCTGGCAGATGCCATCCCGTCGGCCCATGCAGACCCTGGGTTTGGGGTTTTCAAGGTCAAAAATATCTACAGGAGGCTCTTCAGTCAGCGAAGAGGTGTCTGCGACCGACACCCCACCCCCGGGCGCTGTGTGGGCCCCGTCAGGAGGACGGGGCTTTGACCTACACGGGGCTTACTTGCCCAAAATTGCTGGCCGGCTTTCACCCACTGTATGTCGTCGAGTTTCAAGGCGGGTTTTTCCCCCCATCCTTTGGCAAACTGCTGTATCATACACTTCGTTTGCCATCAGAGTGTGAGTGCGTATCGTTCTTTTTTTTCCGTGAAAACAACACAGAACAAAGCCTCACTTTTAAAAATGCCATGATATTTTGCCACCGTTATGAAAATCTGTCAGCGCCGTATCTAATCTTCTGGTGCATAGAATATCAAAACAAGCACTATTGAAGGGATTGTACTTCTGTTAATACAAAAATGTCAGTTCCACAGTCTCGGAACCAGCTGCTACCAGCCTCTTTCCAAATGGGAAAGAAAAAAATAATAAAGTTTCCTTTTCCCCCTCTGCTGTGTTACTTTCTTCAGGCCTGACCTTCATAAGAAGACCCGGGGTAAACACCGCCTTGCTGAAATCTTGCGTTCAGAATACTCAAGTGGGATTGAGGCCAGCGTCGCCAAGGTCAAAAAGCAAAACAAACACGCGGCGCCCGGCAGCCAGCCATGCAGAGCCATCCGCACCGGGCGCCCAGCCTCTGCTGTGGGAAAACAGAAGCAGCGCTCTCCGTGCAACGGAAAAACCCAGAGAGACTGACTGGGGGCCGAGACTTCCCAAAAAAGTTTTTTGGTTTTTTGTTTTCAGCTCTGCCTCCACAGGCCTGGGGCTTGGGGTGGATCCTGGAGGCCCCGAGACCTGGGCTGACGGCCCTGTTCTTGTCAGGAGCATTGTGGGAAAGCCTGGGGCCCGCGC
>NW_024412401.1:53956889-53963426 GCF_014898765.1 Herpailurus yagouaroundi | reverse complement strand
AGCCAGGCCCTTATCCCGTGGGGGGCGGGGGTCAGCATAGTGTAGACCAGCCAATCAGTGCACCAGAGCCGCACCCTCCCCCCCACCCCCAGCCTCCAGCAAGAGCCTGGTGGTGTGAGTGGCAGCGCGAGGGCCCCGTCCTGCCTCCTGGTGACAGTGTTCTGAAGGTGTCTCAAAGTTTTACTTTAGTTGCCCCATCAACACATTGCTTAACACGAATTTTATAAAATAGCGTTTTTAAAACTGGGATGCAATTTGCTAAAGAAGAGGGTAAAGATCCAACACGTTTTCTCGATGTACAAGTGCTTTGTTCAGAGGGCTGACTGGTTTTGGCGTGGGTCGGAAGCCTCCGGGTCCGTCCGCAGGCAGCTCCAGGCCCCACGTCGCATTCACGTGCCTGGCCGCCTCTTTTATGTCCACGGAAAACTTCCTGTCTCATGGCTGATGGATTTACTGGTGCCTTTTTTATTTATTTATGCTTTTTACTGTTGCCTTTCTATTCTTTGCCTTTGAAGTCAAAAGGCACCAGTCTCCCGAGCATTTTCTCCCATCGAGTCCCATCTTGCCTTCAAGTCTGGGGTCCGGGGGTCCTTGTAGTGTGGCCCAGGTCACAGCTGCCCCTCCCCCACTGTGTTGCCCCGGAGGTTTGAAAGCGGCCCCCCGGGGGCGGACCGGTTGCCAGATTTGGACGCGGGGATTCCAGAGGCGTCCGAAGGAGAAGGGCCAGAGCTGAGCACCTCTGTGCCGGGAGGTGCTTTGTTCTCTCTCCACCTTCTCGGGATTCCTGGTCTTCCGACTCCTGTGATGGATGATGAGGCCCCCACTTCAGTAACCAACCCTCCAGATCCACAGGAACCAAGTGGCCAGGAGCCGATGAGAGTGCTGCGAGATGGGCGGTCTGCAGGGTCCACAGAGGGGCCAGCGTCCTTGCCTCCGACCCTCTCTGGCAGTGGAGGGTAGCTCGCACCGACACCAGAGGCCCCAGGGAGAGGGCGAGTGTGAGCCCAGTGAGCACTAATCCTCTGCGGGAGGGAAAATAGGACCTTCTCACGAGGGCTGTCACATACGAATTCTTAGGGACGGCTGGTGAAGTTTCTAACAACAACAGTAATAATAAAGCCCTGTAGCACTTGTCAAGCGGACTTGGGGAAATCTGCCACCTTTCTTTTATTTCCGTGTGTAATGGGTCACATGATTTGGATGAGAAAAGGAGGGATCAAACTTTACAGACAAAACCCAGCTGTGTGAGAAACAGGATTAAAGGCAGTGATTGGGGAGGATCAAAGAGAAGCCCTGCTTCCCCCACCCTCAATGCACTCATTCCTCCAGAGGTCGACTGGGCCCTGCATCCCTGGGGGGGGGGGGGGCGGCATTCGGGAACCTTCCCGGCAGAGGGTGTAAGGGACTAGAATTTGGAGATGGAACTTCAGCCTAATTTGCAAACACTTAGGTGAGGGTTTCTTGCCATAGATGCTTTGTGGGCCCCTTTCTAAGTAGAATCAATATATTACCCCCAGTTAATAAAGAAACATGGATTTAACAGATTTAGGGTTAATATTATCTAAATTTAAATAACCTTAAAATAAATCTCTTTCTCCTATTATGGCTCTTGACAGATTATACGTTTCAGGCACCAATTAGGCAAAGCTTTAGCCTAATTCCACTGTACACATTCTAATTTTGTGCGTATTTTTAATCGTCCCTCTTTTTCCGATTTCCCGAACTTTCCCATTTCTCTGTGTCGCAGCCTGATCCCCGTATTAAAAGTCACGGAGAATTTGGACATCTCCTGGAGTGTTGCAGCCGAAAGCCTTTTCCCCCGTGGGCTTGTCGGATGCTTGTCCTGCACCCCAAACCCCTTCATGTTTGCAGCTCGTAGCGGGTTGCCATTCTTCAGAGGGGCTTCCGTTCTCACCCACCCCACCGAAGGGCAAAGAGCCCTTGGCGAGTGATTAAGTCAGTGCTGATGCAAGGCACACAGCCTCTTCCACTCTTGGAGAAGCAAAGAGCCAACCAGAGCTCAGCAAAGGACATTTTGACAAAGCCCAGTGGGTTCCTTTGATCTTTTTCTTCTTCTTCTTTAGCGAAGGGAGGTGAGATTTAGGGAAGAGGGGAGTAAATGAGAGCCCCTTAATGCAGGTACATCCCAAGCCGCTAGTGACCTTGCTAGTTAGCGACGCGGCCCTCTACATGAAGTCAGGGAAAGCCATTAGAATCCAAGCATCGATTCCACAAGACAGAAATTTAAAGCTTTTCCACTGGACAAGTGGCCCTGCCTGAAAAGGGCACCTAACGGGTCTTGTTAAATTGCCCGAGTGACCATCTCACCTTCTCTCTTAATCTGCTCCGCCATGAGGACAATTCAGAACGAGACCTGCCGGGGGCGAGGGGGGTGCAGTGGGGCACCCGCAGAACCAGCTAGACTTCTTCAAAACTGTCTCGAATCCTCGTAACAAGGCTCACAGGGCAATCTCAACTTCCTTTAAACTTTGCCGCCCCTACCCTGTGGAGCCGGGGTTTCCGAGGGGCTGGGGCGGGTCGCCGCTGGAGCAGAGAAGACGCCTCCTGGGAGCCTCTCCCATTGTTCTGCCCGCCGGGGGTCTCCCCGCCGCTCCTTCTTTGTGTTTCCAAAAAGAGTTCACCCAGCCCCGGGGTTGGGAACCGAGAAGCCAATTTAGCCTTCGAAGCGGATGAAAGCAGAAACCCACCTCACCGCAAAGGTTGTAGTTATTATGACAGATGGGAAGTGCAGGACAATCTAAGATATTGTAATTATAAACTTGTAGGGAAGCCTTGTTCTTCATTAATGTAAGATATGAAGTCGCCTCTGAGGTACAAGGACAATTACACAGCTGAGAATGTGTCTGTGGTTTACACTGCCGCTGTGTAAATGTAAGAGGGTGGTTGCTCTGCTCTGCCTCCTTCACTTTCACAAAATGAAAAGCACACCAGTGCAAGTTGTCCTTTGATAGATTTTTAATATGATTTTAAAGAGTTTTGTTTGGTCTCATTCTTATTCAATGAGATTAATTTAAAGCACTTATCCCCTGGGCTTAAGTCAATCCATGTAGGATTTGGGCTGGGTTTGTTGCATTGGGGGGTTTTGTTTGCAGGAGGCTATGAGAGACTCCTTTCCCACTTCATTAACCCTGAGTTGGGGACAGTCTCCCCTCGCCCCCCACCACAGCCAGAGCTGGGGATTTACCAACCCCCATTCACATGCAAAAGAACTCGAAAGCCGAGGGGCTCCTTGACTTAATTAGCTGCTGTGCATTTTGCAAAAACTAGAATAATACCCTCACCGTCCCGGGAAAGAAAAGCAGTGGTGTGAGGGCGTTGGGGCGGGTGGGGGGTGGGAGGTGGGGGGTGGGGAGGGGGCAGGAAACAGTAGCAGGGTCCCCAGGGGTGGGGGAAGCAGTTTAAACATGCCCCCCACCCCTCCCCCAGGAGGCCGCCCTCTCCCAGAGCGATCCTGCCACAACTGGAGGGGGCTCAGCTTTGCTGGGCCCCAAAACTTCCCAGCCCTGGGCCTGTCCTCTGTCTCGAGTCCGAGCTGCAGGTGGTGGGCGGCAGGGGAGCACCTGCGCCCACCTCCCCAGGGAGGGAACGGCCTCAGGAGGTGACCTTGGCCCTCTGAACGTGAACTGGAGGCCTCCAGTCTGGCTGGAGCCTTAAACCCCCTCCCCTGAGATCCCGGAGCCGCTGGCTGGGGCACGGGGCAGACGCGGGGATTTGGCTCCCCTCTCTGGGGCTCATCTTCGTGCTCCCTCCCGGGGTAGAGGGGGAAAGATACAGGATTACCGCTGTGGCGTCAGGCTCCCAGCGAAGGCTCGACGGGTCCTGCCGGCGCGGGGGCCGGAGCCGCCTGGGCGCCCGCAAGCGTCCGGAGCCCGAGCGCGACCGGGGCGCGGGGCGGAGGGGGCCGATGGGGTGGTTGGGGAGGCGGGGGGGGGGGGGGAATAGCCTCGGAGCCCATCTGTCGGCCCCGCGCCCAGCGGGCCGGTCACCAGCTGCCGGCGCCCTTGTTGCGGCCAGATGAGCCGGCTCAGCGAGGGCACCGCAGCCCGGCCCGCAGCCGAGCGAGCCCAGGCTCCGACCCCCGCTCCGGCCCCCGGGACCGGCTGGGAGCAAGCTAGGAACCAGATGGAGAGGAAGGGGGTGGGGAGGGGGGCGCGGGGAGCCGCGGGCTCGCCTCACTGTAGACACGGGAAGACTGAGGCTCGGGGTGGGGATGGGGGTTGGGGGGAGGCCCCTGCCCGCGGACCCCCCCAACGAGTCCGGCCCCGGGCCCCTGCCCCCGACCACGGCGCCAAGGAAAGAGGAGGACAAAAATATTTCCTTGGTGAGGGTGGAAGGAGGCCGGGTCCCGGGAGGGGAAAGTGGTTCTTGAGGAGGGGCGGGAAAGAAGGGCTGAGCGCGGACAGGCGCGTGGTCATTTGTAAGAAGTTTATTTCGACATTTAAAAAAAAGAGAGAGAGAACCCGAGGGCCTGCCTGCCCCCGGACGGAGGCTGGAGGTGGGGGCTGGGGGTCGGGGCGGTGGGCAAGCCCCCTTGACCCCTTCCTGCCTCGCCTGGGAGGGAAGAGGGCACAGGCCACAGACTCACTGATTCACGGACACGGTCACGGGCTCATGGGTCACGAATAAATAACTTCATATACACTTTGCACACCGTATGTACAGGTCTGCCGCGGGCCCCGGGCGCTGGGAGGGGGGCTCCACACTCCTCTCCGCCTGGAGGGGTGCGGGGAGAGGGCTGGGTGCACAGCTGGAGCACGGAGGGGGGAGCGGGAGAGAGTGCAGCGTCGGGGTCGCCCCCACCCGCCCCCAAGGAAGGGAGGGGGCGGGGGTGGGGGAGCGCCTTGGGGAGCCGGCCGGGGGTGGGCGCCTGTATGTACACCCGGCGAGTGGAGGCGTGGAAGTGGCTCCCTGGTGGCGTGGCCGGGACAGAGCACGCCGAGGAGGGTCAGGGAGGCTCAGTCCGGGTCCGGGCCGCAGCAGACTTGGCATCTGGCCCTTCGGGGGACTCCAGGGAGGGCCGGCCAGGGGGCCCCCGGGGAAGGGGCGTGGAAACCCCGCGCCCGGGGAGCGGCAGGCGGCAGGGGCCCACGCAGAGCCCCGGGGAGGCGGCCGGGCGCTTCACCGAGGCTGAGCGGCGCGCGGGAGGACGCCGGCCAGCGGGGGCAGCGGCGGGGGCGGCTCGCTGGCGCCCTGGAGTCCGTGGATGAGGATGCGGGGCACCAGAGGTCTCTGCAGGGCGGGCGGCGGCGCGCTGGGCCCGCGGTACAGATACAGGGCGGCGCCGGGATCCAAGTTGGAAACTAGACTCTGCGGGTAGAAATAAGGCGACGGGAACATCCGCTGGAGCGCTGAGTAATTGCCCGCCTCCGCCAGCAGCTCCAACCCGACTGCCGTCTGTCGCTTCCATTTAGTCCTGGGGACCGAAATAAACGCGGACGGCGGGGTCAGGGCTGGGGCGGCCCCAGCCCCCTGCCCCTCGCGAGTGCCCGGCCCAGAGCGCCTGCGGGGAGGCCAAGAGGGATCGCCCGAATTGGTTAATAAATAACATTTGTAATTTGCAAATAAATAATTCTCCCGTGTTCCGCGCATCGGCTCCTTTCATCTTCCACCGGGCCTTCCGTGGTATTAACCCTATTTTACAGATAAGAAAACTGAGGCGTGGGCCGTTTAAGAGCTGGTCTCCAAAGAGGTAGAGCCCGGGCTGGCTGACCCCAAAGACCGGATTGTCACCTCACTACACTGTGCTGCGGGGATGCAGGGGCCCCTTGGAGTTGGGTGTTGGGGCTCCAACGCTGAGGAAGGCGACCACCAGGGAGAGGGTGGTGGGGGCGGGAGCGTGGACCGCAGAAGCCGGTCCGCTAGCCGTGGAGAGGGGTGCGCCGCTGCAAACACCACACCGCGAGGCGCAAGGCGGTGGTGATTCTGACACCCTCTTGGCCACACGGGCTGCCCTCCTCCGCCCCCAGATCGGAGGCCTGGGAGGAGCCCCGCAGCGGAACTGCGTGGCCCCGAATTCAGAGACCACCAGCCGAGTGTCCTCCGGGGGCTTAGGGGAGGCAAGGAAGTCGAGGCCATGCTGGTTCATTGCCTGAGCTTCAGCCGGGACCCCTGGGTGCACCTGGCCGGCGAGGCTGGCCCAGCCGGCCATGGGCCCACCGAGGCTGGCTCAGCCACACCAACCGCGTTCCCCTCCCTGAATTATTCATCATCATCATAATTGTGTAATTACTGTAACGGGCCTTAATTATTGATGCCCGGAGCAGTAATCGGTATTTATTATTAATGGGGAGACGTGTTCTGAGGCTTGTTTATGGAAAGCACCACTCCAGCCTCCACTGAGTGTGTGAGCATGAGTGAGGGTGTGTGTGACTGTATGAGCTGTGTCAGTGTGTGTGTGTGTGTGTGTGTGTGTGTGAGTGTTTTCATCCTGTGAATGTATTGTGGAGGGAGGTTAGGAAACGCCAATCTCCCAGTCACCGTGTCCCCAAGGAGCCAGAGCTGGGTCTGTCCCTTCCT
>NW_024412401.1:53937148-53956489 GCF_014898765.1 Herpailurus yagouaroundi | reverse complement strand
GGGCCTCGCCGCCTGCCCGCCGGCGCCCTCCCGCCCCAGCCGCCGGCCCCGCCGGCCCGCGTAAACGCGGCTCCCGGCCGCCGCGGTCCCGCCGCACTCCAGCGCGTGGGCCCGCGGCAGAGCCGCTGTTAGGCGGGACCTCCGGGGCCCCGAAACCGGGCCGTGAACCCTGGCGGAGGAGGAGGAGGACGGATACCTCCGGGCACAAATGACCCAGAGCGAGGGACCAGGAGAACTCGACTCGCTCGCTCTCCGCCGCGCTCCCTGGAGGGATAAACGGAATAACCGTGATGGACCCGAGCGACCGGCTGGAGCCGCGGCGGGGAGAAGGGGAGGGTTTGCAGCGGGTGGGCTGCTTGGGTGCGCGCTCAGGGGTGCGGGTCTGGGCCCCGCAGCTGCACCCCGATCTTCTGGCCGCGTGCGGACCAGGAAGGGAGGAAGCTGAGGGCCGGAGTGTGGGGAGAAAAACCCGCGTGGAGAGACAAAAACCTGTTCGGCCCGCCGCGAATCGTTGTCCTAGGAAATAAATTATTGTCCGCACATCTCGCCTGGCCCTGCCGGACGCGAATCCGTAGCGATCGCTTCCGCCGTCCCTAAGCCACCTACAAACTGCGCGGTGGAGGGCGGAGCGCGGGGCGCCGGAGCCGGCAGCGCGAGGCGCTTGGCAAATTACGCGGCGCGTTCGCCCCTCAGATGCGCGCGTCGCCGTGGTCCGAGTTTCCTTGTCCCTACGACGCCCGCTGTCGTGTGTTTCCGCCCCTCGATCGGGACACCCCGGCAGGGTCTCCCCCGCTCCGAAGGCCCAAGAATGGAACGGACAGGGCGGTTTCCTTTATCCCCCAGGCACCTTGGTTCTGGGTCGATGGCACCGAAAACGCACACTCGGGAGAGCCAACTCTGTGATCTCCCTGCTTCTCTCCCTAAAGTGACCCTACAACCCAAAGACCATGTCCCCCAGACTGGCTGCGCCAGCTGGGGCTTCCCCCTCGTTTTCTCTGTTTTCTTTTATGGTGAGTTTCATTGTGCGTGGAGTTTGCAGTGACAGGGTTCAGCTGAATGCAAGTTGATTTCTCTCTGTAGGAAACAATAATCCGGTTAATTGAGCCACTAGGGAGGGAGACTTTTCAACCGGAAAGGCAGAGGTTCTGGGCCCGGGGAGGGCCCCGGGCCCCGGGTACTGGAAGGGAGGCAGGCAGGCAAGCAGGGAGAGTGACTGGCTCCCGAGAAACCCGGCCGTTGCCTCCCTCCCTCCGGCCTCCACCAGACTCCTTGCCCCCCCGCCCCTGAGTTGAGGCCACCCTGGGACATGGCCACCTCAGGAGGTGCGTTGGGGTGGGCGAAATTTGGGTTCTGTCTGTGCCCGAAGGTAAAGTTGAAACAAATGTGAGGAAACAATTATTCAGATCTCAAAATCGAAATCGTGGAAACCTTACTTTTTGATGGAAATGCCCGGACTATGAAAATCCCCAACTTCTTGGGGCTGAGGTGGGGTGTGTGTGTGTGGGGGGGGGGGGGGGGTTGTTGAATTTGTGATGTCAGGAAGAACGGGGTGGATACACGGGCTTTCCTCTAATCCCTCTTTGGCACCGGCTGGAGCCTTTGGGTCCGCACTCTGTGCCTCTCAGCCTCAGCCTCCAGAACAGTCTCAGCCCAATGGGACCCCGAACTCTGGTCTGGAAGCCGCATCTCAGTGCCCCAGAATTCCAGGCCCACCGACCCAGCCTACTCGGAGCAAGGCGCGGGCTTGATTTCTCCACGGACATTGGCTCCAACAGGCAGGACCTAGCAGCAGACCGCCTTACTTCAAAGCCTGGTCTCAGTTCCTTTCAGCGTGATGTTTGAGGAGCCTTTGATGCCGAAAACTCAGGATGGAACAGACCTTCCCTCTGTACCCTTCTTGGAAGAAATTATTCTTAGCATGGAAGGTGGATGGTAGTTGAATTGTTTAGATGCCCAGCCCGGCTGGCTTGTGTGCTCGGTGTGTGCGTCTCTCTCTCAGCAAGGTTTCCCAACGCGGGCCCTGAAAAACTCACCTCCACGTTGGAGAACCGCTCCAGACATTGTCTTAGAGCATGTTTCCACTTTCTTGTTCAGCCTGGAGCTTTGTAAGTGCAAAGACAGCAGTGCCTGGGGTGGGGGGTGGGGGTGGGGGTGGGCAGGGGTGCGGGAGAACTTCACCTCCCCCTCCTCTGCTCCAAACCTATTTAAGTGATACGTGGATAGCCGGCCCTCATCGCCTCCCTGATCAGATATCATCGGGGACAGGAGAAGAAAATTGATATTCCAATTATCTTAAACGAAATCTCAAAATCCCACCTACAGGCAGCGATATAAAAGGAGCCAAGAGCCAAGCTGTCTTTGACCCCCACCAGCAGCAGGATTCTTGCCCCTTACTCTAACCATAAAGCTGGGGTGTTGTTGGGAATTATTTTTTTTGTTGTTGGGAATTATAAATAATAAACTACCATGTTATAAATATATATTTACGTTGCCTACCTCCCCCCCCACCCCCACCTCCTGTCTTTCTCCCAGGCAAGTTTTCTTTGCCTCTCTTAAACAGGCCCCAGGGGGAGGGGCAAGGGTCACTGGGCCACATGCCTCTGGACCTCCTTTCTGGGTTCTCCAGCCCAACCAGCCCTTTTTCTAGGCATGGCTGGCCCCGGGGAAGCTGAAGGAGACTGGGCAGTTTCTGTGAGGAAGTGGGGGGCAGTGGGATGTGGAGTCGGGCCCCAAATGGGTTTTGGTTTGTGATCAGGGCTCGTCCAGAAATGAATTCTTAGTTGGGAGGAGAGTGTTCAATGAGCTTCCCTTAAATTCATATCAAGACTGAGTACAAATCAGGTACAGCAGGTGCAGGGCTCCTCATACAATAAAGAGGTTGCTTTAATTAGGGAAGGTTTGTCTCACGAAAAGGTTCCCAGAATTGATCGTAAGACTGAAAGAGCCCCACCAGACTCTAGTTTTCTGCTGGATGGGGGACACAGGGCTTTCTCCCTTGACACTCTGAGACTCCTTCCCCTCCTGCCTTCTGACCTCTTCCTAGAAAGAATTTTGCACCCCTGGCCTCACCAAGGTGGTGGCTGGGGGGTGAGAAACAAAATTAGGAGCTCTTTCCTTTCTTTCATCTTTCTTCCCTTCCTTCCCTCTTTCCTCTTAATCCCAATCTCCACTTCCCGGTCAAGAGGGGACGTAAAAGAACCCACGACAACAAAAAAGATTCGCAGAAGGTGAAAAGGCGAGCAAAGGGGCCCCAACCCCAATAGAGGGGAAGTGGGGCTGGTCACTTGGGAGTCTCTGGGTCCCATACACAACCTGAAGTTGGATGCACTTGAAATCAAATTCAGTGAGAACCGTGGGGGTGGGCGCAGGGTCCTCCCCTCTCGACCAGACCTCTGAACCCACCAGCCACCCGGCTGCTGTTTCTATTTTGAAGTGAGCCTTTCTTTTGCATGATTCCCAGGGCCCACATCACATTGGGCCCGGTGGGAGGGGAACTCAGTTTCCCGCCTGGAAGTTCATATTAAAGGGGGGAAATGCTGATTGTTCTTAAGGCTCCACCTGAAATGTCCTGCCAGGTTTTCACTCTTATAAAAGGCTGTTCAAACAGAGCCCTTTGGATTTGCCATTGCTTCGGCAAGATTTTTTTTTCCCAGAGAACCGCTAGCCTGAGAGGAACCTGTTCCCGCCCGCCAGTGCCGCTGGAAAAGTGGTCCCAGGTGAAGTTTAGAAAGTTGGTTTTGTGCATTTTGCAGACTCTCTCCTGGGGCACACAGTATCCCTCTTCTGCTTTCTCCGCCCGACTCTTTTTGCTCAAAGGCATAGCCATGGGGCCAGCTCAAAGGTTCAGACAAGACCAAAAGGTTCAGCCTGAGCCCCGGGGAACTCCAAGTGAGCACGTACATGTCCCTGTGCGTGTTTAGAAATACAGCAGTTCTTAGAAATGTAGCATGCCACCCCCCAAGGTTTCTCCTCCCGTTTTCTTACCTTTATACTCAGAGTCCGATGAGGCGTTGCTGCCACTTTTGTCCAGCTTGTCTCTAAAGTCCTCCCCAGCCTTGGCCACAAGACGGCCCCCAGGCTCAGGGGCGGCCGGCTGCCCGCTGCTAGAGTAGGGTGCACAGGCCGCTAGTGGTTTGCAGTCGGCAAGGATGTCCCTGATCAGAAAGGAGGAGGTCACGGTGCGCGACTGGGCTGGGGCCGAGAGCTGCCCAGGCTGCAGGTGAGAGTCCAAACCTGGGCCTGATGCCCCGCCAGGCCGCGGGGTGCCCGTCTCCAGACAGTCCCTTCCTGGTGAGGCTGGTGAAGAGCAGTCGCTGCTGCTCTCCGAGCGCGGACTCAGCTCCAGGGGCGAGCGGCAGTCCCCAAGCAAGGGGTCCCCCTTGGGAAGGGCGGGGCTGGCCGCACGGTGGGAGAGAATGGAGTCGATCCCAAAGCCATTGGAGCCTTCCATAGCCAAGCTGCGACCTGTCCTCCCCAAAAGCTCCCCACCCACCCCCAACCCCAGCCACCGCTGCCCCTGCCCCTAGCTGCGGGCTGGCATGGGGAAGGCGGGCAGGGAGCCTGCGGGCACCTTGGACGGAGTTCAGCCTTGGGGGAGCCGGGGAGCTCTGGGCCAACCTCCTCTGCGCATTAGATCCAAAAGGGCTCAGCGCGTCTTCTGCAGCATCGCGCCGAGCTGCCGAGCCGAGGGGGGGTGGTGGGAGTGTCAGGGAGGAATGGGAGGGAGGGTGCGCCAAGTTGGGGAGAGCAAAGGGGGAGATGGACGGCCTGAGCGCCCCTTTGGCACAGAAGAGATGCGAGAATGTTGGAATCTAAATAAAGAACGGCGTAAAAAAAAAAAAATCCAAACCGCACGCTTCCTCCAGGCTAGCAGTGGCCGAGGGCAGCGGGGTCAGAAGCGCGGATAGCTGCGGAGCGCTACCAGCCGGCGGAACGGAGCGCACCTGGAGGCGTCAGCACCGCGGATAGCGGCGGCGGCGGCGGCGGCCCGCGGCGCATGACGCTCCACCTGGCCAGGGAGGTCCTGTCGCCGCGCTCCCTCCGCTCCGGGGGCCCGTCAGCACCGAGGACAGCGCCTCCGGCTCCGCGGTTGCAGCTCTCAGCGCGTCCTCCGCGCGCGCCTTCGCCTCCCCCCCTTCCTTTAAAAAATGAACTTGTGTCACTTTTACTTTGGGGCTGGGTTTTTTTTTTTTTTGTTTCTTTTTTTTTTTTTCGTTGTGTTGTGTTTTTTTTTTTTTTTTTTAAGGGGACTCGCCCACGTGTCCCCGGAGTGATGACGCTGATTGGCTCCGGCCGATTTTGGGGGTGATGTCACGGCTCCGCAAGCCGCTGCCCGATTCCCTTTCAGTTTGATTAAAAGAGACACTGAATTAATTACAGCACAGACCCAACTGTTTACCGGCGATTTCCACACGGTTTGCTTTCATTAGGCCGGTGATGAGGCTCCTAATGAGGGTGATTAGCCGAGGGGGGCACGGGCTGGCGGGGAGGGGTCCGAAGCCGGCTGCCGTTGCCGGTGGGTCGGGATGGGAGGTTTTTTAAAGTTTTCCCCTACCCTCTTCTACAGTTATTCAAATTACTCGTCCGTGGGGCTGTCAGAGATCCTTTCTCCACAACCACCCCCCCCCAACGGCCCGCGTTTTTCTTCCTCCAGAGAGAGAAAGGGACTAAACCCAGTAGAGAAGGAAGTGTGTGTGTGTGTGTGTGTGTGTGTGTGTGTAAACCCTAATCTGGTGTGGGGAAGAGATTTCGGTTTAAGACACATTGTTTCGGGGCGCTTCCGTTGGGCTCTAGATGTTTCCCGCCTAGGACTTTTGCAGCCCTCTGTCTGCTCTCTTTGGACCCCGCGGGCCTGGCAGGGCTTTGGGAAAGCCTGGTGTCAGCCCGGAAACGGGGCGGCAGGATGGTTTCGTTGCGGGGCGAGAGCGGAGAACGTGGGAAGATCCTGCCTGGGACATCGAAGACCCCGAGAAATGTGTGTGGCCCCAGGGAAGCAGCGCCCCGAGCAAAGAAGGCAGGGACCCCGACCCGGCCTGGTGTCCCGGGGGCACCCACCGGCTGTTTTTGTGCCTCCTAACAAGGACGCGAACGAGCTTCCCAGGGCCAGTGTAGACGTCTGCAAACGGCTTCTTTACTCCGCGCGCAGCTGGAGCTTGCCCCGGGATGTGTTTTCAAGGCAGCGCTGGAAACACTGTCTTTTCATTGTGAATAACGCGCCCCCTCGCCCTCCCCACTGCCCCAGCCGCGGTGCTCCAGTTAGGCGCCCTTCAGGGGTTGGCCTCCGGTGTCAGGGCCCAGGGCGGCGGGCAGATCTGAAGGGCGTGTGGGGCCTGGGTCCCCTTGGCACGGCCCCAGGGACCGCGACCCGAGTCTGTGGTAGAGGGCGGAGAGAGCCGAGCTGGCGCGCCTGCAGCCGGCCCCGCGGGCCCGAGGCGCCCTCCGCCAGCTCTGTGCCGGGAGCCCGGCCTTCCCGCGGGCCTGCGAACGGCAGTTTCCCCTTCCCCACGGGCCCCTGGAAATCTACCCGGACCCGCGTTGGAGACCGTGGGGGAACAGTGAGGCCCCCGCATCCCCCCCAAACCCGAGACTCGGCCCGTGGGAGCCCCGCGCGGCCCGGCGAGCAGAAACTTTCTTCTTCCTCCAGCGAGGTTGGCGGTGGCCTCACGCCTGGCTCCCCGCGCTCTCCCCCTGCGCCCGCCGGCAGATTGGAAGCGACCTCGCCGCCGGCCGGGCTGGGAGCGAAGACGGGCGGCTCCCCGGGGACCGCGGGCCCCGCTCGGCTGCAAGCTGTCGGGGAGGCGGGAGGGCGGGCGCCGAGGGGCCTCGAGCAGACAGGCCCCCCGCCCTGGCTGGGCCGCGGTTGCAGTGGGCGCCTCCCCGCCGCAGGCCGGCCGGCAGGTCGTTCATTTTCGTTAGGTGGATTGGGAGGGGGACATAAATCACAAGGGCCTAGCAGCCCCCACCTTGGGCCTGGTTCCTGCCCTGGGCGCCTCTGGAGGCTTTTCCACTCCACTCTCTCACCCCACCCCTGCTCTTGGGGCCTAGCGGCTGCATCTCCAGAGCAACCCCCCCCCCCCCCACCACCACCGGGTACTCAAGGTCTCAACTCAGGTCAACAGGATCCCCCAGCCTGGGCTTCTTAGAGGTCAGGCTGCTCCCCAAGGCCCGGATTCATGGACCCCGCCAGGTCATGAGAAAAACACTGTCCTGCTCTGGCCCACAGGTGGGTCTTGAGCGGCCCCTGCCCTGGGCGGATCTGCGTCTGGCAGAGCACGGACCTTTTCTGGCCTCCTGGTCTCAGGCTGGGGTTTGGATCCCGCACCCGGCGAAACCCAAGCCACCGCGAAGCCTTCAGTAGCGCTGGGCACCGCGTCCGGGGGGGGGGGGGGGGGGGGGGGATCGCAGCCACAGCAGGATGTGAGGTGTGCGTGTGCGCGTGGGAAAGAAAACCTTTTACAGTTGAAAAGAACAGCAGGAACCCCAACTTCCTGCAGCCCTGGCGGGCTTCTCAGCACTCCTTGGAACCCAAGAATAGTTAGCAAGTTGTTAGGGTACCATCATTACTGTTGAATTATCACGGTCTCTTCTAATATAGAACACGGTAGGCAATTTATTTCATTTGGAATTTTGTCTGACATTCAGCATCTCTCCGTAATCTCGTTTTATTCCTATCTGGCTGTTTCCAGCTCCACCACCAGGCCTCCCCCTGTCTCTTTGCCCCATCCCCTCTCTGGCTCTTGCGTGGAGGCCTGTCCAGAGCCCCAGAGGCTTGTGTGTGCTCCCCTGAGCTCTTGGTTAGCTGGGAAGGCACCCAGGAATTGGCATTTGCCTAAGCTCCCCGGGGGAGGGGGGTTCCTGGGGGGATATAAGGGCTTTGAGGTCCAGCAAAGCTGAGTGTGGACCATAACAAGTGACTTAATATCCGAAAGCTCCCTTTACATAGCAGGAAGCAGACCTCTCTCCCTCTCCCCAGCCCAGTCCCCTGCCCTTGGCTGTCTTGGCTCCCCTCCCCCAGGAGGGAGAGGGCCTGGTGGAGGGGCAGGGGGGCTTCAAGGGAAGTAAAGCGAGGGACTGTGACAAGGGCACCTTCTCAATGGAGCTCCCAGGACTACTCCGTCTAAACCAAGGGCTGGAGCTGCTACTCCAGCACCCAGGCTCCCTTTTCTGGATTCCAAACCCACCTCCCCACCCTCCCCAACTCATGCTCTGTCTCTGTCTCTCTCAAAAATAAATAAACATTAAAAAAAAGTTTATTTATTTTTGAGAGAGACAGAGCATGAGCCGGCGAGGGGCAGAGAGAGAGAGGGAGACACAGGATCCGAAGCAGGCTCCAGGCTCGGAGCTGTCAGCACAGAGCCCGACGCGGGGCTCGGTGCCACGGAGCCGAAGTCGGACGCTTCACCGACTGAGCCACCCAGGCACCCCTGAGGTTGCTTTAAAAAACAAACAAACAAAACCCACTTCCGCCCCCCCCCCCCCTTGGACCCAGGTCCCAATCCACTTTTCCACAGACAGAGAGATACCCACCGAGAAGGAGCTGTCACTCTTCTCTAGGGGCAGGAAGGACATCATCGGCGCAGACCAGTCTTCAGAAGACCTGAGCCCTGGCCCCGCCCTTACTCTGGACAGAGCATCTCTCCTGCCTGGACCTCAGCTTTCCTTTTGATACAAAGACGTTAAACATCGGAGGTTTGTAGTGAGGGTCACAGGTGGAAGAGGCCCTTGGATGGCAAGGAAGCGGCCTGCCTATAGAATCTGCATCCTGCTTCACCTGGAGCTCTTGGCTTGGGTTTGGCCTTGGGTCAGGGATGGGCCTGATTGCTTCCGGGCCTCCAGCTGGGCCACGGTTCTTACCAACTCCTTCTTCCCAGCTTCACCTCTATCTCCACTGAATGCTACCCGCCCCCAGCACGGAGGAGGGATTGTCCTGGCCACACACGGGGCAGATGTGCCCAAAGCTTGCTGAGAATGATCCTCAGGTCTTCTCGGCTCACAAAGAATTGTGACTTGAATGCCACTCAAGGTTCTGGGTAACTGGGGCTAAGGGCAGGACAGTGTGGCCTGGGAGGGTGCTTGGCCAGATGGACTGCGGCACTGGCTGGATGTGAAGCAGAATCCCGGCTCTAGAGCCCACGCTGGGGCTAAGGTGGGACACGTGAGGTGAGTCACAGGGATCTTTACTGAAACCACGGCTATTTGGTCCATCAGTGGTTTTGAAATTTTGATTAAAAAAAAAAAAATATGGCATCAGGGGCGCCTGGGTGGCTCTGTTGGTTAGGTGTCCGACTCTTGATTTCAGCTCAGGTCATGATCTCTCAGTTTGTGGGTTCAAGCCCCGCACAGGGCTCTGCGCTGACAGTGCGGATCCTGCTTGGGATCCTCTTTCTTCCTCTCTCTCTGCCCCTCCCCTGCGCTAGCTCACACACGCTCTCTCAAAAATAAATAAGTGAACTTAAAAAAAAAAAAAAAAGGAAGGGTTCAAAAAAAGATTGCACTAAAGTCTTCGTTACTGAATTGGGGGGCAGTCCTGTAAATTTTGTGCCTTAGGCAAGGGCCTTATCTGCCTTAGTCCCAGCCGTGGTCCGCGGTCCCAGCCCTGTGCTGTAACCTTGAGCACCTTTGGAGCCGTGTTTTTTTCAGCTGTGAGATGAGGACGATGTTGGCCACTTTACGTGGTCTTCACGAAGGCTCCGCCCTGGGCTCTGATCCTGGAGAACAGCGGTGATGCAATTCGTGGTCCCCAAAACAACCAGAGACTTTTCTCTGGCAGGTTATCTTGTTCGCTAGCCCCCACCGCAGAGGTCAGCTCCCCTCTTTGCCCAGGGCCTTCCAACTAAAACCTGTCTTTAATGTGGAGTGGGCACGGGACCTGGATGATATAGGCCAGGTCCGGATGCTAATATCTCTCTGCTCTGCAAACAGATGGGTTGGACAAGGATTTGGGCAATTTGTGGGCCGTCAAGGTCACACTGTTCCCAACCATTTGTGTTGGTTTAGCTCAAAACCCCATGGAGCTCCTGAAACCAGAAAGAGAACATATTCTCTATCTTCCTCTCTTCCTCCTCCCCTCCTTCCCACCTTTGTACCCTCCCCGCTTTTTCTTTCCTTTCCTCCCTCCCTCCCTCCCTTTTATCCTTTTGAGCACGCACTCTGGCCTGTGCACCATGCTAGATGCTGGCGATGCCATGGGGAATGTGACAGAAAGGCCCCGACTCATGGATCCAACAAGAGCAATGGTGCCCGTCAACCCAGGCTGCTTTTCATAGATAATTTCTCATCTGTGGATTCAAATTTAAAAGTTACCAGGGCACCTGGGTGGCTCAGTTGGTGAAGCGTCTGACTTCAGCTCAGGTCATGATCTTGAGGTCTGTGGGTTCGAGCCCCGCGTCAGGCTCTGTGCTGACAGCTTAGAGCCTGGAGCCTGCTTCGGGTTCTGTGTCTCCCTCTCTCTGCCCCTCCTCTGCTCTCTCTCTCTCTCTCAAAAATAAATATTGAAAAAAATCTAAACTTCACCTGCATTCAGTCCTAGGAACCTGTGTAAAAAGCCAACCTAGTTTCCTTCCTTCCTTCCTCCCCTCCCTCCTCCCTCCCTTCCTTCCTTCTTTCTCTCTGTCTTTCTTTCTTCCTTTCATGATTTCAAGCATCAAAGCATTTCCCAAGTACAAAAGAAATGCAGCAAAAAGATTGTTTTGGTCCAAAAAGCCCAATGCGAGAGAAGGTAGCGTTTGGAAACAGACCTGTCTGGCTTCAGTGAGGTTCACTTGGGCACCTGCACGGCTGGTCTCCTTGCTGCCATGGAGATGTGCCTTCCCTAGACCCCAAACCTG
This sequence comes from Herpailurus yagouaroundi, assembly GCF_014898765.1. Taxonomy (NCBI): domain Eukaryota; kingdom Metazoa; phylum Chordata; class Mammalia; order Carnivora; family Felidae; genus Herpailurus; species Herpailurus yagouaroundi. The sequence goes on along the minus strand of NW_024412401.1, from coordinate 53,945,663 downwards.
TGATTTCTAGACCAGCACCAGTTGAGGCGCTGGGATGGGTGAACCAAAAAGCCAAACCATCTCTGTCTAGATCCCGGGGCCAACCCTGGAGACTGGGTTTAGATCTATGACCCACCAGTATGGCTTCCTCGTCAGGCTTCTGGCCACCCCCTGCCAGACAGGAGCAGAAATCACCATTGGCTCACCGCCCCCAGCCCTGATGAAAATGCCGCACAACAGACTCCGGAACCCCATCTCTTTTCCTCTGGCCAAGGAAACAATGGATCTGGTTCTATGTTGGAGAGGGAGAGGGAGAGGGAGAGGGAGAGGGAGAGGGAGAGGGAGAGGCGAGAGGAGAGAGTGAATGAGGCTTGGGCTCTGGTTTGAAAATCCAGAAGTGGGGGCACCTGGGTGGCTCAGTCGGTTGAGCATCCGGCTCTCCATTTCAGCTCAGATCATGATCTCATGGTTCATGGGTTCGAGCCCCACATTGGGCTCTGTGCTGAGCCTGGAGCCTGCTTGGGCTTCTAGCTCTTTCCCTGTCTCTCTCTGCTCCTCCCCCGCTAGCTCTCTCTCTCTCAAAAATAAACTTAAAAAAAAAAAATCTGGACGTAGACTGGAGGCCGTCTACGAAAAGAAAAGCTGACCAACCACCCAGGAGGTCTGTCCCCGTGCTCCCTTGGCTGCTAAGTCACTCTGCAACCCTCCAGTCTTCTCGGGCCAGACTGGATGCTTGCTCAAGCCCTTCCCTGTTCACGAGTCCTGTTTCCAGAGTCCCCATCTCAACACCCCACGCCTGCACTCGCTCCCCTTTTTGCCGAGTGATCATCGGCACAGACACGGCCCCCTCCCACCTCAGAGGGCACTTCAGGGCATTTCCGGCTGACCAGGTGAGGGTCCAGCTGCTAAGGACTAAGCTAAGCTAAGTTCTCCCCATTTCCGCCCATCTCGGAGAAGTCGTTTTAAGGGCACGCTCTGGGCCATGTGGTGGACTGGCCACTGGCCTGGGGCTCACTCACTGACTGCCCCCAGGCCTCCTTGGACATCTGCTTTGGGGAAGTCAAGGCCCCTCCTGGCTGGAACCTTCAGGGACTGGACCCTGGGTCTTGAAGGGCAGACACAGCAACCCCAGTTGTGCTGGCCCCCTGCCCCCACCCCCGCAGCCAGGGTCCAATGCAAACAGCACAAGTGTTTGGGGGACGCAACGAGATACCCAAGACAGATGAAGCAGACCGGAATCTGACCCGGGGCCCGGTGTGGGCACGAATAATTGATGAGGAGGGAAGGACGGAGCTGGGGGAGGGCGGTGGGGAGGGAAGGGCCAGGGACTTCCGCGGCCTCCACTCGAGCCTGCCAGCGGGTGGCGCTGTAGGACAAGGAGCTGAGGGACTCTCGGAGGCGAGCCGCTCAGGCCTGGGTGGGGAGCTCCCGGAAGCTGGGACCTCCAGGACAGGACAGGGGGAGCCGCTCCCACGGCACCTGTCACAGCCCCAGAAAGTCCCCCAGCACGGCGAGGCCCACCCTGCTGGGGCACGACGTGATCGCATAAGCGAAAAGAGACGTCCGCTAGCTTTTTCTGGCCAACTCCGTACTTCCCCTTGGCCCGGATCCTTGGAAAGAAAAGCAGGCCTGGAGGGGCCACATCCGGGCATCTCTCTCTTTGCCACAGCCGAGCTTGCCCCGCCCGGCCTTTGGCGGACAGAACCTAATTTTCGGGCCCTTCCGGAAATTCTGCGTCCTGATGCGCCCCCTTCCTCTTTCTGTAGGGGGCACGAGCAAAACAGTGGGTTCAGTTCAAAATACCTTCACCTTCCTGATGTACCTGGACACAAAGGCTTTTTGTTCCTTTGAAAGCACACTCTCATCCCTCAATTGCTGATAGGGTTCCAGCTGCCCCTTTCACTGTGATTTATTTATTTATTAAAAAAAATTCTTTTTTTAATGGTTATTTATTTTTGAGAGAGAGAGAGAACGAACACAAGCGGGGGAGGGACAGAGAGAGAGGGAGACCCAGAATCCGAAGCAGGCTCCAGGCTCTGAGCTGTCAGTGCAGAACCCGATGCGGGGCTCCAACCCACGAACGGTGAGATCATGGCCCGAGCTGAAGTCTGGTGCTTAACCGACTGAGTCCCTCAGGCGCCCCTGGGCTTTAGTAATAAGATAATTCACATTAATCTATTGCTTAAAAGTGCCAGACTTAAAAGTGAGTTAGTCATGCTGTACACATTCTTGAATCGTTATCTAGCTCGAGGAGATGTCCTACACTGTCCTGCCTCACAGACGAGGCATAGAGAGGTTGAGACACTTGGTCGAGGCCACACAGGAATTAGTTGAGGAGGCCAGGCCTCACGCTCTCGGCCACGTGCGATGGCGGCCGGCTCAGTGGCCGGGTCCCGCGGGCTCTCTTGTGCTCCCACACCAGGCTCGCTGCTCCCTGTGGGGTCACAAGGCTTCAGGGTGGCTTTGGCCAAAATCAGTGGGGATGCTTGTTCCTCTCGGACTCGTGCGGCGGGAGGAGGATTTCTGGCCCTTGGAGTAGGTTGGGGTCTGACAAGGCCCTGGCTGGGCCAGGTTCCTGAGTGGTGTTAGTATGTGTGGGATTTGTATGGAATTGGGACGCATGTGTGGGGTGGGGAGGGCTGATCGAGAAACGCAGTCAGACTCGTCAACACCAGACTTGGATGTCCCTCCCTGCCCAGCACTCGGCCCGCAGGGCGCGTGAGCCTTAGTGGACATTCCTGCGGGGAGTCCTTCCACGGATATCACGGGCGCTTACCGTATGTCGGGCCCCTGGGATCTTAGGTCCCCGATCCCACGCCACATCCCTGCTAGAGGAGAGACCGGCAGTGAATAAGGCGTCGTTGTTTTGTAAGGGGTAAAACAAGCCGGTGTGAGTTTTACTGGTGGCTGCTTCGCGGAAGACCTTTTGCGCAGGGGACTTGATGCTGGCGCTAAGATCTGGATGACAGGAAGCGATGGGCAGGTGACAGTCGGGGGCCCAGGTGTTCCAGGGAGAAGTGGAAGCAGACAGAAAGCATAAGGCAGGAGCAAGGGCCGTGGGCCGGGTGAGGGGTGTGGAGGTTCCTTCGAGAGCGACGGAAGCTGCTGGAATGGTAAGGGGCTACTCTGTGGAGAATATGGTTGGGAGGGGAAGGGTCGGGATGTTTGGGAAGAGGCGTTGACAGGCTGCTTGCTAGACTCGAGGTGGGAGAGGATGCTCCAGCAGGTCGACGGTGGTGTCACCCAGGAGAAGGGAAAAACAGAGGGAGAAACAAGTTTGGTGAGGAGAAACGGAAGTCAAGCGCTCTGTCTCGTCTGTGTTGGTTTGCGCCGAACAGCAGACGCTTGAGTGGAGACGTCAAGCGGGTAGTTGGGTAAGTGAGTCTGAGATCCCGGGGAGAGCTCTGGGCTGAAGAGGAGTCGTTGGAATTTTCAGACGAGAAAAGGGATTTAAAACCTCGAGGACGTGCCCGGCTTCATACAGACATGGCGGGGACGTGTCAGAGAAGGTAATGTGCCTCGAAGAACGTCCGGGTCAGAACGCTGTCGGAAGAGGGTGACGCTGGTCCTTGCAACTGGCTTGCTGGTTTTCAAATAAAGATACAGCGGGAGGGGGACAAATAGCACTTTTCATTTAAAATAGACCGATATACGATTTGTGGGGAGAAGGCAAGAACACGCGGAGAGATTGGGGTCAGGAGCACGCGGGAGTTTGGCCCGAACTCAGGAGTCCTCAGCCCGTGCATCGTCAGCCCACCTACTGGCCCGGAAGACTGCCTCCTTTGGGCCGGGGTTGCCCTTCCAAGGTCAGCCTGGCTGGAGAAGCCTGTGTTGGCCTGTGTGTGTGATTGACAGGTCCCCGGCATGGAGGGCGTCGCGGGGACGCCCTGAGTCAGGAGCACGGGCTCTTCCCATTCGCTTCCAGGGGCCCCAGAGAGATAACACCGGCGTGGTGAGACACCGGGCATCCCCCGAAGAACAGTTGCACTCGTGTTCAGAATATGAAATGAGGGCTTTTCGAGCACGTTACTGTCACACTTTCTGCAGGAAATACACAGGTCGTTCTTAACGCTCGATGGGCAGAGCGTACGAACCGACCCTTAGCTCGGGGTCTAACATCTGCCTTGTCATTCGGGCTTACCAGGTGACGGCTCGACAACCGAGGGTGGGTGGCTTCCTGGAGGAGGGGGAATCCCTAGGTTGAGGGTTGGGGGTGGGGTGAGTAAGTATTGGCTGACCTGAGAAGGATTGGCCGCCTACGACCTGAGTCTGAAGGTCCTTGCCAAAGCAGAAGCCACGTAAAAATGGCGGGGGGTGGGGGGAGTCTAACGCGAGCTGGGGCGAGGAAGGTGAGTCCTTCGGGAGTTTTCTACCGTGTCAAGAAGGCTTTAGGGGTGGGTGTAGTTGCCCATCCGCAGGGTCCCCTGGCGCACCGCGTGCTCTTCCTGGTGGGCTTTGATTGCTCTCTGGCGGTCCGCCTCGGTGAAGAAAGTATCAAGATGGGGGGGCACCTGTGGTTAGAAGGGAGAGCGGGTCAGCAGGCATGAGGCTCCTCCCAGGGGCTCCCGTCCTCTCCTTGCCCGCCCCCCGCTTCTATCTTAGAGCCAGAACACAAGTCATCCGTGAGGGGAAGATGTAAGGAGGAAGTGCTGGGCTGTGAGCACCGTGGCACTGAGGGGGTGACGGGCCACGGACAGAAGGCAGGCTTGCTTCCTTTCTCTTCTTTCTTTCTTTCTTTCTTTCTTTCTTTCTTTCTTTCTTTTCTTTCTTCTTTCTTTCTTTCTTTCTTGCTTCTTTCTTTCTTGCTTTCTTTTTGAATTTTTAAGTTTACTTATTTATTTTTAAAAAAAAAATTTTTTTTTCAACGTTTATTTATTTTTGGGACAGGGAGAGACAGAGCATGAACGGGGGAGGGTCAGAGAGAGAGGGAGACACAGAATCGGAAACAGGCTCCAGGCTCTGAGCCATCAGCCCAGAGCCCGACGCGGGGCTCGAACTCCCGGACCGCGAGATCGTGACCTGGCTGAAGTCGGATGCTTGACCGACTGCGCCACCCAGGCGCCCCAACTTATTTATTTTGAGAGAGAGTGCAAGCAGGGGAGGGACAGAGAAGGGGGTGGGGAGAGAGAATCCCAAGCAGTTTCCACGCTGTCAGCGCAGAGCCCGATGCAGGGCTCGAACTCACGAACTATGAGGTCATGCACTGAGCTGAAATCAAGAGTCAGACGCTTAACTGACTGAGCCCCCCCAGGCGCCCCCCAGCATGTTTCCTTCTGTCCAACTCGTTGCCGGGGCAGATGTGTGTGTGTGTGTGTGTGTGTGTGTGTGTGAGATAAATATCACCTGACGACTGGAGTCCCCGTGCAGTGGGACCCAACAGCCTGCACCGCCCTTCATCTGCTGATTTTCCACCATGAAAACCCCCAAACAACCCGCCCTCTCCAGGGGGTACCTTCTGGCCCAGTCAGTGCTCCTTCCTGGGGGTCCACTCCAAGCACGGCCTGCCAGGGGGCAGCCGCCCAAGGAGATAATAGTACCAGTACCAGAGTTCAAGAATGCCACCCTTCCGGAGGAAACTTGAGACACGGATCCAACCAGCGTCTCTTCGGCTACAGTGTTATGCCGTCAGTATTCCAGTCTGCCCTTCCTTCTCAAGAAAGGGTGGTGGGCGAAAACCCCTCCTGTCTCCTGGGTCTGTTATGTCACCTCCCATAGCCAGAAACCCCCCCTAAAATGGCATTCCCCCTTTAGGATAACCTATAGGAGGCCCAGGGTAGGAAGGTTTCGTGCCCCTTCCTTCTTCCTCCCTTCCTCCCTCCCTTCCCTTTCCTTCCTTCCTTCTCCTTCCTTTCTTCCTGCCTCCCTCCCTTCCTTCCTTCTTTCCTCCTCTCACGCATTCATGCAACACATATTTATTGAGTAAATAAATATGTGCTCTGTGCCAGGCACTGGGGATACAGCAGGAAACAAGAGGGACTTTTCTGTCCACTCAGGGAGGAGCAGGCAGCGGCCATAATTATGCAGCTGTTTCATTAGAACTGAGACAGGCAGGCAGGGGGGGTGCAGTGAGCACAGACAGCATGAGCTCAGCCCTCAACGGGAGTCAGGACTCCCCCCCCCCCCAGCCCCCGCCCCGGAAGAGACGTGAAGGGGAGGCTGGAAGGGCGAGCAAGGGTTTCCCAGGCTAAGGGGACAGCATGCGCACTGGCACCCAGGCCCACGGGAGCCCCAGCTCACAAGGGGACAAAGGGGACAAGGGGACAAAGGATGGCAAGAGTAGGAGCGGCTGAAGGCTCTTCAGGGTGATGAAGCGGGACCCATTCTTGTCAAGAATCCAGGCCAGGGGCCACCCTCTGGGGTGGGTAGCTAAGCCCCAGTGCCGCGGGCAGCCGTTCAGGAAAAGTCACGACCCTTAACCAGAGCTTGTGGCCCAACTGGTTGCCTGATGGCAGAGAGCCGGGTGATGCCTCTACTGAGCCCAGGTGCAGGGCTGATGTGGCCTCCTGGTCCCCTGCAGCCTGATCTGCCGCCTTGCTCTGGGACGCCGCCAGGCTCCCCCGGTCCAGGGTCCGGGCCACCCCTCAGGGTCAGCCAGACCCTCCCTGTGGGCTGTCTGGCCTCAGGTCCAGGGGCTGTGTGCCCGCCATCAGGGTACCTGGGGGCCCAGTGGGATCCAAGCGGACTGTGTCCATCATTTTACAGACGAGGGGACTGAGGCCCAGAGCAGTTTGTCCAGGGTTGGGTGCACAGGGAATCGGTGTCGGAGACACTGTTCTAGTCTCCACCCCACCCCCACCGCCCGGGGCACTAAGTTGTGGATTCTTTCTAGGAAATTCTGCAGCAGCCACAGCTCGCGCTGTGTCTGGGTGTCCCCTCCCCCCACAACTCGCTCATGAGGTTGAAAGGGAGTAGGGGGTTACAGACGCTCGTTAGGAGCTCATAAAAGTCAGCTGGTGGCGGGTTGATTTAGTTGTTAGTGCAAGACAGAAACCATGTTCTTCATTCTCGGGCAGGTAGACCCCTTTGGAGACTCTGCAGGAAGCCATGGGCCCTCTCCCTGGGGAGGAAAATGCCCCAAGTCCTAACACACACGATGGTGTGGGTCGTCACTTCAAGATTTGCGGACCCTGTGGACCGTCTGGGGCAGCGCTTCTGGGAGCCAGGGCAGCCCCAGCCTCAGGTTGTGAGTTTCTTGGACGTGCATCAGGATCATCCGGGACTCTTGGAACCCAGGCAGAGCCGGAGGCGCCACAGGCACCTGATGCATGCCTGGCCCCGGGGCTCAATACCTGTGCTCAACTCGTTTCGATCAATCAAACCACGATCTCGTTCTCAGCTCCATCTCCAGGTTCAGAAAAGCCACCAAGTGGCCACGCAAACGTTATCGGGAAGAGAGAAGACCCCGCACTTTATGGAGGAGGAACATAGCCAACAAACAAAAGGCTTCCGAGGTGCACCTTTGTGCCCCTTCTGGGCAAGGGATGGCTTGATTTTTACACGGTGACATGATTTTCCTGACACCCATGCTTTGCAAGAAGGCAGCCAGGGATGCTCAGGAAGGCTGGCACTCTGGGTCTCCAGAGGCGTCATGGGCACCTTGGCTGATTCAGAGGCCCAGCCGGCTGGGACTCTTAGGTGTCCGCGGTCTCCTGTAGCATTCAGAGTGGCAATAGTGTCCTCCTTGGTGGCCAGCCACCAATGGCTCTTGACAGGGAAGTGTAACTCCATAGCCCACATCTCTGCTATTTCCGTGCATCCCCTCACAGCCCCCCAAAAAAGATATGTCCACCACTGGAATCTGTGGATGTGCTCTTATTTGTAAAAAAAGAAAAAAAGAAAAAAAAAAGAAAAGGTCTTTGCAGATGTAATTAGTTTAAGGATCTCAAGATGAGAACATCCTGAATTACTCAAGAAGGTTCTGATTCCAATGACAAGGATGCTTGAGACAAGAGACATAGATACGGAGTAGAGGGCCGTGTGAAACCCTCTGAAGTTATCGCCACAGCTCAGGGGTGACAGGAGCCACCTAGAGCTGCAAGAGGCAAGGAAGCCTTCTTCCTTGCCCACGACTTCCTTCTTCCATGACTGGTGGGAATGCAGCCATGCTTAAATCTTGATTTTGGATTTCGGGCCTCCAGAACTGCCAGAGAATAAATTTCTATTGTTTAAATCGCCACGTTTGTGGTAATCTGTTATGGCAGCCTCAGGAAATGAATACCACCTCCAAGCCAGTTCTCTGGGCAGCTCAGTAGGCGGGAATGGTAGATGGTGCTGATGGCATTTGATGAGTGGTAGTGAATTTGGTGTCGATGGCGGGTAGTGTTGGGGGTGGGTGGTGTTGATGAGAGGTGGTGTTGATTTGGTGTTGATGGTGGGTGGTGTTGACAGTGGGTAGTGTTGACGACGGGTCGTGCTGATGTGGGTAGTGTTGATGGTGCATAGTATTGATGGTGGATGGCATTAATGGTAGGTGGTGTTGATTTGGTGTTGATGGTGGGTGATGTTGATGGTGAGTGGTGCTGACGGTGGGTGGTGT
>NW_024412401.1:53890869-53937138 GCF_014898765.1 Herpailurus yagouaroundi | reverse complement strand
TTGATTTGGTGTCGATGGTGGGTGATGTTGATGGTGAGTGGTGCTGATGGTGGGTGGTGTTGATGGTGGTGCTGATGATGAGTGGTGTTGATGGTGGGTGGTGTTGATTTGGTGTTGGTGGCAGCAGGCTCAGCACTCACTCTCATCTTCTGAGGAGATGGCAGAAGGATCCAGCCCCAAGGAGCTGCTCAGCTTAGAGAGAATCAGGTTAAAACCAGCACAGAGACAAAAGAGTCCCGTGGAAGAAATTTCCTTTTTGCCAGTCTCCTCTTACTTAGAAACTTTGGTGAGAAAGAAACGATCATTCATCCATTCATCTCAAAACTATGGATTAAGTACCTACTAGGTGCCAGGGAAGATGCACACCTTTTGGACTTTGGCATTCCCTTCGGTTTTCTAAAGGGGTATTTTGGGCGTGGGAGCCTCAGCCCAGTGACTGATCGTGCGCATTCTGGCACCCATTATGTTTTCGGCCACACTGCGTGCCGCATGAAGTCTCTGATATCTGTGAATTCCCATTCCAGCTGGAACCTTGTGGAGTTAAGCTGTCCAAGATAGGGGAGCTCAAGCTAGCGCCCAGCCCTGGAGCCCTGAGGCGGGCTCTGCATCTGTCCTGTTCAAGCGCCGCCGCCCCCCCCCCCCGTGCCTAGCATGGGGCCATGTTGAAACAAAGCTGGAAGGGTGCGCAAATGAACGAGTGAGCGAATGAAAGAAGTGGGCCGGGTTCACCTGGCCTCAGGTGGTCAGAGAAGCCTCCTCGGGCCAGGTGGGCCTTGAATGTGGCCCAGGGGGTCGGGATGATGGGAAAGGAGGTGTAGGGGAGATGGTGTGATTAGGGGTAGAAGGGCAGGTATGCATCCTGGCCTTGGTCTCCAAGGTGAAAACCAAAGGAGATTCGTGGTGGTTGGGTCTGATGGGCTCTCTCAAAGGCTAACTCAAGCAAAAGCTTGCCCCCAACGTGGGATGGGTCCTTAGAAGGAGAGGGGAAACCGGATCCCTTGAAATCCCCAATCCCCCCCCCCCGCAGAACCCAGGAGTCCACGGAGAGGAGAGGTCCAGCTCTCAGAATGCCAGGAAGCGGGTGTCCCTCTGCGGACTCCGTCCTGTTCCCCACGAATGGAAACCTTCAGCAGTGCCCTAACAGACTTGCTCTTTGCCAGGCACAGCGCTTGGATCTCACATGAGCCCCAGAACATCCGGACCCTGTCTCCATCTTACAGATGGGAAAATGGAGGCCCAGAAAGGTTAAGTCGCTTGCTCCCGGTCGCACAGAACGAAGCCAGAGCTGTGGGAATGTGGCCCCGGTCTTCCTGGACAGACTCCACTCCCTCTTTAACAAACGCTCAAGAAACGAGTCAAGTGAGTCACGGCTGGGAACGTTGTGGCTCCTCTCCCACAGGCACACACACTCTCCTCTCCTAAAATAGCAGCTCAGCCAGAGACGAGGAGCCTAATTACAAGTCAGGCCTCAAGCCGTGTGTGGTCACGACCCCACAGACCTCTGGAGTCGCAGGATGAAGAGTAGAGAGCAAGGAATTCCTTCGGAGATGCTTCTAAATTAAGCCATCTGCGGTCTGCCTCCGCCCGGAGGTAAGAAATTGTAGCGGCTTTGGCAGGAGACAGCTTTGCTGAATGGGGCTGAGTCACTCTGGGGTCCATGCAGGTAAATAAGAGGTGAGCGCCACAGCCTGCGGGCGGCCCCAGGAGCAGGGCGGGCGGGGGCAGCTCTACCCCGGCTGGCCGAGGCTCTGGTCCTGTTTGAACGGGCAGCATCTAGATAGCGTCGGGACTGGACACCTCCACCGTGCAGTACTCCTGGGGATATGCCGGTGAGTGACACAGGCCACGGCACTTGCCCCCGTGGACCTTGCAAGACGGCGTGCGAGGCAGCCGCTAAAAACACGACGCGTGCTTTATGGCAATTTAACAGGACTGTGGATGGGGACTTAACTCCAGCTGGGGGGCAGGAAGGCCTTTCTAGAGAAGACGAGGGGGCTGGGCAGGGGAAGAGGAAGGGAGAAAGTCCGCAAAGGTGGGAGCCTGCCGGAGCCCTGCGATGGGGAGAGTTTGGGCAAATCGCAGGAACTGAAAGCAAATCAACCCGGCTGGGAGACAAGAGGCAGGCGAGCTGAGCAGCCATCAGATCTCCAAAGAGATTAGCGTTCGCCGCTGGTCCTAAGAATCCTAATCCCCTCCCCGGCTGATATTTTTTGACTCTCTGCAACCAAACTGGAACAAAAGATTCCCAGAAACTCAGAGTTGGAAGAGGCCTTGGACCTCACGGACTCCAACCGCACAGATGAAAAATCCAGGCCCCAAGGTGGGCAAGAGATTCTCCGGTTCTCGGCCCAGCTCGAGCCCGGCAGCCAGCCCGTCACCCTTTCGTGAGCCCACCCCCTGCCGCCTGCGGCCCTACTCGGCCCCCCGGGGAATCCGGATCCCCGGGTTCCGTCTCCCACTGCAGGAGAAAGCATCTGTGCTCCTCCCGCCCACTTTCTTGGAAGCAGCTTTTCTTTTGATTCATACCCTTCATTGTACCTTGACCACTTTGTGAATTTTGCACAAGACTTCACGATTCCTTCTTTGAGGCCGGTCCCTCCGTTCTTCTCTTCTTAGCATCTAGAATCATCTGCTAGCTAATTACCTTTCACTCTTTACCGTTTATATAACTAGCATGAGCAATGCCTTTGCCCTCTAAATTGACTTTGATCTCGTCTCGCTTTCGAGTTTTGAGTGTATTTATTTTTGTTCGGCTCTCTTTTCATCTAATTTCTATCAAATTTCCGTTTGGGTTTCTTCTTTGGTCTTTTAGTTATTTATAAGTGTGCTTTTTAAATTGCCAGGCAATTGTATTAGTTCCATTTGTGACTGATTTCTAATTTCATTTTCTTTGGTGCTAAGGTAATTTGCATGAATCAGACCCTTTGTATGTGTTTAGTTTTTACTTTTCATGCTTCCCTGAAAAGCGTGATCTATTTTCAACAGAAAATCCCTTGGCAGAATGATGCGTCGCCATTATGGAGCAGGTGCCCACGTGATCTGTGTTGGGGGACAAGACGTGGCCATTGTCCTTTTTTTTTTTTTTTAATTTATTTTTATGTTTATTTATTTTCGAGAGAGAGAGAGGCAGAGAGAGAGGGAGACACAGAATCCGAAGTAGTCTCCAGACTCTGAGCTCTCAGCACAGAGCCCGACGCGGGGCTCGAACCCACGCTGGAGATCATGACCTGAGCCGAAATCGGACGCCACCCAAGGGCCCCAGTCCTTTTGTTTATCTACTTGTTATTTGAGTATCCACTAGGTACCAGACTCTGTGCTAGGCACCAGGAGACTGGAAGAATTCAGAAAGCCTCTGCTACGGTGGACCCAGGAAACAGTAATAAAAATATAATCACACAACTAATTACTCAATTAGGGTTGTGTTGAGTACTAAAATAAGTACCAGGTTTGTTTTTCTTTTCTTTCTTTCTTTTTTTTTTTTTTTTTACAGATTTTTTTTTTAAGTAATCTCAAACCCGACATGGGGCTTGCACCCACAACCCTGAGGTCAAGAGTTTCACACTCCACTAACCGAGCCAGCCAGGTGCCCCGGAAGTACCAGATTTGTAAGAGCTCATAATACAGGCAATCAAACTCGCACTTTGGGGCCACAGAAGGCTTCCTGAGGGGATAACATACAGGCGGAGACTCGAAGAATAAGGCAGGTGAAAGTGTGTTGCCCTCCCACGGCGATCAAAAATCAGGAAGAAGAAATGAACGGGCCGTTCGCGGAGGGGAGATGTGAAGGCCAGCAAACACAGGAAACCAGCTCAAACAAATGTTTGTGATCAGGAAGTAAGGGAAATGCCATTTCCTGCCCATCCCACTGGTGATAATGGTAATAAGCCTGACGTTAGAAGTGGGAACTTTCTTAGACCACTAGCAAGGGCGTTAAGCGGCACAATCGTTCGAGAGAGTTTGGCATTACCTAGAAAGGCTGGGCTTGCGCGCCCTCTATGAACCAGAGTCCATGTTTAGAAACTTTCAAAAATGCCCACAGAGAGACGAGTATACAAGAATCCTCATTGGGGCGCCTGGGTGGCGCAGTCGGTTAAGCGTCCGACTTCAGCCAGGTCACGATCTCGCGGTCCGTGAGGTCGAGCCCCGCGTCGGGCTCTGGGCTGATGGCTCAGCGCCTGGAGCCTGTTTCCGATTCTGTGTCTCCCTCTCTCTCTGCCCCTCCCCCGTTCATGCTCTGTCTCTCTCTGTCCCAAAAATAAATAAAAACATTGAAAAAAAAATTAAAAAAAAAAGAATCCTCATCGTAGGATTCAGGATAAAAAGTATTAGAAACAACTGCATGTGCACCCGTGGGGACTGGATGAACCAAAGCCGGTCAGTTCACACAGTCGAACGCTCTGCATCAGTTAACCTGACCACCCCAGAGTGGCCACGTCCAACATGGTGGCCACGAGCCACATGCGGCTATGTAAATCCGAAGTAGCTAAAATGGAATGAAATGAAAAATTCAGCCCCTTTGTCGTACTAAAGCACATTCCGAGCGCTCAATAACCCCACGTGGCCAGTGGCTACTGATGGATCACATGGCCATCATCACAGAAAGTTCCAGGGGACAACGCCGCTCGAAGTCTGTCTGAGTCAACAGGTATAAATCTCAAAAACAATGTTGCAGGGGAAAGAAAGTTTCATTTACAGAATAGAACATGCGTGTGATGCCGTTCATATGAATGATTTAAAAAAAAATTTAATGTTTATTTTTGACAGAGAGAGAGAAAAAGAGAGAGAGAGAGTCGGGGAGGGGCAGAGAGAGAGAGAGAGAGAGAGAGAGAATCCCAAGCAGGCTCAGTGCTGTCAGCACAGAGTCCGATGTGGGACTCGAACCCGTGAACCGAGAGATCATGACCTGAGCGGAAATCAAGTCGGATGCTCAACCAACTGAGCCACCCAGACGCCCTTTTTGAAAGACTTAAAACGTACAAGAGACCCCCGTGTGGTGCAAGCACGTGTATGAAGCAGAGCTGGAAGACAGAAGTGCCTGGAAGTCATGCCCAGCACGGCCTTCGGGAGGGTCGGGACTGGGATCAGGGAAGGAAGCTGAGAGGGCGTCAGTTTCACCTGAAAGGAATTAGTGCCTTTTCCTCTTTTTAATGTGAAGACACAAGGCGGGCTTTTGAAACTGCCTTTTGCAGAGGGGACCCGGGGGCGAGGGAGGCAGGCGAGCGGGGGAGCCTCCCTCGACGCATAGCTCGAGAAAAGTTTCTCTGTTTTACGAGATTTATTTGCTGGAGATTTGCATGATTCCATCTGAATCATGAGTTTTGTGGCCAAATGAAGTTTCCCAGCCAGCGGTTTGTGACTTTGGCTTGTGCGGACTCTCCCCGCGTTTGACTTATCCCGCTCACTGGGCACAGTCATCTCAGTGCCTACAAGACCTCCAGGACCCAAGGAGGAAAGACGTGGTCGTTTTGCCTGGTGACACCAGCCTTCGGCGGGTGGACCAGCTTTAACCCACACGCTAAAAAGAGCGAGAAGCGTTTTGCCTTCTGTCTTTCCCAGTCTCCTTTCTGTCTTCTCCCTCCGCGTCAGGCCTCTGCTGTAGGAGGGCATGGGGGCAGCCGCGACATGGGACTCTTTATGGCAGAGAGACGGATGGACCCTGCTGTCCTTTGTGACACCACACCAGTGGCATGTGGAGGGTGTGTGCACGCGCACCGGGCGGCCGGGAGGGACTAACCTGCCGCTGGGCAGGTGCCCTGGCTCAGCCCAGGCCCTGGACACGGTCCTACTGAAAGGGGCAGCTGGGCCACCTGACCTTCCAGTCCCCTCTCATTAGCCACACGATAGTCCCCCAACTGGACACCAAGCCTGCCAGGGCCAAGTCTGGGGGCCGAGAAGGCAAAAGCCAGGATCTGAAAAAAAAAAAATAGCCAGATTAAAAAATATATAATAGGGGCGCCTGGGTGGCGCAGTCAGTTAAGCGTCCGACTTCAGCCAGGTCACGATCTCACGGTCTGTGAGTTCGAGCCCCGCATCAGGCTCTGGGCTGATGGCTCAGAGCCTGGAGCCTGTTTCCGATTCTGTGTCTCCCTCTCTCTCTGCTCCTCCCCTGTTCATGCTCTGTCTCTCTCTGTCCCAAAAATAAATAAACGTTGAAAAAAAAAATTAAAAAAAAAAAAAGTAAAAAATATATAATAATAATAATAATAAAATCTGCCAAAGAGCTAAGAGAAAAAAAAAGCAGCTATAGAAATCTTAGTTTAGTTTTGGTGGGGGATTGGTTTTTTGTTGTTGTTGTTTGCTTTTTGTTTTTTTTTTAAGCGGCAACCACTCAGGAGACTGGGAGAGAGGTTTGGCTTTAAAAGATTGAGGGGCTGTCTCCTCTAATGAGGGGCCCTTGAAAATTATGGATCAGTCCCAGGTCAGTAATTTCTGTCAAGTTCAGGGCAGCTGGAGGTCAGAGGCCCCCGTTGAACACAGATCCGTGCAGGACATCATTGGCCAGCAGGCTGAGCCCCAAACTCTGATGTAGACGGTTCGTAGCTTAAGTAATTAACGAGGGTGACAGCCTCTCCTGAGACATCTGGTCCCCTAAATTGTTATTCTGCTACCGGTTCTAATTTCTCCGTGGTCCAAAAATAGACGGAGCAAGGACACAGGGCCTGACCCTCCCTGCTGACACATGCTGTGTTTTCAAAGAACATCCAAGCTCAGGCTTAGGAAACAAACTTCCTGCCTCCCCGCAAGGTCTAGCGTGGCACCTCGAGGAATCACCACACCGGGTGAGGGAGCGACTGGGCCCCCCCCCCCCCCCCCCCCCCATCCCGGGCTTCCTCCACTGACTCTGGGGCGCTTTGGGACTTCCTGGCGCCGAAGGAAAGACCAGCACGCCTGCCTTTGAGAAGGAGAATCGACCTGCTTTTTCCAGAAGTCATACCAGTATTTCTAGAGCACTTACGAGGACTTGCGGAGGCAAGTCAACCAGTCAACGGCTGCGACCAACTACGAGTTGTTACGTGGACACGTTTTCCTGTCTCTTGGCGAGATAATTGGCAGTGGAATCGCTGGGTGGGGAGGCGGTGGGGGGGGACATGTGGGAACGCTAGCCTTTGGAGGAACTTCCCACTGGGCTTTCCGAAGTGGCTGTATCATCTTTTATTCTCACCAGCGGCGTAGGAGGGTTCCGATTTCTTCGCATCTTCGCCAACACTTGTTACTGTCTGTGTTTGCTTTGTTTTTATCGCAGCCGTCCTAGCTGCTGGGACCCAAGCAGTGTCCCACTGAGGTTTGATCTGCGTTTCCCTGATGCCTCTCGATGTTGGACATCCCTCATGTGCTTATTGGCCATCTGCGTATCTTCTTTGGAGGAATGTCTATACAGTCCTTCGGCCATTTAAAATTCGATTATAATGGGGCGTCTGGGGGGCTCCGTCAGTTGAGCGTCTGACTTCAGCTCAGGTCACGGTCTCACCGTTTGTGGGTTCGAGTCCCGCGTCGGGCTCTGTGCTGACAGCTCGGAGCCTGGAGCCTGCTCGGGATTCTGTGTCTCCCTCTCTCTCTGCCCCTCCCCTGCTCACACTCTGTCTCTGTCTGTCTCTCCATAATAAATAAACGTTAAAAAATTTTTTTTAACATTTTATTTAATATAGGGGCATCTGGGTGGCTCAGTTGGTTGAACATCCAATGTCATGATTTCACAGTTCGTGAGTTTGAGCCCCGCGTTGAGCTCTGTGCTGACAGCTCGGAGCCCGGAGCCTGCTTCGGATTCTGTGTCTCCCTCTCTCTCTGCCCCCTCCCCTGCTCACACTCTGTCTCTCTCTCAAAAATAAGTAGACATTTTAAAAAAATGGGGGGGGGGCGCCTGGGTGTCTCAATCAATTAAGCTCTGTCTCTGTCTCTCTCAAAAATAAATAAACACTAAAAAAATTTTAAAAAATTTTTGACTAGATTATTTATCTTTTCATTACTGAGTTGTAAGGGTCATATTTACATTCATAGGTACAAGTCCTGTATCAGAGATGGGATTTGCAAATATTGGCTCCTATCCTGTGGGTTGTCTTTGTACCGAGTATCGTTTGGACCAACAAAGTTGTGGCGATGTCCTGATGATGCCCAATTTATCTGTTCTCCTTTGGTGGGTTATCGTTTATTTCCTCTTGTATATATACCGTAGCAGCCTAGCACGAGAAGAGGAGGACTTTCTGAATACTCAGCAGTTTGCATGGCCACGCTAAGGCAGGGATGGTGAGGAGGTTTCACTTCACATATTGTATCAGCTCAGACTGATGGTGGCTGTTCTGCTATAAAATCTTCTCGGGCCGAACCGCGGCTGGTGTAAAAGTGTGCAGGGACCAGGTGGCAAGGTCTGCCGTGGTCACAAGAGGGAGAGGGCGCCACGTTTTTGTTCTAAGAGATGACAAGAGGGTCGCCTCTATTGGAGACAAATAAAGACTCAGAATCCACAGGAGAAGCCAGCCAGGCGCTCGCCTGCCCTTAACTCTGTCTCCCTTTCCAGGTCCCCGCAGGTCACCCGCACCTGGGTTGGCCAGGGGGTCCGTGAGCGAGGGGAGAGCGTGGAGACTGACAGGGACGGGTGGGGAGGCCAGCAGGAGCCTGGCAAAGGAGACGGCACGGACCCCCCTGAGTCTTGGTAGTTTGGGGCGGCCCCAGCGCAGCACGGGCACAGAATCACAGTAAGGACTGACCAATGCCACCGTTGTCACATCGGGGCAGTGATACGTGCCCCTTTTTCTTAGCGGTTCTGCTTTTAAAAACCATCAAATCCTTGTGTAGGATGCAAAGCCAGGGGAGGAAGCTTGCGGCCAATGGCCTTACACGGGCCGCTAAGGGAGGAGTGAGTTACTCTCGATGAACCCTCAGGTGTGACCCGAACACTGTCCCCAGCAGTGAGTCCGGCTCACATCCTCCTTTTGCCCGGCACGTCCTGGCCGTGGGAGTCGGCCGGTCCCCACGGAGGCCCCACCCGGGGAGGCCCGGGAGCCTTGGTTCGAGCCACCCGTCATCTCGGCTTCTCTTTGAAACGGCTCAGCCCCAGAAGAGTGTCGCCCTAGAAGCTGTCGTGTGGGAGCCAGATGCGAGGCAGGGAGACAAGGACCCCTTCCCGTTCCCCGTCTGCACCCCGGAGCCCCCATCCAGCACACGCACGCACACACACGTACACACACACGCGCACACACACACACACACACACCCAGGATGCAAATGATAACCGCAGAGCCATCACTTGTGAAGCTTGACAGAAAATAATGAGAAACACTAAATCTTTTATAAGGTCAACACTCGCCTTAGCCGAGCAGCTGTCAAACAAGAAAAGAATTTAGCGCCGGAGCCACGAAACTTCCATCGGCTCATTAAGCCCAACAGGGCCCGGCCTGGCGTGGCAGAGGAGACGCGGGGCCTTCCGTTTTGTGTCAGTAATTTGCGGCGGAACAGGCAGGAAGAAACACCAGCGCCAAAGGGGCCTGGGGGGCGGCTGGGGAATCGTTAGCACGCCAGGAGCGGCCCCGGCTCCTAATTGGAAGCATTGGGCATTATCAACCGAGGATTTGCCTCCGCTCCCTGACAGCTAGTGGGCCCAAAATGATCGCCCACTTGTCAGTGTAAAAGACCATTAAAAACAAGCCATTTTGATTTAATTGGAGGCGGTGCACCGTGGGGCCAGGTGAGGAGGCCCATCAGCCCCGCTCACCCAGGCTGCCGCCTCTCTCCCTCCGTGACGGGGCCTGCAGGGGGGCGGAGGGGGGAGGCGGGTGCGTGTGCCTCCCAGAATCTTCGCCTTTCAAAACCGGGCTGGGGAAGGAGCGAATGGGAGACAGAACGAGACTTCACGGCCGCGGTGCCGGCCGTTTTCAAATGGGGTTGTCAACAGACGTCGTGACAGGTGGAGCTGGCGGGGAGCGGGGGGCGGGGGAGAGGGGGGGGCTCTTCTTTCCAGAGCCCGGATGATGGGACGCTGCCCGGTGCCGCTCTCTGGGGAGGCGGCCGTGGGGCGTCCAGCTGCCAACGGGAGATGGGGTATTCCGTCGGGTGGCTGCTTAGCCCACTCGCTGCGCTCAGAAGCTCAGAAACCTCCAAGGGTACGGTCTGGACAGTCATGGCAGACCCGTCTTCAAGCTCAAGTAAGAGACAAGGAGGGACTTAGAGAAGGAGGCATGTTGCTGAGACCCTTGGAGGGAGTCTGTGAGCGGACCCCCCCCCCCCACCAACGCCACACCCAGCCACTTCGGGGAGGCCAGCGGGCTGTGCCTGGACGAAAATTCGACATCACCTCCATCAGAAGAGACCACTCGCTATAAATATTAACGCACACTCACAATGGGCTGTCCCACCAGGGTGGGGGGCCTCCAAGCACGTGGGCCATCCATCTGTGTGTAGCTTTTGAATCGGAGCGTAGACTCCCCAATGCCAGGGACTGTATGTTCTGCATGCTGATGCCTGGTATCGTGGACGCCATGGGTACTTGATAAATATTAATTGGTGCTTGCAGATTTCAGAGAGGTCTACAGATCTGTGTATTAATCTCACCCCTGTCCCACAAGCGGTGACCTCATTTGCTGCCTACCACTCCTCCGACAAGAGGACGCCTGCAGGAACACGAGGTGCTGGAGGGGCATCTTCGGGAGAGCGAGGGGGGAGCGCACCAGCCGATCCCCCCCCTTAAACCTCCCCTGTTCGTTTTGATGACGGATCAGGCCGGGAGGAGACACCAGATCCCCAGCGAGCGTCAAATTCCAGAGCTCTGAATTTTGTGGCTGATTTTAGACAATGGGGATTCCTTAATTACTTTCTCTGGAAATTTACCTGACGATGCTTTCTCAGGTAGTGCAAGGTGGTTATCCGGGCGCGCGGTTCCTCGGTTGACAGAGTCTTTGATTTTGCACTTGGTTGCAAATTAAGTCCTTTGCTGAGCCATCCGTACAGTGCCCGTCAGTGAGTGCCTTATCGCTTATTCATATAGGCTGTTGAACGACTCGTGCGTTTCTGCCAGGGAAGCTGGGGACACACTCAGATGTTTGGTGTCCATGGCCCATTGGGTTCGGGTGCTCCTGGTGAGGTCTCGTGTCTTTTCCCTTTTCCCTTATTGGCATGATGAGCAGGAAGGATTTTTTGAGGTGACTCTTAAGAAGAAACAGAACCTTCCTGTGGTGGATGAGGCTGACCCTGTCCATTCACAAATAGGAATTAGAGTTAAGTGTCCCCAGCTAAACAGTGAGGATGTTATACCATATTCTGGACCCTGTTCTGGGGAAACAGCAACAAACAGGAGACTTCAAAGGTCTTGAGGTAACTCAACTGCTAGGGGTACCCTATAGACATTGAACAAATCTGGGCTAGATGGCTAGATGGATGGATGGATGGATGGATGGGTGGGTGGATGGATGAACGGATGGACAGATGGATGGATGGATGGATGGACGAATGGATGAATGGATGGACAGATGGATGGATGAACAGATGGATGGATGGATGGATGGATGGATGGATGGATGGATGGACAGACGGATGGATGGATGGATGGATGGATGGATGGATGGACAGATGGACGGGTGGATGGATGAACGGATGGACAGATGGATGGATGGATGGATGGACGAATGGATGAATGGATGGACAGATGGATGGATGGATGAACAGATGGATGGATGGATGGATGGATGGACAGATGAATAAATGGATGGATGAATGTATTCGGAGCCTGAAATAAGGTAACAGAGCCGCTAGAAATGCATCTGGGATTCAGGCATTCTAGAGAACCTCTCCATCTGCTTTGCCAAGTAGAAAGGGTGACTTATTTTTTCGATGTCTGTACCTTGTCTCCTCCCAAGTGATTTCCAGGGACCTAATGAATTAATTGTGCAGGATGTGAAATAAGGCATTCAAGAGCTGCATAAAGCAGAGACTTTCTGAAGACGATGCAGAGTCCTACCCCCCATCCCATGGGGTCATTGCCAAGCCCCTGGCACAGTGCGTGGCACACAGAGTAAGCACTCGAGACACAGTGGCTGCTGCTGTTACTACCATTATTAGCAGTCTACAAAGCTGACCGTGGTGTTTTCCGGAAACTGCCACGCAGGGCACAGTCACGTCGATTCTTGCATTAAAGGATTCGAGTGGGGGCGCCTGGGTGGCTCCGTCAGTTAAGCGTCCGACTTCAGCTCAGGTCACGATCTCACAGCTTATGAGTTCGAGCCCCGCGTCAGGCTCTGTGCTGTCAGCTCAGAGCCTGGAGCCTGCTTCAGAGTCTGTGTCTCCCTTTCTGCCCCTTTCCCAGCTCACACACTCTCTCTCTCTCTCGAAAATAAATAAACATTAAAAAAATTTGTTTTAAAAAGGATTCCAGTGATACCGATGGACGTCTGTAACCACAACCTCACAAATATGGAGAAAGGCAGTTCAAGTTCACGAGTGAGGACACGGGCGGGTGGGGGCGGGGGGGGAGTGCCTTCTGCAAGCCAGGGACGGTCCCACCAGAACCCGGCCATGCTGGCATCCTGATCTCAGACGTGCAGCTGTCAGAACTGAGAGAAATAAATGTCTGCTATTTAAGCCAACCAGTCTATGGTATTTTGTTCTAGCAGCCTGTGCAGATTAAGACAGAAGTTCATAATCCTCAGGGCTGTTTAACAGACAAGAGCCTGCCTCCCACAGGCATGTTTCCTTTGGAAGGCCCCAGCATGCTTTGTAGCAGACATATGGATGTGCACCCACCAGCCCTAGTAAATACAGGCTTTAAACATCCCTGTGCAAAGCAGGTGACATTGACCCAGGGAACTTCAGGATCTGCTTGCTGAAAAGGCAGGCTTGGAGGCTACCCCAAACCCACTAGATTGGCTCCTGGGTGGAGCCCTGGAATCTGCATTTTAGAGCCCTCCTCAGAGGACCCCAGACACAGCCAAGTTTGAGACCTGCGTGTCTATAGGACAGGACGCCAAAGCCCGCCCATCCCCTGGCCAAGCTCATGCCAAGCGGTCTACACGCATGACGCACCTGCCCTCTGTTACTACGCCCACTTTACAGGTGCAGTAGCGGAGGCCGGCTCGAGGCAGGGGAGCCCACAGACTCAGCCCTCCCGCCAGGTTCCCTCTCTGCCTCACGCCTTTTCATAAGGCAAGCCAGCGATCAATGGCCTCTTTCCTTTTTGGCCTTGGGGCCAAACTGCAATTTAAAAGATGCTCAGGGGTTTTATCAAGGTCTAAAGGCTTTCAGGGCAGTGGGAAGTTTTGTTTATTGCAAGAGCTTAAATCAGCCAGAGCAGGGCTATGGCCACGACCCTCTGGACACCCATAAAACCCGAGTTCCTGACCACTCTTCATTCTCCTTCCCGGGTCCTGCATTTAGCCCCCAACTGGCCTCCGACCTCAGTTTTAGGTCAGTAGTATTTATTGGCTCTACCAAGGCCTGCGGCCTGGGGCAGCTGGCCGGAGGGCCAAGCCCCCACTCTGCCACTCGTTATTGGTGGATCCGGGGCCCATGACTTTAGGCCCCCACGCCTCCGTCCCCTCACCTCTGAGACAGCACGGCTCTTCTCGGCCACAGAGAGTTATTGGGAGCATCTCCAGGAAATGAGACTGTTCCTCAAGCCGTGGGTGTGGTCATTGTCACTGCCTTTGGGAACGCCGCCTCCGAGGAACATCTTGGACGCACGTCCCCCTGCTTGCCCAGCTGCTGGCCCCGGGTCACACTACCTACCTTCTTTTGCGTGATCTAATGCGTCATTTCCTGGGACCTCTTTGAGGAGAGGAAGGGAAGAAGCCAGGAAACACCCCATCCTCTTAACTTTCCCCAACACGAGCTCTCTGACGCCAGTGGACTTTGCATCCCTGAAGGACATCGGGGCGGTGGCTGGGGGCGGGGAGGCGTGTTTATTTGCTTGTGGCTTTTAGATGCAAGGATGCCAGCCTCTTGGTTCGTCTTGGCCGCACTTTTGACAAAGCTCAGTTTGGATGAACCCTGAGTTTACCCAGGCAAATCATCTAACGTTGTTTATTACTGGCACCTTCTGCTGCCCAGTGCTAGATGGCTTTGGATCCCATCATGGTGATGGTTTGGAGGCCCAGTGACAGAGGCTGATGGGTGGGGACACTTAGAAATGAGGCACTCAGAGATGAGCCCCAACTCCTGCTCAAGTCGGGAGAGTCTCTTTAGATCAGCAGGAATTGTTCTCTTGGGGATGAGCTGGAAGAAGAAATTGGAGACCCCCAAGGTCCCATCGACTCCCCAAATTCAAGATGAGGTTCTAGCTATCTCTAGAGGTTAGAAATATATATATGATGCCAAAACAAACTGGTTGATTTTCTGGTTGACTTCCTTTTAAAAAAAAATTTTTTTTTAATGTTTATTTTTGAGAGAGAGAGAGACAGAGCACCAGCTGGGGAGAGGCAGAGAGAGAGGGAGACACAGAATCGGAAGCAGGCTCCAGGTTCTGAGCTGTCAGCACAGAGCCCGACGTGGGGCTTGAACTCACAGATCGCAAGATCATGACCCAGGCTGAAGTTGGACGCATAACTGACTGAGACACCCAGGCGCCCCCAAAAATGTTTGTTTATTTTTGAGAGAGAGAGAGAGAGAGAGAGCGCACGAGCAGGGAAGGAGCAGAGAGAGAGGGAGACACAGAATCGGAAGCAGGCTCCAGGTTCTGAGCTGTCAGCACAGAGCCCGACGTGGGGCTCGAACTCACGGACCACGAGATCATGACCTGAGTTGAAGTCAGACGCTTAACCGACTGAGCCACCCAGGCGCCCCCTGGTTGACTTTCAACACAAAATTGGAATTGTTTTCGCCCCCCCCCCCCCGTCAGGGAGAGGAGCTTTCTGTAGTGAACTCACAGTTCCCAGGCACCGGAAGTGTTAAGGGGACAGTCAGGCTGGGGGTCCCCAGGTTGCAGGGCTAGTGTGGTTAGAAGTGCCAGCTCCCACTTCTCAGGGCCCCCACATAGACGCCTGACGTCTCCCTCTGTGACCAGGGCACCCAGACTCGTCCTGATGCTCCAGGACCCCAATCCCTTTCCTCTTGTCCCCCATCCCCAGAGTCTTCAGCTCTGGCTCTTTGTGACTTGCCAGCAGTGAGTGGCAATGTCACCTATGAGCAGGTGCCTAAGACTTCTGTCCCTCCAAGGTGCCGGATTATGTGAAAAACCAATTAAGCCTCTGCTTTCTTCTCTATTCTGCACACTGATCTGGTTTATAACGGGGCATTTGTATTTAGGGGAGAAATGTCAGCTGCACCAGGACCTCCGAATCACATTTCCGCGTGTGACACATCCTGTCCCTGTGCCCGGTGCGCTACACCACAACAGGGGTTGATTCTTCTTCCAATGAAACGGAGCGACAGGATTCTTAAAATACGTCCCTGGCGCAGGGGCCTCGGGGAGGGGCAGGAGAGCTGGCATCGGCCCTTCCTGGGTCTGGAAAGAGGGACCTCGGGGCTGGACACACCTGTCCGGAGACGGGCTCATCTTTAGTTGGCCGTGTGGAGCCCTCTGGAGAGGAAGTGGCAGCCGGGTGGACAGGCTCGGAGCCCGCTCCGGGGGTTTAACAGAGAGTTAACTTTCCAGCCGGCTATGATTTGTAAGGGAGCTTAAAGGTGGGAAAGAAAATCCTTTTCTTAGATTCAGCAGCTTTCACTAATCAGCTGCATCTCCGGGTGTCACTGCTTGGCTGACTGCTGATTTTTTCCCCCCGCCGTCTCCGGTTCTATTAGGGAGCCAGGGGCCCAGGAGACCCGAGGCAAGGTTAGTCTTCCACAAAGAGAGGAGTCTGATCCCAGCATTCAGAGCACAAGGGCTTGTAAATCAAACTGTTAGCTTAATAGCTTGGGCCATTATTCTAAAGCAGTGGGGCTGAAACCAAAAGCCAGATGAAAATATAGTCAATTTGTTCATACTTTAGTGACTGAATGGCTATGTAATGTCAGGGGGTATTGGCACTGTGGAAGAAAGACAGGTCGGGTCCGGGGAGAGGCGCAGCGTTCGCCGTGAAGGGTGACCTCGGGACGCTTGGGCAAACCTCCCTCTAAAATGGGTTTAGGAATCTCCAATTACGTGACATGGGTTTGGCCATAGAGAGGCAGACTCGGGGAGCCAGCCGCCTTCCCTGCTGGGGGAGGGGGAGCGCTGGCTTCTGACCTCTGCCCTTGATGGAAACCCGCGGCGGAAAACCCGCCGTGGCCAGCAGCACGGAGCGCCTGTGGGTCCCGGAAGGACAGGGCTGAATGGCGCTTGGGCACTGGGGACAAGGACCCGCGGAAAGACGTAGCGTCCTCATCCTTCAGACACATTTAAAAAAGACAACGGCCTTCCTGGTTTTGTAAAAGCCCTGTACTCACTGCAAAACACTCCACCAATGCGGAAAGGAGCATCACAGACAGTAGAGCTTAGCCCCGCCCCGCCCCAGAGGTCACCGCCGCTGCCCCCCGGGGACCCGTCCCTCTGGACGCCTGTCCTCGAGCACAGGCACCTGCGCAGATGTGTGGGCGCCTGTATCCCAATGACGTCACACAGCACAGGTTCCTTCCCCCAGTAAGGTGTTAGTAAGTGGTCATTAAATAGACTACAGTCGTTATTTTCAGTGCCCTTCGACGGGCACATCCAGGCTTCCACCTCCGCCAGTGGCGCCGCCGTAAATACTTGGGCACACTCACCCCAGACATTTGTCTTTGGGCCGTTATCTTTGTAAGGAGGGATAAACCGTCTGCTTTTCTTGGCTTAGTATCAGGTGGCCGTAGGATATGCGGTTCAGACTGGGTCACTTTTGCCAGCAGAAGGTGGCATTATGAAGAATCCCACCTCCCGACAGGCAGGCCGGGATGTCTGGCCCCTTCCCCGCGAAAACCTGACCTGCAAGAGGCAGGTGAACAGGATTGTGTTGATGGGAGTACGGTCATTCAGACTGTCCCCCGCCCCACCTTTCCAGGCGGCAAACCCCGGACGCTGGCGGCGAGGAGCTGCTCCAGACCTCCCCCATCTAGCTGTCCACTCCTCTGTCCGTCTTGTCCACCCCACCCCTGCCGGGCGCCAGCGGCTGTTACAGCAGTATGGCATCGGCACGGAGAACGGGGCCTGGCGAAAAGGTGCTCGCCGAGACTTGTGAATGAATGAGTGAGTGAACGAGTGAATGATCATCAGGACCATCCCGCAGGCCACAGGCCATTTATTGGCACCTTAATAGGGTCCAGGTGCCCTGCTAAATGTGTACATGTGCTCTCATCCAATCGGGCCGGGCCCTTTTCAGAAGAAGGAATGGGGACTCGGACAGGGTGACAGGGCGGCAGGCTCGCCGTGTGACCCAGGTGTGTCTGACCCTGAGTCCTGTGCACACACAGGCACAGCACGCGGCCCCCTCCTCCCTCCCCGCTGGCTGTCCCCCGCACGTTGGTAAAGGGCAGGAGTCCCTTTGCCAGGGGCACAGAGGGCACTGGCTCCAAGCCCAGCGATCCCTCCACTCGGGGGAGTGAACTCTCATCCCGTCCCCCAGCACGGGAAGAATGACGAAGGGTCTGGGTTGCTTCCCCTGACAGTTCACTCTGGGTTTAGGGGTCTGGCACCACCAAGAGCCACCAAACTCCCCCCCACACCGCTCTCTGACCAGTGAATCTGGGATCATGAGCCTTAGGCTGCAAGAGACCCAGAAGCATAGGCTACCCCCTCGGGACGCCTGGGGGGCTCCATCCGACTTCCGCTCAGGTCACGATCTGCCAGCTCGTGGGTTCGAGCCCCGCGTCGGGCTCTGTGCTGATGGTGTAGAGCCTGCTTGGGATTCTCTCCCTCTGCCCCTCCCCCACTCATGCTTTCTCTCAAAATAAATAAACTTCAAAAAAGAACAATGCTAGAGGTGCCGGGCTGGCTCACTCAATTGAGCGTCCGACTTCGGCTCAGGTCACGATCTCGCGGTCCGTGGGTTCGAGCCCCGCGTCGGGCTCTGTGCTGACAGCTCGGAGCCCGGAGCCTGCTTCGGATTCTGTGTCTCCCTCTCTCTCTCTCTGCCCCTCCCCTGCTCATGCTCTGTCTCTGTCTCAAAAATAAATAAAAACATTAAAAACAATTAAAAAGAAAAAAAGAACAATGCTACCCCTCATTTTCAGATGAGGAAACTGAGGCCCAGAGAGCCTCTAGCCGGCCGGTGGCCACCTGCCAGCCGTGGGCTGACCCTCGCTCTGGGCCCTGGCCATCCATGGCAATTGCTGGTGGCACGGACCAGAGAGGAACACTGCGATCCCAGGCAGCCCAGCGGCTGACGACGACGTCCACCGACGGGAGTTCCTTCTGCTTTCCTTGGTCCCCTCGGGGGCTCACAAGGCCGCTGGGGGCCCCGTGTGGCACCAGGGTGGGGAGGGTCCCCGGGTGACCCGTGGACGGGGGCGGCCGCTCCGGTGCAGGAAGCCGGCTCGCTCCGCGTTGACCCAGCCCGGGGAGCGGGCCGCGGCGCCCCTGCCTGCTGCTTTTCCGTGTGAAAGGTGTTTAATTATTTCTGACAGGGTTCAGCGTCGACATCTGTTCGCGAGCAGGGAGAGTCCATTTAGGTTATCCATCACTGTGACAGGTTCAACTTTTTTGGAAGCGCTTTTCCCTTTCATAATGGGGCTGGGGTGGGGAGGGGGGGGCGGTGGCTCGGCACAGACACGAGGCACAAAGACCCTCCTGGGGCTTCGCGCGGGACGCCGCGTAGCCCCCACCGCCCCTGCCCCTGCGCTGGCCCTCCTGAGCCCAGACCCGGTCGGGGGGCAGCCAGGGATGGGGGGGACGCCGGGAGGCTCAGGCTGGGAAGGGGCCTTCCTCAGGTCTCTGGAAGGCTTTTTAATTCTTCTGCCATTCAGGGCCGCGCTGGGCATTCATTCATTCATTCATTCATTTGCCCCTTCATTCTTTCCACCTTTACTGATCACTCACTGGGTGCGGGGCTCTGGGGATGTGGTGGGGGTCACAACAGGCATGATCCTCGGGGGCTCACATTTTGCTGGGGAAGATGGACGACTAATTGCCCAATTAACTAATTAATTGCAGTGAGGATACATACTGTGAAGGGGAGAGAGGGGCCCTGCCATCCTGAAGACGCACGGGCTGGGTGTGCGGTCAGGGCGAGGGAGGGATTCTCAGGAGGCTTCTGCAGCCCTGGATGGAACCTGGGACCCTTTCAAACAGGGCCTGTTCCTTCGCCCCTCTGAGCCTCAGTTTCCACATCAGTGGAATGGGGACACCCTTTCTACGAGATACTTTTCGTTGGTGGTATTTCCCCCAAGGGGGGGGGGTTCTGAGCGCTGTATCCATAAGAGGCATCAGTCTGGGGTGGGGTGCCTGGGGACTCTTCGGGGCTGTCCAAGGCAGTGCCCAGGGACGAGCCCTGCTCCAGAGGAACTTCCGGAACCCCGCGAACGTTCCCGAAAAGATGGCAAACACACTGTGCACCCCGGGGCTCTGTGCCCCCGGCACAGCACAAACTCTGTGCCCCCGAAGAGTCGGGGGGCACTCGTCTGAAGATGAGGCGTACTAAGCCGTGAACGTGACTTGGCACGAGGTGGGGCCCCAAGCAAAAGGGCACCATCACAGGATGCCTCCCATGGTTCCCGCCCGTGTTTCACAACGGTCTAGAACGGAAGAACGGCTCAGCCCAGTCCCCTCTCTTGAAAGCAGAAACTTGTTCGTTCGCTTCTGTGCTTGCACACCCACCCCGGGCCGGGCACCGCGGGGACACTGGCGTGCCACACCCGCCCCCCGACGCGGGAGCCTCCCGGGGAGGGGCTGGGGGTGGGGGGAGGCCCCTTCCTTGCTCTGCTGGGCCAAGACCGCCCGAGCCCTCCTTTGTCTACCGCCTCGAGGCGACGGGCAGATTCCAAATCGGAGCCGAGGGGCTGGGGGTTGATGCTGAGTGACGTTTGCGGTGGGGGGGGGGGGGAGGGTGGTCTCGTGTCCGTGGAGCCCTGGGTCCCCGTCCCTCCCCGGGGCAGCATCCCAGGGCAAATCAGAGAGAAAATCAGAGCAGAAAGAGCAAAGGGGGACAAACAACAGAAGGAGGGGCTGGGGCGGAGGCTGTGGAGAGAGAAGTAGGGGCGAAACGTGGCTAGAGAGGCAGGCGGTTGGGGGAGACGGAGGAACCAGAGCTGAGCCGCGCGGCCAGGCCAGGCCGGGGAAGCCACACACAAAGCGACGCGGGCAGGGCATCTCCCTCTCGGCGGCCGGTCGTGTTCGAGTGCGGGGCGGCGTGGGCTGACGGGCTGCGGGCGGATGGTCACTGACATGTGCTGACGGAGGCCACTTGGGCAGGACGCAAGAGGCCGCGTCGGGGGGCAGGCAGGCTTCTCCGCAGAACTCAGCAGCCTGTTCGATTGCATTAGGCTCAGGAAGCCACTGGCCCCTTCATTGTCTAAATTGCAGTTTAAGTCAATGCCGCGGGTGGCCTGGGCTGGCCAGAAACGTGGCTTTGTCCAGCTGTCTTCCTGGGGCCGCGCGTGTCCCTGTGGCTCCCCAGAAACGCTCGCGCGGGGCCCGAGTTGGGCACGGCCAGCTCCCCTGCCACTCGGAAGCTGCTGTCCCCAACTCTCCTGTGGACAATGCCCCCGGCCCTCACGTTCTCTTCCCCTGCTAAAAGACTCGGAAGATGAATCCCCCTCTGGGTGTGACAGGGCCACGTGGCCTAGCGAACCCCAGCTCAGTTCAGAGGCGGGAGCACGGCGGGTGCTAGATCATTCTGGGTGTGTGTCACCCCCTTATGTCAGCCCCTAGTGGACATTTGCTCTCCTCCCCCCAGGGACGGACGCCACCTTGCTGGGGGGTTTAGCGCTGGTGGTGAGGGGCCGTCCTCCCCCTCAAGTCCCCAGTGCAGGATGTGGTGGGTCAACGACCCCATCGGTGGGGGGGGGGAGGGGGAGGGGTTTGGCCCGGACAGTGTCCACTGTGGTGGGCAGACAGCCAGGCTCTATGGTCAGACGGCCCGGGTCCAGCGCAAGGCTGCCGCTTAAGCCCACGTTGGCCGTGCCCCCTGTCTGCAGAATGATTTCAGCTCAGGTCAGGATCTCACGGTTCTGGGGTTCGAGCCCCGCGTCAGGCCCTGCGCCGACAGGGCGGAACCTGCTTGGGATTCTCTGTCTCTCTCTTTCTCTGCCCCTCTGCGCTCCCCACTCTCTCTCTCAAAATAATTAAATAAACTTTAAAAAAATTATAAAAATATATGTATATAATAGTCGCTATTATTATGCCAATCAGTGGTTAGAAGCCCACAGACTCTCACTGCCTAGGAGACAGGTGAGGACCCACCAAAGTGAGGGGCATCCGCCCTCGGGGCGGGAAGGGGCAGGTGGAGGTAAGACTGACCTTCTGGAATTGAGGCATATGCCAGAGGGCGTCCAGCTTCACGGGCGGCTTGTACTTTCGCAGCTGACTGCTCCGGGTCTCATACAGCTTCCCCAGGACCACCTGCAGGCCGGAGAGATGCGGAACTGGGTGCTTACCTGGAGCAGCGCGGGCTGTGAGGACGGGGTGGGGGGCGAGGGCAGAGGGCTGGCATTCCTTGTGCTGCAGACCCCCGGGTCACGGTCCTCCCAGTCTGACTTCACGGCACCTGCTGTGCTCAGTGGACTGTGGGACCGCTGGGGGCCACGAGCGTGTTGTTCTGATTTTCTGCTTTGGCCCTAAAACTGGCGGGGCTGCTTCGTGCGGAGGTAAACTTCCCGTGACCTGCCACGGCGTGAGCTCTGGGGACCCTCGTGGGACAGGGTCCCCACTAAGGCCCTGGAGGGGCTCACTTGTGGGCTCTGTTTCTCTAAGACTTGTTACACTAATATGTTTTGTGCACTTTTTCTTTCCTTTCCTTTTCAAAAAAATTTTTTAAAACCTGTTTTTATTTATTTTTGAGAGAGCGAGCGAGCATGAGCGGGGGAGGGGCAGAGACAGAGGGAGACGCAGATTCTGAAGCAGGCTCCGGGCTCCGAGCTGTCAGCACAGAGCCCGACGCGGGGCTCGAACCCACGAACTATGAGATCGTGACCCGAGCCGAAGTCGGACGCTTAACCGACTGAGCCACCCAGGCGCCCCTCTTTTTTTTTTTTTTTTTTTTTAATTGAAGTCCAGGTGACACACGATGTTAGGTTGGTTTCGGGTGTACAACACAGAGATGTGACAAGTGCTCGCCACGAGGGCGGCTTCCGTCCGGCACCACACGCTATCACCGCGGCACTGACCGTATCCCCGGTGCTGTCTCTTTTCTGCCCGCGACTCGCTCGTCTCGTAACTGGAAGCTGGTATCTCCCACTCCCCTTGAGTAGGACCTCCAACATGCAGAAATCTCCAGGCCCGCAAAGTCCAGATCTGCCCTGGGGGCCACCAGCGCCGCGTCCCGTCTGTTCTGATGGCAGAATCTGATGAACTTTCCGCTCCTACCGCAGCCGATCCGCGGCTGTGACGTGAGGCGCGTGACAGGTGCGGCCGACAGACGATAAAAGCAAAACCGGAGGTCGCGGGAGATGCCACCACCCCACCGAACCCCGTTTACCGGTGTATTTTGTCAACGATTTGTAATAATTTTATCGAACGTGTCGGTGGATAACGTAGACGTCCTTTGGATCGGCTGCCTTCTCCGCCTTCT
Source organism: Herpailurus yagouaroundi (assembly GCF_014898765.1). Lineage (NCBI taxonomy): Eukaryota > Metazoa > Chordata > Mammalia > Carnivora > Felidae > Herpailurus > Herpailurus yagouaroundi. The sequence goes on along the minus strand of NW_024412401.1, from coordinate 53,914,549 downwards.
AGAACGGTTCTGAAAGTATCTGCAGACCACAGCAGAGAGGCTGTCCAGCCAGGAGCGACTGAGCCGGCCTTCAGAATCAGAAGGACGCAGGCACCCCGCTGCACCTTTCTAAATGGAAAAGGGTCTCCTCTGCAAACGGGTCACTGATGCCAGGCAGACAGGGTCAGTTGTAGAACCTGCTGAGTTCAGCTTTGAGTAGAGGGGCCGGGATGATGACCCGCTAAAACGGAAGCTGTTGCCGAGAATTTCGTTGGAGGTGACCGCCATCAAAACCCCAGGACATCCTGAGGTGCTGGAGGGAGACAGGCTTCCCCTCGGATGGCGGCAACTTGGCCTCCCAGACCAGCCATCTTGTCACCCCACCCCAATACATGGTTTATCAACCCCGACAGCAGCCCGAGGGTTTGTCGATCTGGGTGTTCACAGCCGGTTGTTAGACAACGTACAGCAAGAGATCCTTGGAACAGGAAGAGAACCCTGGGGCTGTTTCCACAAGTGTTTTCCGAGTGCCTTCTATGCACCAGGCACGGCATGGCGGGCCCTCATCTGAGCTGACCGATTTTTTGCCCAGTGAGGGGACCGGGACCCTCCGACTAAGGGTCTTTTTTGCCCAGTGAGGGAACTTGGACCCTCGGCCCCGGAGCACCCCAGGTCCCCACCAGTGCTTGGGGTGGAGCCGTCGCATTAGTGGGGTGCTCTGCTGAACAAGGAGGGGCACTGGCCACGGGCCGTCTCTAGAGTCAGACGACGGGAGCTTGGTTTGCCACGGATTCGCAACACTCTGAGTTGCCGTGAAATTGCCGCTAATTAAAAACCACGACCAAATTGGAGCTATAAAGCAGTTTGTCATGGCAGGGCTCCCTCTGAAACCGGTCGTTACCATAGTACGTTGACTCTTTCCTTGAGCCATTAACGAATAAACTAGTCATGGGCTGCTTTTAAAATGTTATTACGGCATTCTGCCTTTTAATGAGCTGGTGTCTCTTACTCTACCGATGACAAGAACAGCGCGGGAGGGGCCCTGGCAGCCCGCCACGGGGCTGGGGAGACTGGCGCCCTCTGTCCCTCGGTGCCTCTCCTGGCCTGGCCTGAAGACGCCAGAATCCTTGGTAAGACTCTTCCAGTCCCCAGGTCGGTTCTAGGACATCTTTGCCCCGTTGCTGAACTCCATCATGGGCACTCCCTTAATCAGCAAGAGCGGGACCTCGCCATCAAAGGAGCCGGCAGTCGGTTGAGCGTCCGACTTCTGCTCAGGTCATGATCGTGTGGTTCATGCCTTCGAGCCCCGCGTGGGGCTCTGCGCTGACAGCCCAGAGCCTGGAGCCTGCTTGGGATTCTGCGTTTCCCTGTCTCTCTGCCCCTCCCCTGCTCGTGCTCGGTCTGTCTCTCTCTCTCTCAAAAGTAAATAAACATTAAAAAAACAATTCAGGGGCACCTGGGTGGCCCAGTCGGTGAAGCGTCCGACTTCGGCTGGGGTCATGATCTCACGGTTCGTGAGTTCGAGTCCCGCGTCGGGCTCTGTGCCGACAGCTCGGAGCCTGGAGCCTGCTTCGGGTTCTGTGTCTCCCTCTCTCTCTCTGTCCCTCCCCTACTCATGAGCTGTCTCGTTCTCTCTCTCTCTCTCTCAAAAATAAACATTAAACAAATTTTTTTTTAATTAAAAAAAAAAAAAAAAGCCGAGACTCTGGGGCTGGACACACCCAGGTCCAGGCCTGGCTCTCAATCCCTCGGAGCCTAAGTTTCCCCACACAGAGAGCCCAGCCTCACGGGCTGCTCAGGAGAGAGGACGCAGGAACACAGGTGTGCGCTCGGCCCGGCTGTCTGCACCGAGCTGGGCGTAGGGACCGGACTGGGCGCGATTGCTGTAACAACCAGAGACACTAAGGTCGCGTTTCTAGTGACATCTGTGTAGCGCTGCACGAACGTCAGCCTGGATCGGCTGCGGCTCACACACCGTTAGCCACCGGCAGCGTTAGGGCACGGTTCTGTCCTCAGCCTCAGTTTCCCTGCGCGGGCACCGCCTCCCTGGGGCTCAATTTGCATGCCCAGGAAGCAGGAATGACACCCACGTCAGGGACTTTGGTCAAACATCAGTGAAACGAGGTACGTGATGTACGGGAAGGGGTCTAGCGTGTGGCCTATTCGTCAGCTTCACGTGAAACAAACTGTATTCCTTTTTTTTAAAAAAAAATTATGTATTGGGGCGCCTGGGTGGCGCAGTCGGTTAAGCGTCCGACTTCAGCCAGGTCACGATCTCGCGGTCCGGGAGTTCGAGCCCCGCGTCGGGCTCTGGGCTGATGGCTCGGAGCCTGGAGCCTGTTTCCGATTCTGTGTCTCCCTCTCTCTCTCTGCCCCTCCCCCGTTCATGCTCTGTCTCTCTCTGTCCCAAAAATAAATAAACGTTGAAAAAAAAAATTATGTATTTAAGTAATCCCGACCCCCAACGTGGGGATCGAACTCACAACCCCGAGATCAAGAGTCGCACACTCTTCCGACTGAGCCGGCCACACGCCCCCAAAGCGTATTCCTAACGAGTAGTAAAATGTGCTCTTTATGGCATCCTGCCTTATTAGCCTTTTCTTTACAGGTAAAACTGGGCGCATTTCTGCCAGATTCGTTCGAAATCAGATCTCCCGATGCGCAAAGCCGTGGGGAGGTTTGGTGGAAGGAGATCCCCCGCTGGGAGTCGGGAGACCGGGTTCTGCTGCTGTGTCAGAGGCAGGGCCGGGACCAGAACCTTCCACTCTCAGGGCTTGAGGAGGGCTTGGGCGTTGACCGTCACCAAGATCCCTGCAGCCAATGGCACCAGGCAGCTTGACTCCCACCCTCCCAGACCCCAGTGACAAAGGTGCACGAATGTCCATCTCGAGGCTTTGCCGGGCCAGCCCCTCCCTCTGCTCCCGCCCCAACAGGGGCCTCGCCACTCTGGGGGGTGCACTTACCTTGTGCTTTTTCTCCAGTTTAATGGCTTTCTGGGTGGCCTTTTGTTCCTGCACCCAGAGCTGCTGATACCGGTGCTGCAGCAGGTCAAAGAAAGGGGTAGAAGGCCTGCAGGGAGAAAGGACAGGCAGGCTTGAGGTCTGGGAAGGCCAGCGGTCTCCTCTGCTTTCTCTCCACCGAGGGCGCCCACCTGACCTTCGGGGCTGCGGGCTGGGACATGGTGACAGAGACCCTCTAGACAGGCTTCCTGGAGCCTTTTTTGCAACGAGGCCTTGTCCTTGGGCTGCTGAAGCCATTCTTCATAAAGAATCTGTGAATCAGTCCCCTACCCCGTCCCTGCCTTCGTATCTGATCACCTTGGCCTGCCCTCACCAAGAATCCCGCCAGGTGGGTTCAGCAAGCGTCCCCCTGTCCTGGATGTGTCCCCTTAGCAGTTTTCTTGCCCTGACCCCCACACCCTGCTCCCCAGCTATAAAGCCCCACCCGTGCTCTATTCACAATTGAGCCCTGTTCTTTTTTTTTTTTTAATTTTCTTTTTAATTTTTTTAATGTTTATTTTTGAGAGACAGAGAGAGACAGAGTGCAAGGGGGGGAGGGGCAGAGAGAGAGAGGGAGACACAGAACTGAAAGCAGGCTCCAGGCTCCGAGCTGTCCGCACAGAGCCCGACGCGGGGTTCGAACTCCCGAGCTGTGAGATCATGACCTGAGCCCAAGTCGGACGCTCAACCCGACCGAGCCACGCAGGCGCCTCTAATTGAGTCCCGTTCTGCACGAAGACTCTTCTTCCTTTTGCAGTAAGTAGTACCGCGTAAAACCTTTACCCCCTCGGGGGCGCCTGGGTGGCTCAGTCGGTTTAAGTGTGTGACGTCAGCTCAGGTCGTGATCTCGCGGTTCGTGAGTTCGAGCCCCACATCGGGCTCTCTGCTGTCAGCACGGGCCCTGCTTCCAATTCTCCTTCTATCTCTCTCTGCACCCCCCCGCCCCCCTGCCCAGCTCATGCTCACTCTCTCGCTATGAAAAATAATAATAAACATTAACAAAAAAAAACCCAAACCCTTACCACCTCTAGTTTCTGACTCTGGCTCTCCTTGACAAGGGTCCCCAGCCTAGGAGAGCACTTACCCTGTGTGGAGCATTTTGTATGCCTCACCCCTGTGCAAGGCTGTGGGGGGGGGGCAGGTGGAACCTGTCCAGAGTCACCAAATAAGTGACGAGGACAAGTTTTGTACAGAAGAACCTGAGCTGGTAACTGTAGGAAGAATGATAGAATCGCGGGGAGGGAGTATTTGCTGTGCAGCTCTGAATGAAATCATGGATTTAGGTAAAAATCGTCAGTGGTGCTAATGTGATGAGGTGGATGGCTGGTGGGGGACTTCACAATGGGCCCGGTGGTGGGACGGGGGTGGGGGTGGGTCGCTGTAGCAGCTGAACTGAATGAGCCACTGTTTTTGTTTTTGTTTTTGTCTTGAGAGACAGAGGGGAGGGGGAGGGGCAGAAAGAGAGAACCCCAAGCGGGCTCCGCACCCAACGCAGAGCCCGACGTGGGGCTCGAACTCACCAACCGCAAGATCATGACCTGAGCAGAAATCAAGAGTCAGATACTCAGCCGAGCCACCCAGGCGCCCCAATGACCTTTTTTTTTTTTTTTTAATTGTGGTAAGATATACATAAAATTCACCCAAACGATCAATCTTACCATTACTGAAAGTGACAAAGGGACATGTGCCAGAAATGACACAACAGGAGGTACCCAGTACCGTCCGCCAGCCAATCTCTGGGAGCACGAAACCAAAGTGACCCTGAAGGTAGTCAAACTTCCAGACAAGCACCGTCAAACAGAAACACGACGCCAGTCCCACGCAATTGAAAGTTTTCCGGTAACAAGATGAAAAACATACCAGGTGGCGTTAGTTTTCTGAACATATTTTAGCAATCTAATCCCTTCCAAATGTTATCGTGTCAACGTATAAACCTTTAAAAATACTCGTCGGGTGTTCGAAAGGTTCGGTTTCAGAATTTGAATTTAAATTCGTTAAAATTAAGTACAATGGAAAGTTCGGTCCTTCGGGGCACTAGCCACCCGCGGAAAGCGGTTTTTAGGGAACCACTCGCTGAGGTTCGGGAGTTATTGTTTCTGTTGGAGGTGCATCCGGGTGGAATAGCATGTTGTTTACAATTTGCTTTAAAAAGGAACCCCCGGGGGCACCTGGGTGGCTCAGTCGGTTGGGCGTCCGACTTCAGCTTCAGGTCATGATCTCGTGGTTTGCGAGTTCAAGCCCCACATCGGGCTCTGTGCTGACAGCTCAGAGCCTGGAGCCTGCTTCGGATTCTGTGTCTCCCTCTCTCTCTGCCCCTCCCCCACTCACATTCTCTCTCTCTCTCTCTCTCTCTCTCTCTCTCTCTCAAAAATAAATAAATAAACATAAAAAAAAAAAAAAAAAAGAATCACCTGGGCCCAATTCCCAGAGGTTCTGAACCCAGAGGTGGGGGGAGTAGCAAGAAATCGCATTTTTAGCAGATACAGGAAATAGTTCTGATGCGGGTGACGAGGGCTGAGTAGTGGCCCTCAAGGTGATGTGTTTCCATCCTAATCCCCGGGCAACCGTGACTATGACTTTATTTGGACAGAGGGCGTTTGCAGAGGTAGTTAGGATCTCGAGATGAGATTCATAAATGTGTAAATGCTCATGGCAGCCCCGGGGAACTAATACTCAGGGGTTCCTCAGCTCACCCTTGGAAACACCACCAGAGACTGCTGTGCGGATGACGAGTGGTGTCTAGGGTGGGTCCCAAGACTAGAAATCACAGGGGTTTTTTACTGCTGAAGGAACCACAGAGCAGCGTTCTGGACGTTGTCCTGTGCGCCTGGATCACTGGGGGCTCTTGTCACAGGCACGTTCTGGATCAGTAGGTCTGGAGGGGCCGCAGGTGCTGCGGTCCAGGACCCACACTTCAAGGCTGAAGTCTTAGCACCCTAAGTCCCAAGAAGCTGTGGTCAGTCATTTCTGAGCCGGTGCATATAGACATTTTGGCCGGGGGGGAGGATCCACGGCTTGCCTCCTTGCACTTTTTTTATTAATTTTTTTAATGTTTTTATTTATTTTTGAGACGGAGAGAGACAGAGCATGAGCAGGGGAGGGGCAAAGAGAGAGGGAGACACAGAATCGGAAGCAGGCTCCAGGCTCCGAGCTGTCCGCACACAGCCCGACGTGGGGCTCGAACTCACGGTCCGTGAGATCATGACCTGAGCCGAAGTCAGACGCTTAACCGACTGAGCCACCCAGGCGCCCCGCCTCCTTGCACTTCTGAAAATGCAAGCACCCCGGGAAAGGCTCCGATCTTCCCACAGCCCAGGGGGTGCAGAAATGGAAGCATCAAGAAGAGATTTCCCCCACCACCCCTGCTCCCCCCCACCGCAGGATCGTGCGGCCAAGGGCCCAAGACGGCAAACCTCAAGCCCCTGTGGCTTGGTGTTTGATTTGATTTGCACGGCAGTCCTTTGAAAGTACCTTTGAAAGTATGGTCGACATGTCAACGTTGGGAAATTTTACACAATAAACCAGCCTTCAAGACTGTCTTGGAAATGGGTGAGTTCTGACCACACGGCCCGTCTGTTTGCGTAGCAACGATTGGCTGGGGGGGAGTATCTCGTGTCGCCTGACCGCACCCCTCTCCCTGCCCTATTGCCTCTTTACCCGACCAGCTCCACTCCCCGTGGGGCCCCTCCAGGTTTGGGATTTGGGGGCCCCGGAGGTGGTTACAGAGTTGGGCCCGGGCCCTAAATCCCCACCCAGCCACCCACCCACCCCCGTCCGTCTGTCTGTCTGTCTGTCTGTCTGTCTGTTTTCCTGGTGTAACCTCACTCCCCAGTACACAGACCTCCTTGCGACTGGACCGAGCGGGGGGCTCTATCTGAGCAGAGGTTCAGCGGCTTTGAAATGCCACTCGAGCTCAGAGGTCTCTTTACAGAGCAGCCACCAGTGTGTCTACAAACAGTGGCTCTTTGTTTTCCGGTTCCTTTACCCCTGTGGTGACTTTTATTGCTTAATTATTACACGCCCCATGCTTCTGAGCCGCCTAATTTATGGCCGTGCTTTCTAATGACACGAGATGCGTAATCTCCCAGTATCTACCCCAAGAGGCCATTCACAGCAGAAGAGCTATCTTCCCAGCAGCCCCCACTGCATACATCACCGAGAGCCTCCTTCGAGGCCCGCCCGCAGCCCGGGCTGACCGGCTTTGTGTCGTCGTCCTCCTCCGGCCAGTGGTTATTACCTGCGAAAGAGGCAGGGAGGGGCTCGGAGCCGGAGACTGGTTCGGGGGCCCCTGGCGGCCCCAGCCCGGCTGGCTGGGGGAGCAGGTTCGGGCCGTGTCCGCTCTGGCTCGTTAACTTGGATAAAAAGGCGGAGAGGCTTGTCAGGACCTGAATCGGATCCCCTCACTGTCGGCCTAGATCGGGGCCACGGGGTCCCCGCACTTGGCACGCGCTCAGCTTCTCCTGTGCCTTCCAGGCTCAGCTGTTGGGTCACCTCCTCAGGGGGCCTTGGGCGACAGCCCGGCCTTGGTCGGCCCTCGCCGGGTGCCCTCCCTCGCACAAGCGCACCGGTTCATTGGTTCGCGGGTTTGTGAGCGGCCTCGGCCACTGAAGGCCACCACCACGAGGGCAGGAATGATTCGCGTCCAGTGGCGCTGCTCCCAGTAACTGTGGCGTTGAAGAAAAGAGGGGAGGCGAGTCAGAGAAAGAAAGATCGGGCACGATGCCAGGAGATACACCTTTTCACAGCTCGGGGTACTAGAAGTTAGGCTTAGATAGGAGGTATAAGGATAAAGGCAGTAAATTGATGGAAATTGCCTTTCTCTTTTTTTAAGTCTTCAACATTTATTTTTTATTTTTTTATTTTTGAGAGGGAGACAGAGAGCAGGGGAGGGGCAGAGAGGGAGACACAGAGTCCGAAGCAGGCTCCGGGCTCCGAGCTGTCGGCGCAGAGCCCGACACGGGGCTCGAACCCACGAACCGTGAGATCATGACCCGAGCCGAAGTCGGACGCTCAACCGACTGAGCCACCCAGGCGCCCCGGAAATTGCCTCTCAGTGGAGGAAGAGAGGTCTTTTTAAACAAATAGCGTGGAAACAACCGGACGTTGTGGGCAAAAGCCCACAAAACAACCCTCCACCTAAGTCTCACACCTTCTGCAAGAATTAACTCAAAATGGATCGTGGATTTCACTGTAAACCGATAAAACTTTCTGAAGAACGCGTAGGAGGAAATTGTCCGGAGCTCGGGCCACGCTTGGTGCGGGGTTCTTGGACTTGGCATCAAAAGCATGATCCGTAAGAGAAAACAAAATTATAAATGGGACCCCCTCAAAACGAAGAACTTTGGCTCTGTGGAAGGTCCTCTCAAGAAGATGAAAAGACCATGGGGTGCCTGGGTGGCTCAGTCGGTTAAGCGCCAGACTTCAGCTCGGGTCGTGATCTCACAGTTTGTGAGTTCGAGCCCCGCGTCGGGCTCTGTGCTGACAGCTCGGAGCCCGGAGCTGCTTCGGATTCTGTGTCTCCCTCTCTCTCTGCCCCTCCCCTGCTTGTGCTCCGTCTTTCTCTCAAAAATAAATACACATTAAAAAAAAAAAAAGTTTAAAACCTCAAGGTTGACTGAAGTGCCTAAAACATCAAGAGAGCTGTGAGCACTGGGCCCGGTCTTCGGGCTCTCACAGCTTTGCTATCAACAATATTCCAAGGCTTTTCAGACTTTGCATAAAAAAGTTTCCCAAATCATGGGGCACCTGGGGGGCTCAATCAGTCAAGCATCCGACTCTTGGTTTTGGCTCAGGTCATGATCTCACGGTTCGTGAGTTTGAGCCTCATGACAGGCTCTGTGCTGGCAGCTAGGAGTCTGCTTGGGATTCTCTCTCTCTCCCTCTCTCTCTGCCCCTCCCCTGCTCACGCTGTCTCTGTCTCTCTCAAAATAAAAAGATAAATAAATAAATAAACGCTTCAGATCATTTTATCACCCCAAACTGAGACAAGGAGAACGTAGACGCCGTCGATCGGTCTCACTTGTAACAGCAGAAGAGAGAATGAGAAGTGAAATATTCCCAGGCCAAATCGGGCCATGTGTTAATAACCAGAGGCCCTGACGTCAGCCCTCTGCCCACCCTGGGGCCTAGGGGTAGGGGGGTGGGTCACTCAGGGCACAGCTCAACCCCTGCCCCTTCCCACGGGGCTTCCGGGGTAGGGCGGGGAGGGAAGAAACTTTTCTCCCAGCAAAGGCCAGAAGTCTGGATTACTACGCTTGGCTGGACATCTTAACCGACGCCCGGAAATGGTCTTTCGTGCTGGACGTGAGCAGAAAAGCCTAGGATGTCTGGGATCTCAGCGGGAAAAGGAGCCGGGCGGGGGAGAAGTTGACCCTCGGAGTCTGAACACGACATGGACATTCCAGACTTCCCCTGCGGCTCCCACTTGTTGCCTGCGCCGGTCACATTAGTAGAACTATCGGCATCTTTATTAGGGAATATTACATAGGTGCCAAAAAGGATGAAGCGGCCGCCTGTGTAATGACCCGGGAAGATCTCCGAGACCTACGGGAAGTGTAAAAACACAAGTCGGGGGAGAGAGAGGCATGCATACACGTCCATGTACATCCACACAGGTGTGGACAGGTGGAGAAAAGCCTGGAAGGGTGCGGGGCTGGCGGCAGGCACAGGGGGTGGGGCAGTCGACTTACTGCTTATGGGACTCTTGTGCAATGAATAATATAGAAAAGACAAGAAAGGAAGGGAGGGAGGAGGGGAGGGGAGGGGAGGGAAGGGGAGGGGAGGGAGGGAGGGAGGGAGGGAAGGAAGGAAGGAAGGAAGGAAGGAAGGAAGGAAGGAAGGAAGGAAGGAGGAATTCCAAGTCTGAGCGGTTAGGTGACCCAGCCAGGGCCACACAGCCAGTAATGGGGGTGACGGGTCCAAGCCCACCCCCATCCCCTGAGGCTATGACACCAGAACTCCCCACGAGCAGCCTCGGGGGACCGGGAGGCGGCTGCCAAGGGCCCAGCGGTGCCCGGGCTGTGAGGCGGTTTCAGCATTTCCGGGGTCCCTGACCCTTCGAGGGTTTTCCTCGTTTTCTTCTGCGACTGCTTTTTGCTGCTACTTGAAAACACGCTCAGCCTTTTTTAAAAGTCAATGTGGTTCTTTATAATCATAATAACAAAAGGCGTTTTTTCCGCCCCAAAATGAATGATTTTTGCCACAGGCTGAGAGCCCCTGTGGTCACAATTACAGCGATACCCTATCTGCAGCTCTCTTTTCAGAAGCTGGAGGGGGTGCCCACAGAAGGTCTTAATTATTTATCCTCACTAAATGAGCCGGGAAAGGTGGGAGTGGGGACGCCCGCACCCAGAGAGGTCAAATGGCCGATCCAGGGTCACACAGCACATTCCGCCAGCAAAGCCCGGACCCCTGCCCTCCGGCTACAGCCGAGGAAATGCCAATCGATTTGCGCAGAGGCTGAAGGGGTCTGCCAGGGGGCCGCCTGCAGACAGAGAGCGGACCCAGGGGGCCTGGCCCCAGCGGGGTCCTCCTGGAAGCAGGGAAAGGGGTTCCGGGGACTGGGGAGGTCATGGAAATGTGATGAAGTTTCATTGAACACCCAGGTGTATATGTTTTTTTTTTTAAGTGGTCCTTACACCCAACATGGGGCTCGAACTCACGACCCCCGAGATCAAGAGTTAGATGCCGTACCGACTGAGCCAACCGGGGCACCCCGCCTCCAGCTGTGTTGTCAAAATTCATCCAACGGGCACCTGAGCCATCTCAGTATCCATAAATTACACCCCAATAAAGCTGTTTGAAAAGAAAACACTAAAAAATTTTTAAAAAAGAAAAAAACTAAGGCGACAGACTGGGGAGGAAATAGCCAAGGCAGGAGTCATAACAGAGGAAGGTCTTTGTGAAGGTACTAGGGAGCCATGGATGGTTCCTGAGCGAGAGGAGAGAGGGAGAGGCGCGGCGACAGCCACGCTTCACAACTGTTGCCGCGGGGGTAGGTTTGAGGACCCAAGACCACTGCAGGGGAGGAAGGACTACACATCCCACGAATGAGATCTCAGCCCTGCGTTCGCTGACTCCTTTGTCCGTTCATCCACTTGACCCAGCCAGAAGCACGAGTGGGCTCCACTAACGAGCAGAGAGGGCGATCCCCTCTCCGAAAGGCAGGGACACGACACGCGGCAAAAGTAACGACAATCATCACAGCCCCCACTTCTGCCTGCGGCTTCAAGCCTCAGCACGACCCCTCTAGAGACAGATGCTGCTATTCCTGTTTCAAGGTGGGAAATCTGAGGCTCCGAGAAGGTCACTGTCTCGCCCAAGACCACGCAGCCAGTGAGGATGGCATTTGTGTGGGGGGCCCGTGGGCTCTGCGGCCCTACGAGCCAATTGGAGCTCAGAGCAACTTAAACTCAGCAAGGGCATGAGAGGAGGAAAGTCCTCTCTGGCTCTCTGAGCCTTTTGCTGGATCTTTGAGGATGAGTAGAAGGTAGCTGAAGTGAAGCAGGGAGGCTCTGGACAGAGGGGTCGGGGGTTGGCATGAACAAGGCCAGGGAATCAGATCAGGCCGGCACCGTGCCTCCCGGCCCCGCACTGGGCATCGGAAGACGACAATTCAGAAACACCTCCGGTTTTAATGAGCACGTACTATACCAGGCCCACCACTGAGCACTCCAGCCACATTCCCACTGATCCCTCAGGACTCGGAAAGGGAGGAAGAACGTTCCCGCTTTCACCTGGGGAAAGTGAGGCTCGGATAAATCAGGCAACTTGCCCGGGTTTGCTCGCTGACAGGGAGCGGCCAGGTGCCAGAGCTGGGGGCCCCCGTCCAGGTTCCCCATCCGGGCTCTAAAGAGCCTGCCCCCGCAGGTCGGGGGCCGTGCGCTCAGTGACCCCAAGGCGGGTCCACGCGATCCACTCGTCGCTGTCCCGTGGCCTTTCCGGGCGGCCTGATGGGTGCCTGATGGCTTTCCTACACCTTGCCGCCCCGGAGGGTGTCCCCTCTGCGCAGAGAAGGCCGGTGGGTCCTGAGCCTTGGTGGCCCCGTCCCCGGAACGTCAGGCCTTCACGGGTGGTCCCGAGGATTCCCGCCGCGTCTGAGCAGTGCCCATCGGCGACGAGCTGTTCGCCCCCGACCCGGCAGGAACCTCTCAGGGAAGTCGCCCCCGCCGCCCTGACGTTTCCGCCAACAACAAAACCGTGTCAAAACTCAGTCTAATAAAGCAGAAAATGGGGAATAAAATGAAACGCTGTCAGCCCGGCTCGGGGTGAGCCTGCGAGAAACTTCAAATTAGTTCAACCCGATCTATCTCTGCGGCTCCGCGATTGATACTCCAGACCAGGGGTTGATCTCGGATGAAGGCACCAGGGACGAGCAAGGGAAATGGAAATTATCATTTGCAAACATTAGGCTGACACTTTGTGCGTGCGGGGGGATGGGGGGCTGACAGCCGAGATTTGCCAGCTCGGCTCCTCTCTGCCAAAGAGCGCTCTGCGGATTAGGGGGCCCCTTTCAAGACAGCCCACCTTCATTTTTGCTGCTCATTAAAACTTTGTGCAGCCGGAGAACTTGGCGGAAGAGAGGAAGCTGCAGGAACCTTCTGAGGGACTCTTCAGGTACACATTTGTTGAAAGGTGTTTGAGAAGGGAGCCTTGGGTCTGACAAACCGGATTTTAGTACCGGCTCTCCGTTCACAGCGGGCTGAAATAATTGGTCATCAGTGACTACTAATTCGGTTTAGTAGCCAGAGGCAATTTTTTTCTTCCTGGAAAATCAATCACAGCACGGAGGTCTGTTCAACGTGATTCGGCTCAAAACCGGTCCTTCTTTGGCGCTTGATGCTCCCTCCAGTGGAGACAGCTATTTTGTTACAATGAAATTAAAACCCATCTCTAATATGCCAGCGACTGCTGCCCCCGGGGGGCGGGGCGGGCGCGGGCACTGGTACCCGCACGGCCTCGAGGGCGCAAGGAGTAGACAGGGGCCTCCGGGACGGGCCGCGGCCCGGGGACGGGCGGCAAGGTCTGCTTTGGGAGGCGGGAAGAGGCTGCAGGGCTGGGCTTCTGTCAGAGGCTCTAAATCAAGACCGAAGCCACCAGGGACGTGGCCGGTGACGCCGTCTAAGGAGCCCCAGCTGGGGGCTTGCGCTCTCAGACAGGGCCCGGCGGCACGCTTCTGGGCTGGGGTGCCTTCCTTTCTCCTCCGTACCCGAGGCTTCCTGAATGGGCTCGGGTCTGACGGCCGAGTGACTTCAGTGACCGTCTACCGAGCACGTCACTGTGCCTACGGTTGTATCGCTGTTGGTTCGAACGAGCGATTCTGGCTAACTTTGCCTACACGGTAACAAAGCCACGGCTGAATCCCATTTTTGGCTTTTTAAGTTTTTTTTTTAAATGTTTGTTTATTTTGAGAGAGAGAGAGAGAGTGGGGGAGGGCAGAGAGAGAACGAGAGAGAGAAGCCCAAGTAGGCTCCGTGCTGTCAGCTCAGAGCCCGATGGGGCACTCGAACTCACGAACCGGGAGATCGTGACCTGAGCTGAAATCAAGAGTCGGACGCTCAACCGACTGAGCCACCCAGGCGCCCCTTTTTTGCTTTTTTTCCCTTAATTAAAAATTTTATCGAGACGGTTGTGGGTCCATAAGCAGTTGTAAGAAATAAAACAGAGATCACATGTACCCCTTACCCAGTTCCCTCAATGGCAAACGTCTTGCAAAACAGAAGAAGGAAATCACACCCAGGATGTTGACATGGAGACTGTGCACCCACCTTATTCAGATTCCCCGCATTTATTCCTGCTCTTTTGTGTATGTTTCTATGCCATCTCATCACACGTAGAGGCTCACGTACCCACCACCCAGGCAAGATAGAAAACAGCCCATCGCCCCGGATCCCTCCTGCGGTCTTGAGAGCCATGACCCCTCCCTCCCACGCTGCACCTCGTGCCAGGGACCGCTCTGCGTCATCGTTATAAGAACCTCACCAGAGACAGGAACCGGGATTATGTCACTCCCCGTTTCACTGGTGAACCGGTTGACAGGGGCACCTGGGTGGCTCAGTTGGTTAAGCATCGGACCCGCGGTCTCAGCTCAGGTCATGATCTCCGCGGTTCGTGGGTTTCGAGCCCCGCATCCGGCTCTGCCCGGGGAAGCGTGGATCCTGCTTGGGATTCTCTCTGTCTCCCTCTCTCTCTGTCCTTCCCCTGCTCATGCTCTGTCTGTCTCTCAAAAAATGCACAAACATTAAAAAAAAAAGAGTTGTGGTTGTTTTTTTTTTAAGTGTAATTTTTTTTTAATGTTTCTTTATTTTTGAGACAGAGAGAGACAGAGCATGATGGGGGAGGGTCAGAGAGAGAGAAGGAGACACAGAATCCGAAACAGGCTCCAGGCTCTGAGCCATCAGCCCAGAGCCCGACGCGGGGCTCGAACTCACAGACTGTGAGATCGTGACCTGAGCCGAAGTCGGACGCTTAACCGACTGAGCCACCCAGGCGCCCCTGTGGTTGTTGTTTTTAATCCAAACGCCTGGCCTTCCTGAATGAGGCATTAGATTGTCTGGTAATGGCAACGCTGGGCCCCCACTCCCACGTATCGGCAGCCCGCTGCCCTTAGACCAGGTGGGTGCTCCAGTTGGACACAGACCCTACCACTCCCTATTGCATCACCCAGTGCCGGCTTCCCTGTACCTGCCAGGCCTCTGCAGGCGGGTGACACCGTAGCCCCGCCCTGTGCCTCCTGAGTAACAATACCTGGCGGCTCTCTTCCCAAGAGCTCAAAGAACTCTCTACTGATGACCTCACACCGTGTCTTCTGACCCGGGAGGACGGGGTGTGGACCCCACTCGCAGACGGAGAAAGGGAGGCCCACAGAGATCCCAGGTGATGTGGTCAGATCCCTCCACCCAGGAGCAGGAGAACCTTGTGTTGAGGGTGGAGACTTCGGACTTGGAGGCTGGCTCTCCATGCTCCTCCCTGCCTTCATCTCTGCTCCCCCGGAAGGGGTGGGGGAGGAGAGGAAACTCCCTCGGAGGAGGAAGGCTTTGGATGGGCCTGAGGGAAAAGGCAGGGCCAAGCTGTCCCCTGGGCCAGGAGGCCTGGAGCCGAGGCCCTGGGACACTGTTAGGGACCCACGAAGATGTTTTAATTTCTTTTCGAATCAGCACAGCCGTAGCATAGTTTTAATTATTATAATACTTTTTTTGTGTGTGGAGGAAGGGGCTCACGAAGGCCAGAGTGCCTGGGCCCACGGAGGCCGGGCCGTAGCCAGCTGCCCGGGAGCAGGAAGACGGGGCCTGGGCTTTGTGTCACAGAACGCGTTTCAATCCCATTGAGGACACAGACCCTGAATCTTGAAGGCCAGTAAGAATCACCCAGGGAGGGGCACCTGGGTGGCGCAGTCGGTTAAGCGTCTGACTTCAGCCAGGTCACGATCTCGCGGTCCGTGAGTTCGAGCCCCGCGTCGGGCTCTGGGCTGATGGCTCAGAGCCTGGAGCCTGTTTCCGATTCTGTGTCTCCCTCTCTCTCTGCCCCTCCCCCGTTCATGCTCTGTCTCTCTCTGTCCCAAAAATAAATAAACGTTGGGAAAAAATATATATATATAAAAAAAGAATCACCCAGGGAGTTTATTCAAAGTACAGATGCCCATGGGGGTGTCTGGGGGAGTCAGCCGGTTATGCGTCCCACTCTTGATCTCGGCTCAGGTCACGATCTCACGGTTCGTGAGTTCGAGCCCCGCATCGGGCTCTGCTCCGGATTCTCTCTCTCTCTCTCTCTCTCCCTCTCTTCTCTGCCCCTCCTGTGTGCGTGCTCTCTCTCTCTAACAATAAATAAATAAACGTCAGCAACAAAGTACAGATGCCTGAGTCCCGCTGTCAGACATTCTGACCCACCAGGACGGGGGCCCAGGCATCTGCATTTTACCCCACCCCACGGGTGATCCTGGCTCGTGTGCTCCCTGGTCCCCTCTGGGGGTTACAGCTCTGAGCCTTTCCCGGGCAGAGGACCCTCCAACCTGGGGCCACCGGCCGCAGCGCAGGGTAGGACGGAGGAGCTGGCCGGGAGGCGTGGGCCCCAAGGGCACACCGCGATGCCCACTTCCCTCCTCACCCCCACAGCCGCCTCGTTCTTAATTGTCGCCCCTTGGCCCGAGGGCCTGTCTTTTCTAACTAGCCGGGAGGAAGGGCGGTAATTGAGGCTCAGCTCTCTCTCTCTGGCAGGACTCTTAGAGCTAATTAGAGAAGAGGACCTCTGGGCTTGTGGTTATTTTTTAATTGTTTGTGGATCCAACATAAAAGCTAATGGCAGAGGAGGGAGGCCCAGTTAGCAGCAGACTTCTGGCCTGTAAATTTGTCTAAGAGGTCATTTGCAATTTGTTAACATTTTTCACAAGGGTGAAGTCAATTAGCAGTTTCCCCACACAGGCGCCCAGAGGCGGCGGCGGCGGCCGCAGGATGGGCCGAGGAGCCTGGCTGGAAGCTTTCCTCAACCTTGGGGGCCTGCACCCGAAACTGGGGAGCTCCCCTCCTGGGCACCTGCACCTGTGCAGGGGGGCTGTGGCTTGAGCCCCTCTGGGGGGAAAAGGCTCAGAGAAGCCAGTGGACAGGACGGGGGACGACATGCCTTCTGGACCACTCAGGAGCCTGCCGTGCAGGGGTCCTGGCGTCTGGGGACACAATGAATAGCAGGCAGGGCATCCCTGTCCCGTGGGGGTGGGGGTGGGGGTGGGGGGCAGTGAGGGAGGCAGAGAGAGCACCGGCGTCTGGTGTAAGCCGAGGAGGGCCGCCCTGGAGCCCAGCCGCTCCGCCCGCGAATGTGACCCGGAGGAATCTCGCACCCGGGAGGCGAGGAGCCCCGCCGCGTGTCCGGCGATGGAGGACGGACACACCCACCCAGCGGACCAGGGCGACATTTGCAAAGGTGCGGGGTGAAAAAAGCAAGTCGCCACGCAGCGTGATTTATGTGGTTTGAAGCCACGCGAACTCACCTGCGTTATTTATGGACCTCGAACGGTGTAGGAAAGGTTGGGGAAATCTGGACGGAAAGCATGCCTCTTCCAACCTCGGGGTGGTCCTCTGGGAACGGAGGGAAGGGCGTGGGGTGAGGGAGGGGTGAGATGGGGCTTCAAGCTGCATTTGTTCTATTTTATTATTTTTTAAATTGAAACAATTGTTTAAATATTTATTTTTGAAAGAGAGAGACAGAGCGTGAGTAGGGAAGGGGCAGAGAGAGAGGGAGACACAGAATCGGAAACAGGCTCCAGGCTCCGAGCCGTCCGCACAGAGCCCGACGCGGGGCTCGAACTCACGGACCGCGAGATCATGACCTGAGCCGATGATGGCCGCTCAACAGACTGAGCCCCCCAGGCGCCCCGAGTTCCAGTTTATTTCTGTAACGATAATTTTTTTAAAAGCCTCAGGTGCAAATACGGCCAGGCGGTTAAGTTTGCTGAGTCTGAGCGGCGGGTTCATGGAGTTGGTTATGAAACTTCTGAACTTTGCTGTGTTTTTGAAGAGTTTCCTAATAAACACAGAAACGCGGAAAGGAGGGGCGAAACATTTGCTCCTCTGGGAGGCATCGATACCTCTCGTCTTTTCTCTGATTAAAACCTTTGATCGCAAACTACTGTCTTGTTTTCCACAAAAACATGATGGGACACACGTAACAAGACTCCGGCAGCACAAATCCCCAGGCGGTAACTCTAAAGGCAGTTGCCTCCTAGGGGCGCCTCGTTGGCTGAGCAGCCAACTCTTGGTTTCGGCTCAGGTCATGATCTCACGGTTTGTGAGTTCGAGCCCCACGCCAGGCTCCACACTGACCGTGCGGAGCCTGCTTGGGAACTCTCTCTCCCCCTCTGCCTCTGTCCCTCCCCTCCCTGGCACTCTCTCTCTCTCAAAATAAATCAATTAAACAAAAATAATAAAGGCAATTTCCTCAAAACCCCACGGTGACTAAAATGCAGGGCTTTCTGACTTGGCGGTAAGGCGCCTTGATGATTACAGGGGGGTGAAAAGCGGCCCCCCCCCCAAAGGTACGTCCTCGTTCTAGGCCCCAGAACCCGTGAATGTGACCCGTTTGGGGAAAGGAGCCTTTGCAGATGTAACCGGCTTTGGGATCTTAAGGTCAGATCACCCTGGATTATTTGGGGGAGCCCTAAACCCGGTGACAGTGTCGTTACTGGAGACAAAAGAGGAGAGACACAGACGCCCTGAGAAGAGGCCATGTGGTCACAGAGTGGCCACAAGCCCAGGAGCGCCTGGGGCCACCAGAAGCTGGCAGAGGCTAGCACCCAGACCCTTCGGAGGGAATGGGGCCCCATGACACCTCGATTTCGGATTTCTGGGCTCCACCTTAGGAGACAAGACGTTTCTGTTGTTTTAAGCCACCAGGCTTGTGGGGATTTGTTACAGGACACTGATCACCGAAGGTCCGTGCCCAGCCAATCCACACCTAGGAAGAGACTTGCTCATTCAAGCGTTGGCCTGTTTCCAAGTCGGGGGTGGGTCACAATCCAGCCACGCAGTACAGCAACAAGCACTTACTGAGCACCTACTATGTGCCAGGCCTGTGCTAGGCCCTGGGGATACAGCGATGAGCAGAGCCAGGCAGGGCCCAAAGTCCCCCGGGGCCCTCTCCCGCCCTCCTCTGCCCGCCAGAAGCAATGTGCACCGCATCGCTGTGTGTTGCTGTGTGTCCTGCTTCCTCTCTGTGTCCCAAACACCCCACGTGGTGCCGGCACGGCCTGGCGCTGCGTGAACACGCAGTACGGGACAGAAGTAGCAGATGGGACCTTTGAGGTCAAGTCCCGCTTTCCGGCCACGGGATCACGGGTACGTGTGTCCGCGGCTCATTTTCCCCAACCGTAGAAAGCATGCTGCTACGAACGGGTCATGGTGAAGGTCACGTAAAGGGCGGTGCATAGAGCGCCGGTCCCCATGCCTGGCCCTGGAGGAGCTAAGGAAACGGAAGCTGGTATGATTAATCGAACCTAATGCGGGCGCCCGGGTTTCTGGCTTGAATGGCTGCCTCCACTTGGTCCCCAAAGGGAAGAGAACCGAGTTGGCCCCTGGGCGCAACGTATTCAGGGACATGCTTCCTCTGAATGCTTCTTCCTTTCTATTTTAATTTTTTAAAATGTTTTATTTATTTATTTATTTTTTTTTTTTTAAGTTTATTTTATTTTTGGGACAGAGAGAGACAGAGCATGAACGGGGGAGGGGCAGAGAGAGAGGGAGACACAGAATCGGAAACAGGCTCCAGGCTCCGAGCTGTTGGCACAGAGCCCGACGCGGGGCTCGAACTCACGGACCGCGAGATCGTGACCTGGCTGAAGTCGGACGCTTAACCGACTGCGCCACCCAGGCGCCCCATAAAATGTTTTATTTATTTTTAAGAGACAGAGACAGAGTGAGAGCAGGGGAGGGACACAGAGAGAGGGAGACACAGAATCCGAAGCAGGCTCCGGGCTCCGGGCTGTCAGCACAGAGCCCGATGCGGGGCTTGAACTCGTGAACCACGAGATCGTGACCTGAGCCGAAGTCGGACGCTTAACTGCCTGAAGCACCCAGGCGCCCCCACTCTGAATTCTTCTGCTTGGGGGTCCTGCACGGTGACGAGTCAGGCTTGAAGCCTGGCTCTCCCTGCCACACCAGGGATGGGTGGCTGGCTCCCAGCAGGGGCAAGCTCCTCTGTGCCCCATGTCACGGGGGCCACCGTGTCACGGAGGGGCAGGGCCAGCCGCAGCCCAGCAAGCCCTCCGACGGTGTCAAGACCGGGGCCGCGGAGGCCGGGCGCCGGGCCCACTCTCCCGCGTGGCGCCCCCCCCCCCCCCCCCCCCGATGCCGGCAGGCACGGCCCGGCTCTGGAAAAATCAAAAGCGGGAGCCGTGAGCTGGGGAGGCCCCGAGGGGGAGCGGCCTGCGGCCTCGTTAGCGCTGACCCTGGCACCAAGCCGCTCCTGATGGATGGGGTTCGGGAGGGCCAGGCCCCAGGGGAGCGCGGCCCTATCCATTATGGGCCCATCAGCGCCTCCCTGAGCCCTCCCTGCTCCGAATGCCGGGAGCCTCGGGCCGGGAATAAATCTCTGTCTGGGCCGCAGGAGATCGGAGAGGGAAAAAAAGGCAAAGCATGAAAAATGTCTCATTCGCGGCTCCGGCAACAAAGCCGCCTTGGAGGGAGGAGTGAGAGGGAGTTTGGGGAGGTGGGAGAGGTTATAGCACGAGCAGCCAGGCAGGGGTCCCAGAGAGGAAGGGGGAGAGGATGGGCCCTCCCCCACCACGTCCTCCCAGCCCCATCTCCCTGCCTGGGCCTGTCCTCCAGGCCAGGTGCACGGAAGCAGGCTGTCCCTGAGGAGGGGGGACCCTGGTCGGACACAGTTTGGGGTGTCCCAGGCTCCGGCCTGGCAGCCATCTGGGGTAGCCAACCCCTCCATCTAAGCTAAGCGTGAGGGTCCCGGAGTAAATCACCCGGACCCGAATCCCCGTGCCTCCAATTCCACCTGTGACCTCTCGCGAAAGGACATAACCTCTGCCTGCCTCAGTTTCCTCCTGGGTAAATGGAGGCGCTGGGCTGCAGTGAGGACATCCTGAGTTACTCTGTGGGGAGCTGGGTGCCCGGGAAGTGCTCGTCGACGTCTGCGGCCAGGGCTCGCTGGGACGCGGGCGGCCTCGTGGATGACGCTCAGGATAAGAAATGATCTCCTCACTCGGGGCCTGGCTCTGTCTGCTGGAATTGCGCAGGCCGTGGGGCGGGAGGCGTGGCTCAGATCCTGGCTCTGTCACCAACTGGCCGTGTGGCCTCGGGCAAGTGACCCTCCGAGCCTCAGTCTCCTCGTCTGTAAAGTGGGGATAATGGTCCCTGCATGATAGAGTCGTAAGGATTTCGTGAGATGACCTGCCAGCCAGCCATTCAGCGAGGGCTCCGTGACGACAGCCACCCGTACCGCTCTCCAAACACACACCGGGCCTCGTTTTGCTCTCTCAAGTCTCTGAGGAAAAAAGCCCCCCCACTGTCTCATTTTTCATCACCTTTGTACACGGTGGTTTCTGTCCCTCATCCCACCCACCATCCTGCCGCCTCTGGACACTTTCCTACTTGCGGACCTTCCCTGAATGTACGATGCCTCCCGTTTTTTAACTTGATGGCACAAGTGTGACGTGAGCGGCAGAATAGAGTAGGAAGGTAGCCTCCCTTGTTCGGGACTTGCTACCTCTATTAATGAGGCCACGGGACATATTCACTCTTTGAGGCAGCGTGACCACAATCCTGAGCCATAACATCAACCACAGGGGAACACAGCAGAGTCTGTTAAATGACACAAGACTCTGGCTTTCCCATCCCCTCTCTGGTCTCAAGTGTGCTGTGAGTTCACTTTCAATGACTCTGCCTCGAAGCCTGCAAAGGCCCTGAACGGTAGTTTTCCTCAACAAGCACTTCCTGAGGACCTACTCTGTGCCTGGCTTTGGTGATGTAGCAGTGGACAAAACGGACATTGTCCCGCAGAGAACTGGTGGCTGCCGGCGCGGGGCGCAGGCCCGCGCACTGAGCCACGGAGCCCCTGGGTCGGTCGGCAGGAAGTGCATTTCACGTTCAGTCTTGGGGCGGAGGTGGGGGGGGGAGGGTCTTTGCGAGACCCACACGCTCCCCCTTGTGGTCAGCCCCACTTCATTCAGCCGGGCTTTGGGCCACCCATAAATCTGGAGCAGGTCTCCCCACTGGGAACCTGTCTTGCCACCCCGGGACGGTCGTCTGGGAAGGGGCTTATTATCATTTTATAGGAGTTCGGGTGGGCGGCTTGGATTTTGGCCGTCAGCTCTGGGAGAAACAAAATAACCCGGAGTGATTGATGGGCCCATTGTAAATTTGTAAAATAAATCAGCTTGGCAGAGAGATTCAAAAAACCTGTCGGGCAGCAAACATTTTTTAACAGCCTGTAAAATTTCCTCCATCCTTCACATTTGTCAATGTCAGGCTGATGATGCATCTGATAGCTGGGCAAGCAGCAGCACAGACAGAGGGTGGGCTGGTACCATTTCCTACCTTTCCTGTGTTTCTCATTGCTCCACGGTCTAAACGCGCTCAGCACCAGGATGGGGGGGCGGGGGGAGGGTCTAGGCTAGCCTAATTGGCGGATGAGCCAAGTATCCTACGAAAGCCGCACGTTGCTGCCGGCTTCCCACTCAGACTCCAACGTGGCCACTCGCTCGTGCGTTCGTTTGGCGAGGATTTCCCGAGGGCCCCTTCAGCAAGGGCACTGTGGTCAGCACCAGGGATACCGAGGTGAGCACAGCAGGCTTGGAGCATCTAGTGTAGTGAACCTTCCCGGTGCCCCCTCAAGGAATTCGTCTGTCAGGAAATGGGGAGCCAGTAAAGGGGAAGGGCAAGGGGAAGGGGAGGGCGCATCAAAGGGGAAGCTCACCGTGTTCAGATTAACTTTAAGGCTTTAAGAAAAATCCAGACAGGACGGCCGTACTCTCTCTGTATACTGTACATACACATTCTGTCTCAGCCCCCCTCGAGTGCAGAAAAAAACTAAACGCATCACCTCCACCCTTGTGTTTGTGAGGCAAGCAGCTCACTGCCACGGTCACCGTCACGAGTGCAGCGCAGCCAGGGGCAGATCACTTCACCTCTCTGACCCTCTGTCTCTTCTTCTGCAAGACGGGCAGGTAGGAGCCCCAACGTGGCACTCACTGAGCTGTTCAGAGCTATTTAAGGACGGGGTGCATCGGAGGCGCTCAGCACAACGCCTGACACGTCGTTATAACAATAAAGCCTAGTTGCCATTATTGGTTCGGGGCATTACTGGCTCACGGGCTACCTACCCTTCATCTGACGTGTGTCATACCCAGACACGCGGTGGCCGTTTGCTTACTGACTGAGTGATGGGTCCCCCCTGCCCCCAATAGCAGCCTTGCCTTGTGTATGGCGTGAGCTCCCAGGCAGGACGGTGGGGGGCTCCGGGCGCCCAGAACCTTCCGGGAGCGCCAGCTGCTGCCCCGCTCTTGCTGCTTCCCCCCTCCCCGCCAGTCCCTGACTCATCATAATCGACAACGCTGGACCAATTAGGAGCAGTAACAATTAAGATGTGCCAAGGGCATGGGAGCATTTGCAAACACTTGTTAAAATGCATCAATAATTAAGTGCTTCCTTAATAGTTACATTTCTGGCCTCCAGACATATCTGTTTATGGACCCTGGGTCGCAGCATGCTTGGAGATTCGTGTTACGGCCCTACAAGCAGGTAATAAGAATTTAAAATCCTTCCCTGACCTGAAGTCTGAGATTTGACAGCGAAACAGCAGAGCGCTAAGGCACGGGCTGTCTCCAGCTGCCCGATCCTAGAGGTGCGGTCCTCAAAGCCGGCCAGCCGGACGGGGAACAAGTCCAGCTTTGCCACCGTGCAGCCAGCAGCGGGGCCTGGGCGCCCCCTTTCCTGGACCGTGAAGCAGATGTCAGGCAGAGGCATGATACCTGCCTCGTAGGACTGAGATTAGCATCGGCGATCACACACACAAAATGCCTGCCTCGTACACTCAGTGCAGAGCGGCTTCTGTTCGTGGTGGCCCCGACCTTCATCAGGGGACAAAGAGAGGCAGCAGTTAGCTGAGGGATCAGGACGACCAGTTGACACCAGCAGCTGCAAACTCAGTGCCCACCAGGACCAGACAGATGGCAAAGATGGGAGAAGCCAGGCTTGGGGCGGGGGGGGGGG
>NW_024412401.1:53812406-53890769 GCF_014898765.1 Herpailurus yagouaroundi | reverse complement strand
GTCCGAAAGGGGCACTGCCTCTCAGCTCCAGCCCCTGGTGCCTGAGCGCAGACCCTGGGTGCAGGGCGTCCAATCTTTCACTTTATTCACTGACAGAGAGAGAGAGAGAGAGAGAGAGAGAGAGAGGGAGACAGTGTGGGGGAGGGGCAGAGAGAGAGAGGGAAACAGAGAATCCGAAGCAGGCTCCAGGCTCCGAGCCATTAGCACAGACCCCGACGCGGGGCTCGATCTCGCAAACCGCGAGATCATGACTGGAGTCGAAATCCAGAGTCAGACACTTAACTGACTGAGCCACTCAGGCGCCCCTGGGCTTCTGGCTTTTTAGGTGAAGCGGGAAATCCAGGTTTTTGTTGTTGTTGTTGTTATGAAATCTCCTGGCTTTTTGAATGCGGCACCTCATGGGGCGCCCGGGTGGCTCAGTCGGTTAAGTGTCCAACCTTGGCTCAGGACATGATCCCGCGGTTTGTGGGTTCAAGCCCCACATCGGGCTCTCCGCGGTCAGTGTGGAGCCCGCTTCAGATCCTCTGTCCCCCTCTCTCTCTGACCCACCCCGGCTGGTTCTCTCTCTCTCAAAAGTAAAATAAACATTAAAAAAAAAGTTGTTTTTTTTTTAATAAACGTGGCAACTCATTCACAGTTTTCGTCACTGGATGGGCCAAACATCTCTGTGGGCTGACTTGGCCGTGGCTCCCCGCTCGTGACCGCATGGCCACACGGGCACCGTTTCCCCATCGTGGCTTGGGGCCTTCACTTTCTTTTAGCCACACCAGCTCGTGGACTGAAATGCACCTTTCCAATTTAGTGACCATCTGTGACAAAGCAGTGTGAATTGGAAACCAAATCAGCCAAGTGGAAGGACGGACGGACTCCGTCATCCCGTCCATCGTGAAATACGTCAAAGGGTAAGAGATTTGACATCCGGGGGACAGGGAGAAGAGCTGGGGTCAGAGTTTTATCTCACACGGCGGTCACACGCTCGGGAGCGTCCCGAGCTTCGAGTGGCTTTTCTGTGTATTTTGTTATTATTATTTTTTAACATATCTGTAGTTGTGAGTAAACGGTACTCATTTGTTTATTTATTTATTGGACCAAATCGCCCCCAACAACTCCTCGGGTAGTTGTGTGTAATCAGATTTGTTTGCTACTTTTTTAAACATGCTTTTAAAGTAAAGAAATAAATACAATTGAGGCTTGTAAAAGGTGATCATTAGGAAAGGGGCCTCGGCCCCATAACTTTAAAGTAATAGCCCCATTACGGAGAGGGGCGATCGCGTCTTAACTGCTCCTTCTACTTACGTTGCGAAGGTTGAGGGGTTCTGGACGCTCGCTGAGCAGCTCAGTAAAAGCCTTTCCGGCGGCCATTTAACCTCCATTTACGAAGAAATAAAGCAAAATTGATGCTGATTTGGGCCTGCTTTGGGGGATATTTTTGTTCCGTAAAAGCCCTTTTGCTTGCAATTTGCTGGGCCGCCCTGACACATGAGAGAGGGCTGCTGTTGATAAAGATAAAGCTTTATGGCCACGATATTTGCTGCTAACAGCAACCTAATGCAGCATTTTCATTTTTGTGCAATTAATGTTAACGTCTGCTACGAAAATTGTCATTAAATACCATTTTAAAATCCATTCAATTTGCATATGCAAAGCCCATTTACCATCACAGAGGATATAGCTGGCACTTCATCACGTCCTTACCCTCGCATTGTAGCCACTCGGTTTTATAGCAATTTAAGATTTTATATTGAAAGCCAGATGATAATGGATGTCCTTTCTGAGCCCAGCTGACTTCAGCTTTTCCATTGTACGTGGAACAACGCAGCCCCAGGACCGGGAACCGTGGGCATTTGCGCTGTACCTCAGTCCCAAGGAGGCAAGTGTGCAAGAAAGAGCACTGGACGGGGAGTCCGCCCACCTGGCTCTAGATGTGACTCTTGTCTGGTCCCAACTTGCTGTGTGACCTTGGGAAAGGGTCTTGACTGCTCTGAACGTCTGCTTCCTTGTCTTATTCATTTTATTTCCTAGCTTTATAAAGTAAGCTCTATACCCAACGTAGGGCTCGAACTTAGGACCCCAAGATCCAGAGTCACAGGCTCCACCCACTGAACCAGCCAGGCGCCCCTGCTTTCTTTTAAATCATGGCTTTGAACCAGGTGATGGCTAACGTCCTACGTCTTCTAAAATTTTGTTTTTAACTATAAGCACTTCAGGTTGAGAACCCAGCCTAGGGAGATCGGTTAATTTCTCCCTGCCTAAGCTGGGCCAGTAACCCCACGCACCTCCCCGCACAGGCCCTTCCAAGACAAGGAAAGGAAACCGACACAGAGGCCAAACATAACCTGAGAATCCCAGCTGGCCGCGTTACTGCTCTAACATCACATTCACAGGTCAGGAAACAGAAGCCTTGGAGGGAAACCTGTCGGGGACCACGCTGGAACGAGAGCCCTAGGCTGACGGCTGCTCGCAGACACCATGCCGTCTTGGGGACACTGGTGACCGGCCCGGACTAGTCTAGCGGTCTGGCACACAGTGGGAGTCTCTGTCCCTCTGTACTCCAGGCGGCCTTGGGAAACCTTGCCTTGGAGGGACCGACTTTAGGGCATTATTATTATTTTTTTTTTAATTTATTTTTTTTAACGTTTATTAATTTTTGGGACAGAGAGAGACAGAGCATGAACGGGGGAGGGGCAGAGAGAGAGGGAGACACAGAATCTGAAACAGGCTCCAGGCTCTGAGCCATCAGCCCAGAGCCTGATGCGGGGCTCGAACTCACAGACCGTGAGATCGTGACCTGGCTGAAGTCGGACGCTTAACCGACTGCGCCACCCAGGCGCCCCTAGGGCATTATTTCAAAGGGGGGGGGAGGGGGGGTGTGCCAACGACCGTTAATCTGGACCAGAAATGATTTTCCAATGTGTCTGTACGGTCACGTTCCACGTTTGGAGGGCTGGCGAAGAGAAACGCATGTCCGGTGAGAGAGACGTGTACAGCTGAGACCATGGGAGGTGGGAGAGCTTTACCGCAGAGATGACGCTGAGCTGAACTCTGGAGAATGAGTAGGTTTTACTAGGTAGGGTGGCGAGAACAGGCGGGGGAAAGCATACAAAAGTATGGCAGCTCCCACTGCGGAAAACACGATGGCACGTCCTCGAAACACTAAACTTGGAATCCCGCGTGACTCAGCAAGTACACCCATGGGTAGATACCCAAGAGAACTGAAAGCAGGGACGCACACGGGTATTTGCACACCCGTGTTCACGGCAGCACTATTCACGATAGCCAGAAGGTGGACACCGTCCGAATGCCCATCGACGGATAAACGGAGAAACGAAACGCGGCATATCCACACAGTGGAATATCATTCGGCCCTGAAAAGGAAGGAGATTCGGACACCCGCTACAACGTGGATGAACCTCGAGGACATTACGGTAAGTGAAACAAGCCAGAAACAAAAGAGCAAATTTGGCACGATTCCGCTTAGATGCGGTGTCTACAGAAGTCAACAATCGTAGAGACGGAAAGCAGGATGGTGGTTACAAAGAGCTGAGGGAAGGGAGGAACAGAGAGGTACCAAATGGGGCCCGAGTTCCAGTCCGGGATGAAGAAAGGCTTCTGGAGATGCATGGTGCTGTGGGTTGCACAGCAGTGTGAATGTGCTTAAGGCCACTGAACTGTACATTTAAAAACGGCAAATCTGGGGGCGCCTGGGTGGCTCAGTCGGCTAAGCATCTGACTCGTGATTTCGGCTCAGGTCGTGCTCTCACGGTTTGTGAGTTCGAGCCCCGCGTGAGGCCCCTCCCTGGAAGCGTGGTTCCTGCTTGGGATTCTCTCTCTCCCTCTCTCACTGCTCCCCCCCACCCCCTGCCACTCATACTCATTCTCTCTCTCTCTCTCTCAAAATAAATAAACAAAAACTTCAAAAAAAAAAAAAACCAGTAAATCTTACCACAATAGAAAATAATTAGAACAAATAAAAAATAAAGAAGGAACCATCGCCAATAATAATAATAATAATAACAATAAAGTATGGTGGGAGAGCCAGAGGAAGTCACCTACCCAGGACACAGTGGGAGGAAGGTGGGAAAGAGGCTGGGGACAGACTGTCGATGGCACTGCCACATAGATGGACCAAGATATTGGCTTCTCGGTCACGGGCATCTGGCTGGGGCTTGGCGGCCCCAGGCCACCTGTTGCTAGCTACGGGCGCTTCTGTTTATTTGCACAGTGCGAGGCACAAACACCAGTGATTTTTTTGTGCTGTGACACATCATGGGTTAGGAAGCCCTGGTGCATTGAACATCTGCCGTTTCGCCTACTGTTGTGTTCTGTTCTCCTTCCGGGGTCAGAGCCTTGATTTCTACATCCTTTCCTTTCCACCACCAGCCCCATGTGGATGGTGGAGGCTGAGCCCAAACACCTACCCCGCCCAAGAAGGGGCAGAGGATCAGGCCTGGCCAATCAGGGCATCAGAATCTCCTGGTCTCAGCAATTGGTTCAGAGGCAGACATGTGACCCAGAACTGGCCAATCAGTGTGCTTCACAATCCCTGCTCACAGTGGCTGATTCAGGGATCGGCAAGGCTCTAAAGTTGGACCAAGGAATCTTAATCTGAAGGCTGCCGTGCCTTCTGTGCCCTTCCCCCTGAGGATGGAACTGTTCCTGGTCATTTAGCTACACGAGGCAGAAGCTTGTCAGAGAACAAAGCCAAGATTGGGAAGCACAGCCAAGACATGGCGAGACATACCCGATACTGATAACATCCCTTGGTGACCTAGATCCAGCTGTGCCTGAAGCTGTGCCCCTGAGCTTTTCAATCATGTAAGCCAATAAATTCCACTTAAAAAAATATCGAGCCGGTTTGAGTTGAGATTTGATTCCGTGCAACCACGTTCTACTTTTTAAAATTTATTTTTTTATTTTTTTAATGTTTATTTTTTGAGAGAGAGAGAGACAGAGACAGAGACAGAGCATGAGCGGGGGAGGGGCAGAGAGGGGCAGAGAGAGGCAGAGACACAGAATCCGAAGCAGGCTCCAGGCTCCGAGCTGTCAGCACAGAGCCCGACGCGGGGCTCGAACTCACCCACCGTGAGATCACGACCTGAGCAGACGTCGGATGCTTAACCGACTGAAATCCCCAGGTGCCCCACTACATTTTTTCCCCTAACGTTTACTTATTTATTTTGAGAGAGATACAGATTGAGAGAGAGAATCCCGAGCCGCCTCCTCGATGTGCACGGAGCCCGATGCAGGGCTCTAACTCATGATGGGGAGATCGTGACCCGAGCCGAAATCAAGACTTGGACGCTTAACCGACCGAGCCACCCAGGCGCCCCCACATTCTACTTTTAGAGAATGTCACGCATCCCAGAGTTGGAATGTGGGTTGCGTGTTTGCTGCTGCCCCAATCACCGTGACCAAGGTTTGTGAGCTACACCGAGCGCCCAGGCCTGGAGCGCTCCCCCCCGTTCCTGAAGTCAAAGGCCATGCTGCACACGGTTCCCCAGTTCAGTCACCTCTGAGTGCCCTCCGGCCCCCCGGTGAGGGATCGAGCCTGGTGTCCCGGCCACTTACCGTGCCACGACCCCAAACGTCACGTTTGGAGGGAGGGAGGGCATTTCCTTCTTGACGTGCCGGTCATCCTGGTCACTGATGCGGATGTCGTTGAGCTGGCGGTAGAGGAAATTCTCCCGAGCAGTCACCAGGCCGGCTTTCACCGCCCCGCGATTCATGGCAATGTAGTTCCGGGTCAGCTCGTGGGGGCACGTGGGCTGCTGCTTAAACACATTCCAGTGTCCAAGGGCTGAGGGCAGGGAGGGACGGAACTGTGGTGCGGCGGTCAGGCCGCGGCACCTGACCGAGAAGAAACTGGGGCTTGTGTGCCTCCCGTTAACCCGGGGCCTGCTGTGTGACGGCCCTGTGTGGCCTTCTGGAAAGGGAGGGGTCAGGATTCCCGGAGATTGCGGAGGGCACCAGAGCATCCTTTGCCAAGCCGGGTTCGCCTGGCCTTCACCTCCTTGGGGCCATCAGAGGGTTGGTCCTGAGCCCATTCTGTGCTCGAAGCTCAAACGGGGCAGGGCACAAGGTTCCACCCTGGCTGGGGCCCATGCTATTTCCCTGACACCTTAGACCCGGACCCTGCCTGGACCTCCCTGTCTCGGCCAAGCCCAGACTGCGGTTTTCCCCCAGAATCACACTGCGGGGCAGGCCCCGGGACTCTCTGGCTCTTTCCCTGGACCGCGGCCAGCCGCCTAGGTTGAGAGCTCATGGCCCCCCCCCCCCCGCACCGCGGGGCTCCAAAGTACGCCTGCTCACCTTCGGGGACCCCTCCATCCAGCCCGCGGACGTAGAGCCCGTAATTGAAATCAATTCCAGGCAGAGTGTAACTTCTTTCTCGGGGCTTCCCAAGTTCAGCCTGTGTGGGGACAGAGAGAAAGCCAAGGTGAGGAGCGAAATCGCAGACCAACCGCATCACGACAAGTTCAGCCACAGGAGTCAATCAGATGCTCACTTGGCCGCAGGCCCCGTGGGTGACCTTCAGGGCCACTAGGGTAAGGATGACGTGGCCCTCCGCCGTCACCTCCGGCGCGAGGTGAGCGCCGGGGGCACTGGGCATCGAGACACAACCGGGAAAGCCTGCCCGGTGTGCTCGTGATAGGGGACAAGTGAGCAGGGTCAGGAGGACCCCCCAGGCCTTGAAAGAGGAGGTGCGTTTGTGTGAGGGGAGGGGCGCGCGGCAGTCCCTGGGGGTCCAGCCTTGCCCTGCCAGCCCAGCGCTGAGTGGCCCAAGGGGACACACGGGAAGGCGTGGTTCACAGACGTTCACCTGGAGGCCCCTGTTCAAGGAGGGGCCATCTTTCCTACCTGACTCTTCATTCCTACCAAAGATGGCATCCTCACCAGAGCCCGTGAGGACATCAATGCTCCTTGAGTCCTCGCCTGCAGGTGGGGATATGGTAACAAGGCCCACCATGACCTTCCCGGTGGCCGGCCAGCTCTCCTCACTCTCCGGGTGAACTCCTTGACCCGCCCAGAAGGGGGTCATAGGAACAAAATCGGTCTATTACCAACCACGTGACTCCCCCATCCTATAGACAGGGAAGTGGACACCGAGAGAGGTGCTCGTGACCCACGGCTCCTACGGGATGGGCTGGGTTTCACAGGCTGGAGTGTTTGGCCTCCGGCCGGAGCTCTTAACCATTAGATTACACGGCCCCCTCTCGGGGCGCCTAGGTGGCTCAGTTGGTTAAGCATCTGCCTTCAGCTCAGGTCATGATCTCACAGGTCATGAGTTCGAGCCCTGCATCAGGATCTCTGCCGTCAGCACGGAGCCCACCTCGGATCCTCTGCCCCCCTCTCTCTCCGTTCTTCCCCTGCTCGTGCTCTCTGTCAAAAATAAATAAGCTTAAAAAAAAAAAAAAAAAAGATTACACGGCCTCTCTTTCAAGTAGCAGCTGCCTGAGGTCAGAGGTCCTGGCCAGTAAGGCCCTTAGAACATTCAGTGAGCCCGTGCTGAGTTCGGACTGTGTTCCAGATACGATATTTCGTTGTCCCTGTGCTTCTCTCAGGCAGGACCCATCACTATCCCCATTTCTCAGCTGAGGCAGCTGAGGCACTGAGAGGCCAGTTTTGCCCAAGTCCCCACGGCAGGAAGTGGCCAATTTGGGATTTGAACCCAAGCTGTCTGTCTCCAGCCCACACCCAGATCCACCAGTTAAACGAATATCAACGAGCCAGTCTGGCTTTTATTGCCTTCCTTCTCCTGGTGGCTCAGAGCAGGTGCTCTCAATAAATGCCTGAGATTAAAAGCCTCTTCCTCGGGGCGCCTGGGTGGCGCAGTCGGTTAAGCGTCCGACTTCAGCCAGGTCACGATCTCGCGGTCCGTGAGTTCGAGCCCCGCGTCGGGCTCTGTGCTGACAGCTCAGAGCCTGGAGCCTGTTTCCGATGCTGTGTCTCCCTCTCTCTCTGCCCCTCCCCCGTTCATGCTCTGTCTCTCTCTGTCCCAAAAATAAATAAACGTTGAAAAAAAAAATTAAAAAAAAAAAGCCTCTTCCTCTGGGAAGCCCTCCCAGGTTGCCTTCAGTCCAGACAACTTTCTTTGTTATATGGCATCTCAGGGCCCTGAGCTCTACCTACAGGGCACTTACAAACTTGCGCAGTGGTACCTCGATGGCACCGATGGGCCTCGCCAACATGACGCTCAGGGAAAGAATCAGTCACACAGGACCACATACTGCACGATTCCATTTACGTGAAACGTCTCAAATAGCAAATTTGAGAAAGAAAAGTGGAGTAAATGGTTGCTTACGGCCGGGAGGGGTGATGGCTATGAGGTGTCCTAAAATGGACTGCGGTGACAATTGCACAAGTCTGTGAACGGGCTGAAAGCCGTTGCACCGTAGGCTTTATTTGGGTGAATTGCATGGTATGTGAATTATGTCTCAAGAAAGCCATTAGAATTACACAGCAGTGTAATCAAGTCGTTAATTGCACGGCCATCAGTTCGATGTCGGTCTCCCCCTGGTGGAAAGTCTCTCCGTCTTTATTTTAAGGTTAATTTTTTTTTTAGTTTTTTTTTTTTTTTAATAGACCTTAGTTTTTAAAGCAATTTTATGTTCACAGCAAAACTGAGCCGAAGGTGCCAAGATTGCGCCTCTGCCCCTCCCCGACCCCCCTTCTCCTCACTCCTCTTTTTCCCTGTGCCCAGCATGGCAGAGATACTAGTAAATAGGGGTGAATGAATGAGGGAAGGAAAGACGGAAGGAAGGAAATGCCTCCTTGGAGACTCTTCTCAGTTCTCGTCTGCACGAGGTTCTCCCTCTTCTTTCCCATCTCAAATCCCAGGTCCCACCTCCCTCGCGAGGGATGGAGTTCTGAGTTCCAGGCAAGAGCACGGGGGCCTCTGCTGGGTGGTTTGCTTTGAACTCCTTCCGCAAGACTCACTCCGAGCTGCAGACAAAGCTCTGGCTTCTCATTTGTTTATGAAAATGATCTGGCCTCTCTGGTGACTGCAGGGGAAGTTAATTAAAATGTGACTTCTCCAGGAGAGGCCTCCGCCTCCCTCAGGGCAAGTGCAGGTGGGCAGACTTCCAGCTGGCAAAGGAAAGACAGACAGACTCAGGAGCTGGCTGTTACTTGGGGGGTGGGGGGAGCGGAGAAGCACGCAGGTGTCTGGGTCTCTGCGCTTTTTACCGAGGGTTGCCTGGGAGTCAACAATTGCCAAAGTATACCTGGAAGCCTTAGGCTGCAAGAATCATTCAGATGGGAGTTTCACCCATTCTTTCACTCCACAAATATCTTGCACGGACTCTGCACCAAGCCCTGTGTTGGGAGTTCTAAGCTGAACAAAGCAGAGACATAGCCTTTGCCCTTATGAAATGTATTGTTTTGGAAAAGGGATAATCAAACAAGTAACAATAGTCAAGGGCACCAGAGGGTTAGCTTGGGGGAGCACAGATTGCCTCTAGCTCTAAAAAATTTGAGTCCATAGACTGAGAGAAGATTTTTTGCAATGCAAGTATCTGACAAAGGGCTTTTACCCATCATATATAAAGAGCTGCTACAAATCAATAAGAAAAAAAAAGGCAGACAATCCTATGGAAGGATGAGCGAGAGACCTGAACAGGCACTTCATTAAGAGGATGTCCAAGTGGCTCAGATCCATATTTCCAGTGGCTTAACGTCTGAGAAATGCAAAATAAAAACTCAATGCTATTGGTGAGAATGCGGAGCAACCAGAACGCAGATGCACTTGGTGGGAGGTACAGACTGGTACAGCCACTGTGGAACCCCATTTAGCAGTGTCTATTAAAGGTAAACACATACCTGATAACCCAACCGTTCCCTCCTGCCCACCCAACAGAAGTGAGTGCCTGTGTCCTACAAAGACCCGTCGAGAACGCTCACAGCATCTCAGTTCGTAGTAGCCAAGTACCGGAAACAATCCCAGTGGCCGTTATAAGGTGTATAAAAAAGTTGTGATGTGTTCATTCTGTAGACTACTTCATAGCAGTCGTTCTCAATCAGGGGCAATTTTGGCCCCCAGAGGACACCTGGCTGTGTCAGAGACATCATGAGTTGCCACCACGTGGGAAGGAGTCCTACCTTCCACGTGGCTGGTGGAGGCCAGGGTTCCTGCTCAACATCCAACCACGCACAATACGGTCCTCGCCTCCAACAACAAAGAATTACCCGGCCCCCAAGGCCAACAGTGCCGAGGCTGGGAAAGCCCACAGTATGGCAACCAGCGTGGGGCGAAAGAAGCCAGACGCGCGAGGGACGCGTAGAGGACGCTCGAACGCCATCGGTGTGGGTGCCCTTGGGGCAGGCGTCGTGGCTGAGGCTGCGTCGGAGGCTTCGGGGGATCTGGTCCTGCTTCTTGACCGGATGTGGGTGCCCTTCACGCCTGCTGTCCTCCTTCAGAACCCGCTCATCTGTGATGTCACCGCGGCCACAGGTTGAGACAGCAATGTGTTCCTGATGGCCACAGGAGACACCTGCACGGAAGCACCGTGTAAACCCCGGCAAAACATAAGTGGCGGCAGCAACACGAAGACAATTCGTGGGGTCCCAAAGGGTTCTCTGCTGTGTGCTTTTGCGATGGCGGGGTCCCGTCTGGAATTCTCGGAGTGTTCGTTTTGTCATTTGCTCCGACCGGTTCCAGACCGGAGCGTCACCCAGAAGGAAGAAGCTCCCCAAGAATTCGGCGGAGAAGGGGGCTTGGCCTTCCAGCCCCACGGCTGGACTTGCTTCCCCCCTCGGGCAGGTCGTACAGCATCTGAGAAGGCCACTTGTAGGGCACCAAAGGGTCCCCGGGCCCTTGTCAGGTGCAGCCCCAGAACACCCCCAGAGCTGTGTGCCCCCTGACCTTTTCCCGGGTCCCACCCATCCACAAACCCTCCTGGGCTTAAAAGCCCCCTCTCGGTAGTTCAGTCCTTTAGGGCCAGGGGCCGGGTGCTCTGGGGTCCCCGCGCTCACACGTGAATGCCCAGAGGAGTGGCGGGCTCACCCCCAACCAGCTCAGCTGGCGAGTGAGAGGAGCTCACGGGCCCCCCTTGGTGCCAACACCCCCAACCACCACGGTGACCGTGCACCAGCCTCCTTTACCTCCACCACCTCTGTCTCCTGCTTAGAAGAATCCTGCAAAGCGGTTACTACCGTCCCAGTTTTCAGGTGACAGCGGCCCAGACAGCTTCAGGGCCTTGGTTGCTCCAAGCTGCACAGCTAATGAATGGCCAAGGCAGGATTGGAACCCGTATTTGACTCCACAGGGTCTTTGCTGCCTCTTAATCACTCACTTGGCATCCAGCATAAACTACCGGGGACCATTCATCCCCCTTCCTTGTGCACCAATCTTAGCTCTGCGGGCGAGAGGCTGTTCGGGCAGAGTGGCTGTGCCTTGGATGTCTTTGCGGGGGGGGGCGGCGCGCCCAGAGAACCAAGGTGGCCTTATGCCCAGGAGGGCCCCATGGGAAGTCCACTGTTTTCATGTATAGTGGGATTGTGGGAAAAGCTGCCACCTCAGAAAACACCGTAGGCCTGTTGTGACCTGGACGCAGGATGGCAAAGTCATGACCGGGTCAGGGGAAAGTGGGCAGGGAAAGAAAGAAAGACACCAACCTTGGATTGGCATTTTGGAGAGACCTGACCGGGAGAAGATTCCTGTGGGTCAGCCAGGGAGGGCAGGAGAGCCAAGGGTTCTCCAAGGGGCTTCTTGGAAGTAAGAAAGCATTGAGCCAGAGGTAGAAGGACCTGGCCTCCTTTCCCAGCTCGACCAGAGAGACCTTCTAGAAGCCTATAGAGAAAAGCGTCTAGCAGGTGTCTGGGCACCTCAGGGGAGCTGTGTGAAGCCAGCTAAGGATTGACAAACAGGTGCTCAGAGCTCCTGACCCCGAACTTCCAGATGTGGGCAAGCCAGTCGTGACAGACATCTGAGATCAGCTGCCCTTGATATGCAACATAATTTGAAGTCGAGGGTGGGTCACCTGCTTCCCCGTGGCCACCCCTCCCTCTCTGATATCCGTGAAACTGATGACATTGGCCACAAATCTCGGCTTCGATTGGCCACTCAGCTCCCCAAGCTACCTGCCCCCACCCCCAGCCCAGAACAGGATAAGAGACAGCCCAGAGAGGCAACAGCTCTCAGGCTGGCATGTGCAAAGGTCCTGGGGCGGATGGTGCAGACAGGCTGTTGGGCCACATGAAGGCTGGAAGCCCCTTCCCTACACGGGGATCTCTTGGAACCAACGCACTCTCTTTACTGCAGAAGTAAAGAAAGCAACGAGGAAGAGAGATAACCTTTACTGAGCACCTCCTCCAAGGCTCATGTTATGTGATCTCACTAAGCCAACCTTAGTTCTGAGAACTCACTCTGCCCGAGAGCTTCTTGTGCTTCTCCGGGAACTCCGCCAATCCCACTGTGAGGTCGGTTTCTCAATTTCCAGGTGGGAAAACTGAAGCCCCCCCCCCCCCCGCCCCGCCCAAGGCCACCCGGCTAGTATACAGAGCAGCTGAGGGAAAGCTGAGCTCTCTCAGACGTGCTGACCCCACAGCGGGCCCCCCAGCAGCTCTCTGAGGGAGGGAGGTCACATTATCTCCAGTGGACGGATGGGGAAACGGAGGCCCGGGAAGAGAAGGGACCCATGAACCCCTTTCAGCCTGCACATGCGAGCCCCCTCCCGCATTTCCCGTGTCTGATGGCGGAATTCTAAGACGTCTCCTGCAAAATCCTCGAGGCCTTTGAAGGGGCACGCCTTAGCTCCGCACGGCAGGGCAGTGTGACACATGGGCCGCTATTCAAACAGGGCCCGGCAGCCGGGATCCCTCGTGGTCGAGGTGCTCGAATCAAGAGGCGTCAGGATGTGGGAGAAGAATCCCGGCTCTGCGTCAGACCACCCCGCCCTCCTCGGCACCGTTCAAACTGTGCCTTTCCCCGAGTTTCCTCCGTCACAGAGTGGCTTGGCTGGAATACAGCTCTGGGTGACAGCTGTCCCCATCAGCAGACAGCTTCATTAAACCTCATTAAGATGTCATCCCTTGCTGACTTCGTTCCCGTCTCTCAGCTCTAATTAAAGCCAGCTCTCTCCCTGTCCCAGGGGCCCTGGGATTCTCTGGGCTCCTTCTGCACCGCCGCTGTATCCGCCGTTTACACAGAGGACCCAGGCCCTGGACCCCCGCACTGGATCAGGCCGGGCAGGCAGCCCCCCGCCCCGCCCGGAAGCCCCCTCGGAGCAGCCTGTCGCCGGCCGTGAGGACCACTGGGGCTTTCCAGAGGCGCAGGTGGCGTTCCCCGCAGGCTGCTACCTCGCTCTGAAGTCACCTGAGGCGCCAGGAAGGACGGCCCCTCGCCCTGGAGCCTCGCCCAAGCCGTTTCTCATGAACCAGCTTCGAAATAAGCAACCTGACCTTGCAGTTCAAGTCTGAGAATTTCCCACCCGATATACGTTTGGAAATTCATAACTAGCCCCTGTTTGCCTCCCAAGAGGCGAAAATGGGTGAAATCAGTTGCCTTTATTTCTTGGATGGCCCGGACCGGATCCATCGCAGGGGGCGTTTCCAAGATGGGTTTTCAGCCCGGGAGCTCAACGCCCGGGTTCTGGACTTACCTTAGAAACTCGCTCCCGCAGGAGGAAGCCCCGTAAAGGAATCACGCCCACTTCCTGGCGGCCACACAGAAGGGAGTTCGTTGACCCTCTAGCCCAGCGTCTGAACTAAATAAATGTTTGCCCGACAGCTGAAGAGTCTCCACTTACTTTCCTGCACCCCATTAAAGTGTGGCTACGTGAACTCCCGCAGTTACGGCCTGGTAGTTATTAAATAAATATCTGCACATAGCCAAGCCCATTCATGTGCATGCACACACCTACCACTGTGCTCATGGAGGGGTAGTTCATTATTGTAAAACAACTTAAGACCCTCGAATGAAAAGCACAATATAAATGCAAATCGTGGTCCTGATTAGCATAGAGGATATTTATTTATTTCCATAATGAGAACCTCAGATAAACAATCACGTGAAATAAGGTACATTATGCATCAAAGGACTCCAGCACCATCTCAGAAGCCAGGTTCTTTGAACCGTGTGCCTTGTGTGAGTGGCATGTGAACTTGAATAATGACCCCAGAAAAGGCACACATGGGAGGACCACGTCCCCCTACACGATCAAAGGCATATAAAATAATGTCAAGTGAAAAAAAAAAAAAAAAAAAAAAACAAACCACAGCAGGATTCACAATCGAACATATACTATGGTTACGGCCACGTGAAGAAAGCTTCACGGAAAAAACATACTGGAAGGAAACACACATCACTGATTGTGTGAGGGCGTGTAGTTAGAGATAGGGAGAAGGTGTCGAGATGTTAACTTGCAGAATCTAAAAAGGCAAAAGGCAGAGTTAAAGCGTGAGTTTCTATTCCCCACAGTACCTGCCAAGGGTCAAAGGCAAGGTTCTTCTCCTGTGTCATTACAACCGCAAGGGTTATGATGAGGGCTGGGCTGGCGGCCCCTGGGGTGGAGGGAGGTGTGGAGGGGAGGATGAGGACGGGAGAAGCCAGCTTGTTAATGTCACACGGAACTGAGTTCCAGGTCCGCCACTTCCCGTGTGACCCTGGGCAGGTCGCTTAATTTGTCTGGTCCCGGCTTCCTGCCTGGAACACCTCCCAGAGCTGCATGGAGGGTCTGGTGGCATCCGGCCCGGGGTGTGGCTTCGGCTACGGCTGTGGTTATAGGTGGTATTGTGGGAGCAGCTCTCCAGGTCAGGCCAAGGGAGTCCCAGGCGGTGGGACAGCTCTCCGGGCCCCACTGCACCTGCCCTTGCCTGGCTCTCGCGGCCGGCGCTGCCTGGTGTTCTGCCTCCAGCCTGGTTCCTCCGTCTCCCTGGGGCGGCCCGGGGCTCCCTCCGTGCTGCCAGGACCGTTACCGCAACTGATGTATGGCCCCTGCCGTTGAGGCGGTCACGGTGACAGGGCCCCTGCGCTCCCTCCCCGCCCTCCCCTCCCCCCAGACAGCTTGAAACCAGGTCCTTCATTTGCATTTACATGATCTCGCTGTGCAGCTTATGAGATCGAGAGATTTATTTGCTACTTAGCTTGATGTTTGATTACACTCGGAGAAGGCGGTGAGCGGCAAAGTGCAGGGATGCGTCGCTCCGAGCCTGCAGCCTCTGGGGGCCAGTAACTCAACAGCAGGTTTAGGCGGATGAGGGGGAAACGCGCAGCGTTTTGAGAAAGGCAAACGTGAGAGGCTGGAAGGAGAAAACACCATGATCTGGATTTTTTTTTTTTTTTCTTTTTTAATGAAAGCAACAGAAACTGGCTGAGGTGTCATCTGAATTATGAACAGCCCCAAGCAACTCTATGAGTTAGCTCATCGTCCTGGGGAACGAACTCCCAGAAACTTTTCCTTCCGGGCAAAACCAGAGGCTCCTGAAATTGATGGTTCCGTGCCCCCCCCCCCCCCCCCTCCCACCCAAGTAGGGAGGGGTGAGGATCGCCTCCTGCTTACAGGTATGGCTCTCCGATCGCAGCGTGTGGATCAACACTGGCTCTGCCAGTTACACCCAAGCTCCTCATCTGTAAAGCGGGCAACCAATCCCATCTCTTAGGTCCGAAGCTGAGCCAGGTGACCTCAAACCATGGTGGACACAGAGCAGGCTCCCAGAAAACCGGCCGTTTTCTGAAGAAGCAAGGAATAAAGCGAAATGCTCCCGTGGAGAGAGGTCCCTCAGTGCCACGCTTTGCCGCCCAGCGTCACCTACGTGTTGCGCGGGTTGTGCACTGTGGGGGCTGGATTCTAGCTCCCTGGCTGGCCCGGTCCGGATGCCCGCAGCTGGGCAAGCCTGCTTTCATAGTAGTCTGCGCTGGGCATAGTGACGGGCAGAGATCTGCTGCTGCCAGCCTGCACCCTGTGGCGTTCCAGATCCAAACAGAAGTCATCTGGAACATTCCTGAGACATGACAATTCGGTGCTTGTGAGAACATGATCTTGGGGCCAAACCTGCTGGGTCGGGATTCTGGCTTCTCACCTCTGTGTGACTCTGAGCCAGTTGTTTAAGCTCCGAGCCTGTCAAATAGATGTAATGAGAGTACCAGCTCACGGGGTTGTTGGAACATTGCATAATGCCGGGCAGGTTCTTAGCAGAGGGCCTGGAAGGTGCTTTTTTTTTTTTTTTTAAGTTTATTTATTTATTTGGAGAGAGAGTACAAGCGGGGGGGGGGGGCGGAGAGAGAGAGAGAGAGAGAGAGAGAGAGAGAGGGAGAGAATCCCAAGCAGGCTCCACACTGACAGCACAGAGCCCAGTGTGGGGCTCGAACCCATGAACCATGAGATCATGACCTGAGCCGAAACCAAGAGTCGGAGGCTTAACTGACTGAGCCACCCAGGTGCCCTGAGCCTGGAAGATTCTTACCAAAAAGTAGGCATACTAGCTAGGTGTCTTCATCAGCTTGTCCATTAATTCTCAGCAACTCTGTCTCCATTTGTGTAAACAGAGAACTGGCCGTAAAATCAATTATGTCCATTTGATGGTTCCTCGAAGAGTTTAACATCAAATTACCCTATGACCTAGCAGTTCCACTCCTAGGTATGTGCCCGACGAAACTGAAGACAGATGTTCAAGCTAATACGTGCGCACGTGTTCACGACAGCATTATTTACAAGTGTCCAACAGCCAAGTGTGCATCGATTGACGAATGGATAATAAAATGCTGCCCCACAGTAAAATATTAAGCAGCCATAAAAAGGAATGAAGTCCTCACATAAGCTACCGCGTGCACGAACCCTCCAAGGCAAAGAAGCCAGACGCAAAGCCGCACACCGAATGATTCCATCTCTACGAAACGCCCAGAACTGGCAAATCCACAGAGAAAGAGAGCAGATTAGTGATTGCCAAGGAGTGGGGCCAGGGAAGGATGGCAGGAACGGGTTAATGGGTATGGGATTTCCTTTTGGGCTGATGAACGTGCTTTGGAACTGGACACACATTGGGGATGTGCTAAATGCCCGTGAATCGTATGCTTACTAACGGTTCATGGTTAATTTTCTGTAGATTTTGCTTCAATAAAAAGAAAAATTAAGACGTCCCACAGGAAGGATGTGCCACGCCTCCCATCCGAGCAATTTAGGAAATTCTTTTCTCTCTTTGGGATGAGAAAGGACAGAAACACAGATTAAGTAGCCGCTGTCTCATCGGGGCACAATGCGTCAGAAAACACCGCTCGACCTTAAGGAGGCGAGGCTGTGTGGCGGCGGTGGGAGGTGCCTCGGCTGGGACTGGAATATTTAAGCCATGTGTCATCTGGATATCCCTGCTCTGATGGTCCGTGTGGCAGAAGCTGGTGAAGGCATGTGTGTTGGAGGCTTTTTAGATCTTCCCAAAATAGTTGTTCCAAAGCAGGCCAGAGGCCAGAGGACCAGTGACACTTGCTGGATTCCATTTCACATCACGTCCCTCCTTCGCTTCGGGTGGCCTCAGCTTTGGAAGGCCGCCGTGGGCGTGGAAGAGGAGGACTGGACCGTGAGTCTGGAGCCCTGGAAGCTGGCACCCGTCCGCCTTGCCTGCTCCCCGTGGCCCATGCCTCGTCTGCCCCGGGGGACGCTGCAGGAGATCAGTGACTTTCCCAGGCCCAGTCACTGATCCAGCCAGGCAGCTGCTGTGGTCCGAGTTTTATTTTGGGGGGTCGGGGGTGGGGGTGTCTCCACATCAGACTTCTTCCGAAGAGCAGGCTCTACGGCTTTCAGGAAAAAAAAAATGAGAATCCCTCAGTGAGGCCATCTCGGAGGTCCTCACCCGTGCACCTGGTGTAGACAGATGGGATCTGAGCCCAGACTCTATTCCTTCTCCCCGTGTGACTTTGAGCAGGTAATCTGACCTCTTTGGGTCTGTCTGTCATCATTCATGGAACAGGGATAACCATCCCCACCTCGGGTGGAAAGACCCGATTCAGACGAGCTCACTGGGACCAGGCACCAAGGGGCACCCGGCAGGCAGGAGGCGTGCAGCGGCTTGGGACGGCTTTTTCCTCGCCTCCTCCAGGCCACCGCTGCTTTAGTGAAGACAAGAAACACCTCCGCCCTTACTCTGATGTGGCGTCCAACACGCCAAGGAGCAAGTTTCCAGACTGCGGAGGAGAGAGAAACAGACCAGGGCCCCCGCCCCCACCGAGGGGGGAGCCGCTGGCATTAGGGATAAACGACACATCCTTACGGTTACTTGGTCACTTCAGCCGCCCAGGGTGGAAGCCAGCAGACCACAGAAGCGCAGCGGGACCAGGCTCGTGAAAGAGGCTCCCCACCAAAAAAAAAAAAAAAAAAAAAAAAAAAAAGAGCGAGCAAGCGAGAGAAAAGAAA
This sequence comes from Herpailurus yagouaroundi, assembly GCF_014898765.1. NCBI lineage: Eukaryota > Metazoa > Chordata > Mammalia > Carnivora > Felidae > Herpailurus > Herpailurus yagouaroundi. The sequence goes on along the minus strand of NW_024412401.1, from coordinate 53,872,428 downwards.
GCAAGCAAGAGCCAAAGCAGAGAATGATCTGTGTACTTTTCAAAACTTAAAACAGAAATCAAAGGAAAACTGAACTGTTTTAAGTTTTGACAGCTGCAGGGATCATTCTGTTTGGTTACTCTATTTATGTTTTCGTTTTCTTTATAGATTCATTGAAAATCGCATCATGTAATAGGGAAGAAAAATGTTCAGTATTTCCCGCCCCCCCATAAACCCTTGTTCCTTCCCGAGAACAGATGAAAACGCCCGCTCCGGTGACTTTCGGTTTGATGTATATTTCATGATATCTCATTGATTGTAAGTTTTATTTCCATGTCAATAAAAAACTGGGATTGTAATAAATGAGAAGGAGTTTAACACAAAATGGCAGCTGACCTGTTAGCAGAGGAGGCAGCGGGGCGGAGGAAGAGGCTCTGAAATGAAGCCCGTTAATAAGGATGGCTATTGATTTCACCACGAAGCTGGGTGCCTCTCGGACAGGGATGTGCTCACAGCGTGAGGCTGTCCAGAGGCCTGTGGGTGAGGGGCCACCCATCCAGAAGGGGAGGAGGGCAGAGGAACTCCGGGGCGGGGGGCATCGGAGACCCAGAGAGGGGCTCAGGTGTGCGGGTGACGACGTTCGGAGCAGGGCAGGGTGTCTGGCTCTGTGGGCTGTGGAGGGCAGCAGTGGCTTGGGATCTCAAGACCGTCAAGAGCATCTTACCAACAGCCAGTGGACGCCGTGTCACATTGAGGGGTGTGCGAAGCAGCCAGGCCCTAAGCGGCTAAAAATCCGCTCGTCTGGGCTAGTTCTAAAACAACTGGGTACGTAAGCTATTGGTGCCGAAGGGCTTTCGAGCTAACGGTCTCAGCCTGCTGTGAAGAAATGACATCCCAGGGACGCGTACCCAGATCTATCTTTGGCTCGTCCGTGGAACGGGGAGCCCCAGGTGGCATGGGGGGCTTGGCTGTCGGCACCGGCCTCGTACCGCGTCCTCTCCTTCGGTCTCCGCTTCTCGCCATTGGCCTTCTTTCTGCAACTTGAACTTGCCAGCCTCCTCCCGCGTACGGGCTGTGTTAGTCGTCCCTTCCTCATCCAATCCTGCGCCCCCCTCACTCCTAGCTGAAATGTCACTGCCTTGGGAAAGCCCCCGACTCTGTAGCCCTGCTTAGAAGCCCCCGTGACATGATCTCACATACTTTCCCCCCCGGAACCCATCGCGCTGTAACTGACTGAAGGTTTGGGTGGTGGTTTGGGCCACATCTCACTCAGCTGCACATCAGTTGCAAGAGCACCGGGTAAGTCTGTCCCGTTCGCCGCGGTGTCCCCAGGGCCCAGCACACAGTAGGGCTTCAACACGCACTTTGGGAAGACTCAGGCGACTGAGTGCCAGGGAGCAGCGGTGCGGGCGGCCGACGTTCTGGAAGCCCATAGAAGCAGTGCTCCTCCCAGGCCTGGCCTGTCTGGGGCAGGTCTTCTAGAACAGAGTATGGGATCTGTTCCCAGGTTCTCTAGGGATGTAGGGATTGCCAGCCCTGTCCCACAGTGGGCCCCGCAGAGAGGCTGCAGTTTCTAGACTCAGGGGGAACACCAGGACTGGACAGTGTCCCGCCTTGTGGCTACGATAGGCAGGCAGGAACCAGGAGGTGTGGGAGGCTAAGAGAGAGGGTCAGTCCAGGAGGGCAGCCCGGAGGAGGCTCCCTCCCCGCTCCTCTGGCCTCTGCGATCCCATCTGTAAAGTGAGAGGGCTGATCTCTAGGGCTCCTTCCGCTCTGCCACTCTCTCTCCCTCTCTGTCTCTGGAGAGAGAGCATGTCTGGATCTGGGTCACCCAGATCCACATCACCCACTACTTTTTGTTCAGGAAGGCAGAGCAGCCCAGTGGGAAAGCTTCAGAGCCAGCCGGATCTGGGTCCCGCGTTGACGCTCCTGCTGGTTCGCGCCCGGCGTGTGTGACGAGAGAGTGTGCAGGGCCCCTCCCATAGTGAGCTCGTGGAAACAGGGACGAGGGGCCTTGCTAGAGAGACCTGGTGCCGCCCCGTCTCACTCCCACCTGCCACACGGGCTCATGCGACCGGCCGCCCGCACTCAACCCGGCGTGACCGAGGCAAAGCCGACGGGGCCACCCTGACGTGGAGCGCCACCCGTGGCCTCTTCAGCGCACGCGGCAGCCACTTGGAGAACCAAGCCTGGTTCGTGGGAAGTCCTCTCGATGCCAAGCTGTACCAGGGACGATGGATGGAAAGCATGTGAGGAAGGTGGTCACAAAGACCTTGGACCAGCCAAACCGAGCCCAGGCTTCCAGGGTCCTCCCCCGTGCCCCCAGCCCGCCGCGTCCCTACCGACAGCTGAACATGGCGGACGCCCCTGGCTCCGTGCTTGGGCGGAGGCAACGACGAGCGACCGGAAAAGAGATCTGAGCTCTCCTGCAGGCACTCGGTGCGAACGACGGCTGATCGATATTAACTGAGGAAGAGGGGCTGTGCTATAAATGATTTAATGGGTGGCTTCTTACACGCAATGGGGCCGCAAAACTCAGGTAAAGATTTCAAATATGTGGCATAATGGCTACACGCGAGATCTGTTTGTACTTAGCTTTCAGTCTTGGAAATTACCAAGCTCTGTGCTTCTCCTGCAATTAATCATTAAAGAATTAAGAGTGAGGACACTCATTATTGTAGAAGACTGCAGCGATGGTCTTGATCCACCTTATGAAACAGACAGATTTGGTGCAACTGAATAATTTTCCTCTTCTCCGCACAAGATCAGGAATGCTAGTCATCCCCGAAGGCGGGAGGGAATGCTTACGAACTCGTATAGACCAGCCTATAATTACCAAAATAGAAAAAGAACACCATTTTGTAATGAGTGACAAGCTGCTGAGAGGAAATCTAATTTGGTCTAATTAAGCAACCTTTTGTGAGGATTTGTCTTTAGATGAAAAGAGGGAGCCAAGGAGATCTACATGCAAATGAACTCCCTCATTTTGGTTTTAAAGGGCCAGGCTGAGACGGTGTCTGGGCGCCCGGGCCCTCCTCTTCGTGACACGGTTTCCTCTCTCCTCGCCACCCCCCCCCCCCCCCGCCCAAGGCCCAGGCGCCCCCCACCTGCCTGGCAGGAGCCTCCCGCGTTTTGTCCCTTGTCCCTCGTATCTTTTCCAACAGGACACCTCGGGTTGACAGAGCTGAGCCTTTGCTTATTCACGAGCAAATTTTATTTGGCCCAAAGTAATAAAAGCCAATGGGGGTTTTGCTTATTAGAGGAACCGGCTGCTGTCCTCTGAGGGCGCGCCTTCTGAAGTCCGGAGGGTTGAATAAACGCGCACCCTGTTCGATCGGCAGTGACAGAGCGACTACGGTGGGAGAAGGTCCCTGTCGGGCGGAGCCCCGCCGCCCCCCTCCCCGGGTCAGCCACGTCACAGCCTCGCGCAGCCGCGCGGGGTGGCCTCCCTTTGGCTCACAGAGGGGACAGTGGGTGCCGTGCTCCTTAGCCTCAAGCTGTTGCTTCAGGAATGAGCAGAGGCCAACTTCTTGGCCGCCATTCGGGGTGGGTGGGCGGGGATGTTCCCGAGACCGTCTTCAGCTTCCCAAACTCACTAGAAGGACCCACAGGTCTCAGAAAAGCCACTCTTCTCATGGTCATGGTTTATGGACAAGGACTAAAGTCAGCGGATGGGGGGAGGGGGGGCGCCTGGGTAGCTCCGTCGGTTAAGCGTCCGTATCTTGGTTTCCGCTCGGGTCATGATTTCATGGTTTGTGAGTTCGAGCCCCAAGATCGACTCTGTGCCAACAGCAAGGAGACTGCTTAGGATTCTCTCTCTCTCTCTCTCTCTCTCTCTCTCTGCCTCTCCCCTGCTTGCTCTCTACCTCTCACTCCCAAAAATAAATAAATAAAAATTTGAAACAATAAATAAATAAAGTCAGCAGATAGGGTAGGAGCCAGGAGCTTTCCCCCTGCCCCCTGGAGTTGTATGGATTGTGGTTACTTCTTCCAGCTTTGATGTGTGATAATTCACACAGAGGATGGCCCTGCCAAGGAAGCCTTGGTGTCCAGTTTCACTGGGAGTTGGTCACATAGATGGGCTGATCGCTAACAGGGCTGGCCTTAGCCTTCAGACCCTCCAGAGCTCAAACTGACACTGTGTGGCCCGTGGGCCTCCCAACATAAGTCACACGGTGGGCCTCCCAACATAAGTCACACATGGACGAACTGGCTGGCCCAACCCCAGCTAAAACAGACATTTTCATCAGGCAGGGCACCCCGAGGGCCAAGAGGTTAGAGGTCTACCTCCCAGGAGCTGGGCCAAAGCTGATCCTTTCTCTGGAACATGGAGGGTGTGGACATCCCAGACCTGCTGAGTTAACCCTTACTGCCCAGCAGTGATACCTTCCTCCCAGCTACCCTGAGGGCAAGTGGCAGAGTGGTGACATCTGACAAGGTTGGGTAGATGAGAAGGGAAAAACAAAATACATTCCCTCACTTGGACCCCACAGCCTCCCATCTTCACTCTCCAGTTAGTTTTCAAAGAAGTTGCGAACGGGGGCGCCTGGGTGGCGCAGTCGGTTAAGCGTCCGACTTCAGCCAGGTCACGATCTCGCGGTCCGGGAGTTCGAGCCCCGCGTCGGGCTCTGGGCTGACGGCTCGGAGCCTGGAGCCTGTTTCCGATTCTGTGTCTCCCTCTCTCTCTGCCCCTCCCCCGTTCATGCTCTGTCTCTCTCTGTCGCAAAAATAAATAAACGTTGAAAAAAAAAATTAAAAAAAAAAAAAGAAGTTGCGAACGTTCGGGCTTTTTCATCTTTCCAACGGGAACAAACCGAACGGGTAAGGGGCAGGTGGCCGCAGCAGGTCCCCCTCAGCAGCCCCTCCTGGATGACCAATGGTCCAGACTGAGAATGCCCCCTCCTAGACTGCCCGTCTGAGTCGGGGGCACTTACTTCTCTGCACCCCCAGATGCCTGCCCTTGCATTCAGGATGCCCGAGGGAGGGAGCCAGAAGGGACCGAAGGGACAGAACATGGGGCAACAGGAACTGCTTCTAGTCTTGAGTACTGTTACCAGCTGACTGTTTCCTGCCCCCAAATTCCTATGTTGAAACCTAATCCCCAGGCGGATGGCTTTTGCTGGGGGGGGGGGGGGGGGTTCCTTTGGGAGGTGATTAGGTCAAGAAGGGGAAGTCCTCCTGAATGTTTGGGATCAGCGCCCTTATAAGAAAAAACAAGAGGGGCACCAACCTGGGTGGCTCAGTTGGTTAAGTGTCTGACTCTCGATCTTGGCTCAAGTCATGATCTCACAGTTTGGGAGATAGAGCCCTGTGTTGAGCTCTGTGCTGACAGTATGGAGCCTGCGTGGAAGAAAGAAAGGAAAGGCCAGAGAGCTCTCTCTCTCTCTCTCTCTACCACGTGTGGCCACAAGGAGAAGCCAGCCATCTGTAAACCAGGAAGAAGGCACTCACCAAGAGCCCAACCGCGCTGGCAGCCTGATCTGTGAGAAATAGATGCTTGTTGTTTAAGCACCCCCACCACCGCCACCACCGTCTGTGACAATTTGTGACAGCAGCCCGAGCTGGCTAAGACAAGCACAAACAGCTACCGTGGGTTAAGCAAGTACTAAGTGCCCAATGCCTTGGTCAGGGCTAAGCACTTAACATCCACTGACCCCTGACCCTTTCTGAGCTGACCTCTCATTTAAAACCGTACTCCAGCCTCTCTACATCTCCACCCCTGCTTTGTGTTTCTCCACAATGTTTATCAACTGTGTGGTTTAATGGCGAATTTTGGTCACCATCTTTCTCTTCTCCCTGTCATGTGAGCTTCACGGGGTCAGGGATTGTATTGTTGTGGTTGCTCAGTGCTCCGTCTCCGTCTCTGTTGAAGGATGGATGCGTGCATGGATGGATGCATGAATTCTCATTGTATCCTATGAAGCAGGTGAGCTCTTATCCCAGTGTTACGTGCATGCCCAAGGCCACCCAGATAATCGCCAGAGGCAGGGCTGGGAGCCAGGTGTGCCTGACTCTGGCCTTCCTCTTTCTGGTGCATCTAGTATCTACCAAAGCCTCCTCACTCTCCTGGAGCACAGAGACCACAATCAGCCGGGTATGAGGTGCGTGCAAGAGACTACTCATGGCTCCACCTGTTCTGGAGTAGGTCAACGTCACAGCACAGACAAACCAGGAAGCCCCCTCTGTGGCCCTGACCCATCTCCTCTCTATTAGTGTCTGGGGCTGCTGCAACAAATTGCCACAAACTTGATGGCTTAAAATAACCCAAATTTTATTTCAGCCGGTTCTGGGAGCCAGAAGTCGGAGATCATGGTGTCAGCATGGTTGCTTCCTTCTGGAGGCCCCTAGGGAGAAACGGTTCTATGACCCTCTCTCAGCTGCTGGTGGCCTCCTGAGACCCTTGGCATTCCCTGGCTTGAAGGTGTATTATTCCAGTCTCTGCCCCTATTTCACTTGGCCTCTTCCCTCATACTGTCTCTGCTTCACCACCTCCCTCCCCTTTCCCTCACAAGGACACTAGTCAGGGCAATTGGGGCTCATCCGAAATCCAGTAAGGTCTCATTTTATGATCCTTAACTTTATGACAAATGCAAAGACCCTATGTCCAAAGAAGTTCCCATTTGCAGGTACTGGGGGTTAGGACTTGGACATATCCTTTCAGGGGACATATTCAATCCCCCACGCCCTCCAACAACTTGACACAGCCACACCATCCAGCCATCCACACTGACAAGCTGGGGGGCGGGGATGCCTATCAAGGCACAGCCCTGATCAAACAGATGTCATGAGACCCGCCTCAGTGCCAAGCACTGTATCAAGACAAGCCAGACTCTATCTCCTGGGACTGACGTCATGTGTGTGCATGCCCCTTATCACAGCTCACGGGGAGACAGGAGCTCAAAGAGACAGATGAGCAAAGTTCTGGGGGCCCAGAAGCCAAAAGACACTCACTACCCACCCTCCCTGGAAGATGTGAGATCACATGAGGAAGGTTTCCCAGAGCATGAGGTATGTGATGTAGGAGTGAGGGGTGGGGTGGATTTTTCTGGTGGTAACATGCGAGGGGCATTCCTGGAAACGTGTGGCCACAGGGACCAAGTGAAATCTAGGACATGCAGAATCCTACGGCACGTAGAAGACTGGCCTATGCATCATAAGTATATCAGGCTGTGGGGGCGCTGAGGAGGGAGCAGGCTGGTCTGCCCACCAGGCTCGGGGCGGACCTCCCGGAAGAGACAGCATTTCGGAAGGACTGGGAATGCTGACCGGAGGGACACAGGTGGCATTTCATAGCAGGTGCCCAGAAGGTGGAAAGGCGTGAACAGGAAACACAAGCAGCAGAAAATGGTCTGCTGACCAGGGGAAAGATGAACAGTGGGCCAGACTGTGCCAGGCTCCCGTCTGCCGCGGGTTGCGGGTCAGTGGTCATGGAATGATCAGCACAAGGCAGTTGAGGAAAAGTCAGACTGGTGGTACAGCAGGGACTGGAGGGGAGAGCAAGAGGCGGGGATCCCCAGGAGTCTCGCTTGGCACTCCAGGTGGGAGGTGACAGGCGTCTGAATTGAGAGGACGGGGCTCAGTCCGTTGAGCATCCGACTCTTGATTTCGGCTTAGGTCTTGATCCCAGGGTGGTGGGATGGAGCCCCGAGTTGGACTCCATGCGCAGAACCAGCTTAGGATTTTCTGTCTCTCTCCCTCTCCCCTTCTTCGCTGCTCACCCACTTTCTCTCTCTCTCTCTCTCAAATAAAAAAATTTTTTAAAAATGTCTCTGAATTGAGAGAGAGCGTGGTCAGGACGCTCCTGACGCAACGTCAACGCAAGACTTCTGAGCTGTTCCATCTCAAGTGTGTCCAAAGGTGATTTAGTGCAGAGAAAGTTGCGGGCCAGCTTCATGTGGCCTCTTTATTCTTCCTGCTCCTAACCTATTGCCTTCTTTCAGCTCAAGTCCCCTGGACTTCTCCCTTGACTGGAGCATTCAGGACTGGTAAACATTAGGGAAGTTCCAAGAGGATTATCTGCTCAGCCCCAGGGCACACCTCCTTGCCACCTCGGCGTCCTCTCAGCGGTGAGATTAGAACCCGCGTGGGTCCTGTGACCTTACACACTGCACGGCAGGCTTAGAGTCGGGGCCCAGTGGTGAACGTGACCTTAAAAAACAAGAATTAGACATTTGCTCTTCCCCAGATTTTTCTATTTCCCATGATGCATGATGACCAGACTGGGCTCTCCCAGATACCCAGGAATTCTTTCCTTTCCGGAATGTCAGAAAGTCTCATTTTATTTTATTTTGTAATTATTATCATTAGTTTTAGAGAAAGAGCATGAGTGACGGGGAGAGGCAGAAGGAGGGAGAGAATCTCAAGCAGGCTCAACACTCAGCACAGAGCCCAACACGGGTCTCTATCCCACGACCCTGGGATCACGACCTGAGCCAAAATCAAGAGCCGGACGCTTAACTGACTGAGCCACTCAGGCGCCCCAGAAAAGTCTCCTTTTAAAGGGTAGGGGACAAACTGCCAAACAGAGTCCCAAACCTTTGCATGAAAGCTTCAAATGCCACCCCTGCCCCTCAAAGACCGGACGCTCGGTTCACACTGCCAGCACGCAGAAAGTCTTTGTGCGGAATCACCATCCCCTTTCCATCAATAAAAGAGTTAAAAGGTTTCATCTTAAAGGAGGTGCTTCCTCCATGTAAAACCATCTCAGCAGGACGGAGCATCCTTACTATTCTACACCCCAGAATTCCCCTAAGAAATCAAATATAATCCTCTTTAAGAAGCTTTAAATAATTTTGAGCTTTCTTATTGACTTATTAAAAAGCAGCTTAAAACACGCCTTCGATGCAATCCTTTTACAAGGGTCAGGGATATAAAATTTGAAGAAATATAATTAGTAGATCAGTTGGAATGGCATAAGCAGCCAGATTCAAGTTTGACTATTTCAGAGAAAGACCCCCCAACCAACCTGCCCTGGGACGGGGGGCGGGTGGGGGGGGAGTGCCCTTTCTCCCACCTGCATGCCCACTCGTCGCGAATTTTCCTAACTCCCTGGTGGTTCCCTGCCCGGAGGAATCTGCTACTACAACTCTACTCACGTTTCCCCAGCATTCCATCCCCAACAGCCTCATCTGGGAGCTTGCCTCTGGTCCTAATGACTGAACTTCTCAGAAACCCCTTTGTTAAGAGCTGCAGAGGGCTTAGAACATTCCCACGGTGGCCTTTGATCCCTGGCATCCTTGAGGGATACGAACCGGCAGTGCCCTGATGCACCGTGAACCATCATGTTCTTCTCGTTCCGCTGGAGCCATGCTCCTTCTTGGGATGAATGGAGCGAGTCACAGTTGGATGCTTTTCATGTCTGAGTGACTGACTGACTGAATGAATGAATGAATGCCCACGGCCTTTCTAAGCGTATGACTGTGTATAACAGAAAGCCACACAGACAGGGACCAAGAAAGCCAGATTTTTCCAGGGGAAGGTATCCATTGGGCCACATGTATTTCCTGTCTAAATAAAAAGAGGGGCTCCTGGGTGGCTCAACCGGTTGAGCTTCCGACTTTGGCTCAGGTCATGACCTCCTGGTTCGTGGGTTTGAGCCCCGAGTCGGGCTCTCTGCCATCGTGGTGGAGCCCACTTCAGATCCTCGGTTCCTTTCTCTCTCTCTGCCCCTCCCTCCCCCTCTCTCTCAAAAATAAATAAAAACATTTAAAAATAGATAAATAAATAAAAAGAGGTACCAAACTGAAAATGCACAATGCAGTTCATTAAAAAAAAAAATTTTTTTTTCATGTTTATTTATTTTTGAGAGAGAGAGAGACAGAGGGCGAGCTGGGGAGGGGCAGAGAGAGACAGGGAGACACAGAATCCGAAGCAGGCTCTAGGCTCGGAGGTGTCAGCACAGAGCCCGACGCAGGGCTCGAACTCAACGATCCACGAAATCGTGACCTGAGTCAAAGCCGGACACTTAACCGACTGAGTCACCCAGGCGCCCCACAACACAGTTCATTTTTAACCAAGCAAGAGTTCTGTCAAACGCGAACCCTTACAAGAGCCAAACCCCAATTCTCCAAAAGAGCTTTGACACCTGGCGGGCACACCAACCACGACCCCAGGACAGGCGATGGACTCCGTCTGGTTCACCGGAGGAAGACCCGATGTGATCAGTGGGACCCTCTGAACCTGGACGGTCAGCGCCAGCTCCTGTCGTAGCCGGGAGCCAGGCAAGCTCCTGGGAGGTGCCTGCGGACTGCCCAGCTTTCACACCATCTGGTTGGGCCTAGAATGGCTCTCTCTGGACGCAAGACGTCATAGAGTTTGGAAGTTCGATGTACGGGTTTAGGAGCCACGACTGCCCAGCCTGGGGAAATCCAAGCTCTGTTACTCCCCAGCTGAGCCACCTTGAGCACGTGACTGCCTCCCTCTCTGCCTCAGCATCCCCAGTTGTAAAATGGGGACGCAAGCGTGAAGTGCCTCCGAGGGCAGTCATGAGAATCAGAGAAGAGAACGCTCATCAAGGCTTAGAGAGAACCTACAAAGCGGCTGGTGTTGTGGGTTCAAACCAGGAAAACACCGGCAATCAGCCCAATCCGTGTCTTGCCCCGCGCCTGCACGCACCAACCCCTCGGGGGGACGGGAGCCAGGGCGGTGACACATGTCCACATCTGCCTGCACCGCGAACACGCTCGCTGTCGCGGCTTGGTCTAAGTACGCCGGTGGGCCAGCACATGGCTACCCTGATGCCAGCACAGGGTTTCCATTCTCCTGCAAGGAGCCTTGCAAAGAACTTCCAAAATAGCCAGCCCACCGCCCCACAGAAACCTCCCTGGGTGTCCTCACTCAACGCAGAGTCGACAGACAGTATTTGCGGCCAGCTGTGTGTCCAGCATGGTGCCCAGCGCCGGGGATACTGAAATGCGAGACACAGGTCTCAGCCCCGAAACTTGTAATTTCCTGGGGGTACAGAAAGAAGGAAACACGTGGGCGTGGGGCAGAGAAATGGGAGCCACCATCGGGGTCTGTTTGAGTACCGGGCAGCACGGCCAGATTTAGCAAATACGGTTGAATGCAAATTTCAAAAACGACCGGTAATTTTTTAGTAGGAACGCGTCCCAAATATCGCATGGGACGTACTTACTGCTTATTCGTTGTTTGTCGGAAGTTCACCTGTGACTGGACATCCTGTATTTTGCCCGGTGGCCTTAGCCCGGTAGGAAGGACGGGAAGGTAGTTCACCCTCGGGGGAGGGCCACAGGTTGTGGTCGTCCTCATCGGGAGTCATTAAGAATCTAGTAATGACCCCCCCCCCCCGCGCGTCACCAGGCGATTGGGGTTCACGTTTGTCCTAGCCTGTCAGGCTGCTGTCGTGCAATGCAACAGAGCTCGACTTCTCACATTCCGGGGGCTGGGGAGTCCAAGATCAAGGTCCCAGCAGTTTGGTGTCAGGTGAGGACCCTCTTCTGGTTGCACGTGGCCGACTCCTCACTGTGTCCTCACGTGACAGCAAGAGGGCGAGGGAGCTCTCTGCTGTCCCTTGTATAAGGGGACAGATCCCGACGGTGGGGGCTCCTCCTTCATGACGAATCACCTCCCCAAACTCCCCCCCTCCTTCTATCGTCACCTTGAGGGTTAAGCATGTCACCATACAAATTTGGGGGGGACAAAAACATTCAGTCCGGTGCAACCTACTTTCAGATGAAAAGCATGCTCCCCTCAAAACAGGATGACCTGGGGCTGGCCGGGCCCCCCAGCACCAACCTTCCTGATGATGTTTATGGCACAATGTTGAAATATCCCAGAGAAGAAACGTGGGATTTTGAGAAGCAGCTTTAGACATCTGTGCCGGAACTGAGGGCATGGTCTTTGACTTGGTGTGGTCATGGGGTCTGGAGAAAGTGATCGAAAGAAGAGCGCGGACTTCATTTTGGGCACCCAAGGGCACCGTGGGCAGATGGGGCACTCCAGGGTGACACCCACGGTTTCCACTCTGGGGCTCTATCACCTGCCACAGAGTTCCAGGGAGCTGGGCTTGGGGCCACCCCCTCCCGATCATTGTCTGGGACTGCCCCCCCCCCCCCCGCCCCCAGCTTCTCCATCTTATTCTGCATCATTTCCTGCTGGGTTTTGATCACAGATACCAGAGTTGCAAGCCTCAAGGGCCATGGCTTTCCTAACAAATCATAGTGCCTCCTGGAACCTGTGAATCTTGCACACAAGGCTGACTCACCCATCAGGCGCTGGGACACAGTGATCAGGGCCCACAGGACTTGGAGGGGCCTGCCAAAAAATATTTTAGTTTCTTTCCCATGCAGAAGAAAAAAATAAATAAACATATCCATCTATAAAGTATAAATTCTTATTTTTTTAAGGGTGCGGGAAGGCAAAACCACCCAGAGCTCGTTGCTTGGGAAATGGCCCAAATTTCTTTTCTCAGGGAGGAATGAGCCTCTGGATTTCTGGGCACTGCCACCTCCTGGGCAGTAGAACACATTCCAGCAGAAAGAACACGGAGAGGGCAGGAAATTGACTCCACCCCCGCTCCCCTTCCCACCACCGCAGGAGGTGCCGAGGGAGGCTTGGCGTTCAGGCTCCGCAATCATCTGGAGCCGGGTTCTAATCATGTCTCCGCTTCGTACCAGCACGGGACCCCGAATGAGAGGCGTCCTCACTGTGCCCCGGCGCCTTCGGCTGTAAGACGGCGATGACAAAACATCTTACCTCCAAGGGCTGTTGTCATGACTGGGAAGACACTGCCCGTAAACCACTTGCTATGAGGCTTGGTACTTCATTGGTGCTCGCCAAACGGTGGCTCTTGTTCCTGTGATTAACGCTCATTGAGATGTCTTTGAAATGCCTGCTTTGGGGAAAAAATCATGGTGGGGCAATTGGTCGAAACTGAGGAAGACCCGTCAACGGTACCAACGTCAAGTTCCAATGCGTTGTCTGAGATGCCGCCACTGGGGGAAGCTGGGTGGTGGGTACTAGGGGCCTCTCTGGACTGTTTTTGCAACTTCTTATGAGTTTATAATCATTTCGAAATTTAAAAAATAAAAGATTGAGCCAACGAAATACCCGTCACGAGAAAAAGAACGTCGACGCCACGAAAGGGTGAATGGACTTTGTGAACAACTCTCATTTGCTGGGAGACTTGGATGAGACCGTGTGTCCCCTCACGTCCTCCCCCTGCCCCCGTTCAGCCGCCGTGGTATTTTCCTTCATTATGCCAGTGCCTCAGAAGTAAACCTCTCTAATTTTCGACACCACAGCTATTTATTTAAATGCTAACTCGCATTATGAAGTGATAATCCACACGCGCAGGAGATAATTTATGAAGCATTTAAATTAAGAGGAGAGCTAATTGGGAGCGTGTGTCTTATAAGCCTTGCTAACACCAGAAAACTACAAATTAGGGGGGAAATGAAAGATATTTTCATCTTGCTTTTATCTGCTTTTGGAAGGCACTTGGAGGAAAAAATCTCCCTGTGATGCACACGCTGGTCCCCTGGCCCCTCTGGAGGCTGGTGCCTCTGCCCTGGCACTCCCCCAGCTGCTTACGGGGACCCCCCTCCGTCCAGACAAGCGGGGGCTCCCTGCATCACCCCTTGTTCCGATAAGGGAGAATTTTTTTTTTTTTTCAGAATCCTTCTCAGCTCCATTATAAAGACACAAGTGGCAAAGATTGGCACTTTTTAGGTATTTATGCCTGATTGGAGAAAGAGAGGAAATTTGGAGGAGGGGAACATCAAAACAAATATCATGCATTTTATAATGATTTTGGTTCTTCCATTTTGACCTCACGAACCGTGAGATGGTGACCTGAGCCGAAACCAAGAGCTGGACGCTCAACCAACTGAGCCACCCAGGCGCCCCTGTGGCTCTGAGGCAATAAGGAGCCTCGGAAGCCTTTCGCACAGGAGAGGAAGGGTGATCTCATCGTATCTGCATCTGCCGTGTGACCCTTATCCCAGAACGCTTAACCCGCAGAGCTTCAAAAGGCTGTTCTCCCTTCTTACACCTGTTAGGATGGCTACCGTCAAAAAGCAAGAGGAGGAGGAGGAAAAAGAAAGTAACATACGTTGGCGAGGACGTGGAGAAATTGCACCCTTGTGCGTGCGGATGCAAATGGGAAATGGTGCAGCCACCGTGGAAAACAATACGGCGGCTCCTCAAAGAAGTAAACATAGAACTACCCTGCGACGATGCAGCAACTCCACTTCTGGGTGTCGACCCAGAAGAACTGAAAACAGGGTCTTGAAGAGAGATTTGCACACCCACGTACATGTCCAGCTAAACGTGGACACAACCCAGGTGTCCATCGATGGATGAGTGGATAAACAAAACATGAGACCCACACAATGGAACATTATCGTTCAGCCTCAAAAAGGAAGCAGATCCTGGGGCGCCTCAGTGGCTCAGTTGCATCCGGCCTTGCAGAACGTTCCCGACCCCAGCCCACAGGTTCCGGGGGCCGTATTCCTGCCGGCACTTGGTTTACGGGTGTGCCCGGCTTCACACCGCGGAGCAGCCTGCAGGTAAGTTGAATTCGTGGAAATCAAATGTTGTCCAAAGGGTGACCTGGGGCGGGTCCCGTTGTGGCCGTAAGACGGACGTTCTCAACCCCAGCTGCCCTTTAGAATCGTCCAGGAGTTTAAAAAAACATGCTAACGTCTGGGTCCCGCCCTAGATATTCTGCCATCAAGAATCCTTTGTAACCTAAACTTATGACCCCCTCGCTTATGGATTTTGCAAGTTCAAATGGTATTAATATCACAGATAGAAGCAGACAGGAACGTTCCAAGGTTTCTGCTGGCTGGTTCATTTAATACCTTGTTTTGAGCCCCCCTTTTCTTTTGCCTCTATTGGGTTTTTGTGCGACTTCACACCCTCACCCAGTTCCCCCTGTTTCTCCCTAAAAACTAACAGCTGTGGGGCACCTGGGTGGCTCAGTCGGTTAAGCGTCCGACTTCAGCTCAGGTCATGATCTCACGGTTCGCGGGTTCGAGCCCCGCGTCGGGCTCTGTGCTGATGGCTCGGAGCCTGGAGCCTGCTTCGGATTCTGTGTCTCCTTCGCTCTCGGCCCCTCCCCTGCTCTCTCACTCTCTCAAAATAAATAAATAAACATTTTTAAAAAAGGAAAGCCATATTAATTTTTCTTTTTTTTCTGCAGTAACACACAAGAAGCGCCCCAGAGAGAGAGGCCCACCCAGGAAACGGGCTGGGCTTCTCTCCACCCCCCGGGGAGTCCACTCCCTTTCTGCTGCTCAGCGCTGAGGTTTGTAAACAAGGCCACACGACGACGAGGCAGCCAGCTCCCACAGGGAACTCGGAGGCCGGCTGTGTGACAGTTACTAATTGCTACCTCTCTGGGCCTCTTTCTTCTCTCCCACAGAATGAAGGAGCGGAGACGTTCAAGAGATAGATATTAGATGCCTACTGCATGCAAGGAACCACAGAGTTCTCTCTGGGTTTCCCCGACTTCTCCTCCTTAACATTGGTGGGGAAAACTGGAAAGGACCTTTGGGGCTTTTAAAAAATGCTTACGGCTTTCTCAAGGATGCAGGCCCTAGGGTGGAGACTGGGGGGGGGGGGGCGGAAACGCAGGGGCTCTGTCACTCGGGCGGGACTGGCCGCTTCCCACGCGGGAAGCCTGCCTCTTTAACAAAGCATTGCCCGCACACACCAGTAATTGCCTTGCTATGGCCATCCGTGTCACCGTTCATCGGCCGGTCCCAGGGAGGGCCCGGGGGAGCAGTTCCGCCTTTGCTAAACCAATATCTCCCCATGACAACCCCCCGCTGTGGTCCCGGCAGAATAAATCCTCCGTTGCTCTTTGCTGAATGATCATGAACACATGATTAAAGTTCTAGATTTATAGCTTCCTTGGGCTTGAGGAATCAAGCTGCTCCCGCCGCTAGGGCCTGCCCCTGTGGCTGCTGGGGACAAGGAGCAGGGAAGTGGCCGTGGTTCTGAGCGGGAGGGCTGGCTGCCGGGGCACGTGCAGTGAACACGTTTGCCAGACTGCGGCTGCAGCCACTGGGACCGACCACGGGGTCTCTAACTCGCCGCGCCGTGAAGGAGAGAGATAGGCAGGGGTGCCCCTGAGCCAGGGCGCATCCTGGGCCACACGTCTCCTCCAGCACGTGGGTTTTGTCTTACCCAGAAACAGCTGGCCCTGTGCCCAACGCTCCCGCTTACATGTGCTTTCTGCAAGCATCCTCCCTGCATTGATCACTCAAGCCCGAGCGGCCTGTTAATCCTGAGAGATGCCGATGGTCAGAAGTGGAGATTTCTACAGAGATCAGAATGTGTACTGGGTTGCCATGGCTACCGTTTTTTGGGTTTTTTTTGGGGGGAGGGGGGGGACAGAGAGAGAGAGAGAGAGAGAGAGAGAGAGAGAGACTCTCAGGCAGCCTCCGCCCCCAGTGCGGAACCTGACGTGGGGCTCGATCTCACAACCATGAGATAGGATGTGAGCCGAGATCAAAAGTCGGGCCCTTAACTGACTGAGCCACCCAGGCACCCTCGATGCTACTGTTTGAAGACCAGCCTTCTTTCAGCACTTCCCACATGCCAGGTGCAGGGCTGAGGCCTTTATGTCAAAGAGCATTCGTATATTTTTTAAATTAGTTTTTAAATTGAGGTGAAAATCACAGAATATAAAACTGACCCCCCCTCCTTTTTTTTACTTTATGTATTTTGAAAGGAGGGGGCAGAGTCCGACGTGGGACCCTATCTCATGAACCGCGAGATCATGACTTGAGTGGAAATAAAGAGTTGGATGCTTACCCAACTGAGCCACCCAGGCACCCCCAAAGTGACCCTTTTAAAAATGTGCAATTCAGTGGCATTTAGTGTGTTTGCATTGGTATACAGCCCCTACCTCTATTTAGTGCCAGAACTAAGAACAAAGAAAATCGCTACCGTTCCGCAGTTGTGCCCCATTCTCCCATCCCCCCGGCCCCTGGCAACCACGAATGTACTTTCTGTCTCTACGGATTTACCTATTCTGGAACCTCGTGTAAACACAATCACACACTATGTGGCCTTTCGTGTCTGGCTTCTTGCATTCAGTGTGACACTTTCGAGGTGCATCCACATTGTAATGGCGTCAATACCCCATTTTTTATGGCTGCATAATACTCCCTTGTCTGGATAGACCACTTTCGCTATATCCATTCATTCGGTGATGGATGCTTGTACATTTCTGAGGTGGGTGCTGCGATCATTTCTATTCTCATAGAAGGAAGGAGGTCAAATCACTCACCCAAGGACCCGTAACTCATGAGGTGGAGGCACGCACATGTGGCCAGGTAGTCCAACCACTGAGCTGCCCAGGAGCTAGGAGAAGGGCTGAGGCAAGGGCAATGGCAGGAAACAGGATGTAGTGACTTTTCTGTAGCCCCCTATCCGGCACATCCAGAAAGCTCTTCAATTGACCTTAAGGGGTTGGTCGGTGAGCCCTATTTATGAAGCCCTACAGCGTATGATACCCTGCCCTAAATGATATTGTGAGACCAGGATAATTTGGAGCAGTTTCTTGAAGGTCTTCAGCAAGCATGCATGTACACGCATGCACACGCATTACATCCACCCATCTGTCCATCCATCCATCCATCCGTCCATTCGTCCATCCACCCGTCCATCCATCCATCCATCCATCCATCCATCCATCCATCCATCCATCCTTTCACCCACCTATCCATCCATCCATCCATCCACCCACCCATCCATCCATCCACCCACCCATCCATCCATCCACCCACCCGTCCATCCATCCACCCACCCGTCCATCCGTCCGTCCATCCATCCATCCATCCATCCATCCAGGCTGGATTAGATGCAAGGCGACAAATTAGGTAATTCCCAGATTGTAAACTGAACTGCTACCAAGGACACAAGTCACAGTGTGTCCAGATTGTCTTCTCATGTCACCCCAAGGGAAGTTTTCTCCCATGATCCGGTCCGGTTATCAAACCTGTGAGTGTCTTCACCCCTGTTGGAGCTTCGGGGCAAGAGTGCAACCTCAGGAGGGTTCAATCATTTCAGTTTTCCCCCATCCTTTCATCTCCTTGTACACGCCTCTGCTATTTTTTTTCCCAGTGCTGGCCGCCTACTTGAGAGAGCAGCTGTGAGATATAACAAAAGACATAACCGAAAGAAGGCTGTCTACATCTGTGCTGCCTACGACGACAGCCACTGGCCACAAGCGCTATCTCGAGCGTAAAATAATTAAAACTTGCATCTTCAGCCACACTAGCCGGATCTCGAGTGCTCGTAGCCTCCACGCGTGTGGGCAGAAGGCAGAGACGGAGTGCCTCCGTCACCACAGAAGGCTCTGGTGGGCAGCGCTGGTCTGAGCAGTGCCAGTTTCCCGAGTGATTGTCTGTTTCACTGTGCCCTGTGTAGACCCAACCCGGGAAAAGAAATAAACATCTGGTGCTGAGTAGAGATCGTTGTTGGGATTAGCACTTTGCCTCCGTGGGTCAGATGATGGGGATGGAGGGGGGGGGGGGGGCGGCAGAGAAAGAAGCCTGGGGTAGAGGAGGGACGGTGGCATCAGCTGAGCCTTCCCCGCCCCCCTCCCCCAGGCGGGGACGCAGAGGTGGAGAGACCGGTTGGTAAGGAAGACATCAGAGTCCCCGAGCGTCGCTGCAACGCTAAGCGGCCCCTCTGTGTGACTCAGGCCCTCCGTGCGCCCCGCTCCGGGATAACGGGATCCGTCTTTATGTTCTGATTTAAGGCCTGGCAGGGTTTTCATTGCTGCCTCCTGGATCTCACACGCGCAGCGAGGCCGCTTCTGAGTCAGGAGGAAACCCACACCCCACGCCCAACGCTTCTCTGCTGCTCTGCGCTACGGAGAAAATGGGACCATAAAACATGACAAGGGAGGCCCCGGGCCTTCGCCAAGAAGGGATCCGGGCCGTTAGACTCCTAACTGTGCCGGAGAGAGTTGGGCCCGGGCGACCCCGAGATGCCAGATTCGTTAAGTCGCTCGCGCAGGCTGGTTTGGGGAAGGGGACAGACAGGGAGGTGTTTTAGGAGCCGGTGTCATCCGAGCTGGAATCCAAAGGGCGACAGGCACGCTTCTTCGTGCTCCTTTCCCGAGTTCACGTTTTCCTTCCCGTCCTCTCTCTGCTTCCCCGAGAGCAAGCAGGAGCAGTTTGTTTTCGACTGCCGGAGGAGGCTTGAAATATTACAAAGGTGGCGTGTGGAACGCTCCCCGCGGCCCTGCCCCGATGGCACGCGCACAGACATAAAAAGCAAATACCATCAGTAACCCGTCGTCAGAACCCAGCAACAAGCCGAAGGTTTGTCTCCCTGCCGGGGCTGTTAGCAGCGATGTATTTCTCCCTGCACTAAGCACCATCTTTCCCAAGGCTGCATTACAATGATTTATAAACCCCATTTCTGGGGAAAACGAATAGATCAAAGCGAGGAGAAAGAAAGGAGACACGAGCAGCTGGAGGAAGATATTGAAGCACGAAAGAAAAACACAAATGAAGAACGAGGCGGTGACACAATTGAGCCATTCCCCGCTGCACTTTTATCAGAGGGAAATAATAGCAAAAATCTCGATTTTAATCCTTTTTTTTTTTTTCTTCCTTTATAAGACGCAGCCTCCCGTCAGTTGGCGGGGCTCAGGGGCGTCTGTGGGCACGCGTGGGATCGGGCTGCCCGGGATCCCACGGGCCGGGGGTGGGGGGTGGGGGGGGTCTCTGCTGGGGGAGGGGGTGCCAGAGCCTCAGCGGCCTCCCTGCCCTCCTCACCTTCAGGGGCCACCGGTTCCGGGGCTCAGTTGGCTCTGGGGTACACGCGACAGATCGCCCTCAGCTGCTTTCACAGTGGGGCCACCCAGGGGTGGGAGACCGTCGAGGCACGACCTTTTCAAATCCTCTGGGTGGATCCACGGTCTCTTCCATCATCCCCCAGGTGGCTGTTTCTTTGACCTGCTCTCGCTCTTTGAAGACCAGAGGAAGAAGAAGGACCCGAGGCCCAGTGAGCCGAGCAGGGTCACCGTGAAGGGCACCCCTCCGGAAGTCTCAGACTTCGCATCCGCGTCCCAGCCCATCTGCACGAATGGAGGGACCTGGCGCTGGCTGAGGATGGGACGTGGATGGGACTAGTCATACGGAGGACGGAGGGGAGGGGACATATCAGGACGGGAGTCAGGCCAGGCTGCCTGGAGGAGGCGCCCTCTGAAATGGTCTTGAAGGGGGCGCCTGGGTGGCTCAGTGGGTTAAGCGTCTGCCTTCAGCTCAGGTCATGATCTCACATTCGTGAGTTCGAGCCCCATGTCGGGCTCTCTGATCATCTGTCCCCCTCTCTCTCTGCTCCTCCCCCACTCACGCTTTCTCTCTCTCTCTCTCTCTCTCTGAAAAATAAATAAATAAACTGAAATGGGTCTTGAAGGAAGGACAACGGCTACTATGGACGGGTCCCTCCCCAGTCACCAGCTCAGAGCTGCCTTCTGCCAACCCCTGCCCAGCTGTTTATCACAAGAAATGCTACGTTTTAGTTCCTCCTATGTTGTCTGTTTCCTCCCATCAGAACATAAGCATACGAGGGGGCACCTGGCAGGCGCCGTTGGTGGAACATGCGATTCTTGGTCTCGGGGTTGTTGAGTTCAAGCCCCACATTGGGTGTAGAGATTAGTTTAAAATCTTTAAGGGGCGCCTGGGTGGCTCAGTCGGTTGAGTTCAGGTCATGATCTCCCCAACTTCGGCTCAGGTCACGATCTCCCAGTTCGTGAGGTCAAGGCCCGCATTGGGCTTGCTGGTGTCGGCACAGAGCCCGCTTTGGATCCTCTGTCCCTCTGTTCCCCCCTCTCTCTCTGCCCCTCCCCGGCTCGCGCCCCCTCAAAAATAAATAAAATCTTTAAAAAGAAATAAATAAATAAAACTTAAGAAACCAAACAGAACCATAATCATGAGAGGGGCACCTTATCTAGCTGTCTCATCCACCTGCTATTACCCCAGAGGCTAGGACAGTGCCTGGCACATAGCAAGTGCTTCATCAAAAGGCAATGAATGAATGAGTGAGGCCCAGGCACGGCACCCACACTTTGTGATCCTAGCGGGCGTGTGTCATATCCCCATTTTACAGATGGGAAAGCTAAGAGCGGTGAGGTAAACTTGCCCAAGGTCACGCAGCTCGTAGGTGCTGAGGCAGGATGGGGATGACCCTAGTGTCCTGGCCACCGCATCGCACGGACCCTAAAGTTAGGGCTTTACTGCTTTTTCCTCGACAGTGTGTCCTGCTGGGGGATGAATGGAGAGAGATGCCGGGGGGGGGGGGGGGGTCCTTTGTTTTTTTTTTTAATGTGAGAACCCCATGTGCAGCAAAGTGCCGGTGGGCTCTGGGGCTGTGACTTTGCCAGGGGCAAGATCCCATCAATTCTTAATGAGGGCCTAAGAACAGTCCAGACAGAATCTGCAAATACAATAAAGAGACCACGTGTTCCTGCACGAGCTATTGCTAAGCTTTGCCATAGACCAGAGTTATTCCTGCAGGCTAATTTATTGGCTTCTCCTTTAAAGGCCAACCCAGCAGAGCAAAATCTATCCAGGATGGTAGCCAGGGGATAATTTGTATGAGGTGCCATGACATTCTGTGTCCTCACTCCAAGTGGCCCTGGGATGCTGTAAGTGACCAAGCACTTCTGGCTTATGGGGGCGTTGAAAGAAGGGCCTAGGCATCGGCTCAGGTGGGGAAGAGCTGGCCCAAGTCAGGCTTAACTGAGCTTACCAGATTGCCCGCGGTCCCAGGAGCGAGAGCCTGGCAGGTCAACCCTGCGGGCTGGACCACTCAACAACCGGCCCAGCCTCGTTGATTCCGTGATGAGGATGATGTTGGCCTGTGGCTATGCTTATGAGTATGTCTACTCTCTTAAAAGCCAATATGCCCAATCACATCATTAAGAGTGAGTCTCAGGGCACCTGGGTGGCTCAGTCGATTAAGTATACGATTTCGGCTCAGATCATGATCTCACGGTCCGGGAGTTCGAGCCCCGCGTCGGGCTCTGCGCTGACAGCTCGGAGCCTGGAGCCTGCTTCGGATTCTGTGTCTCCCGCT
Organism: Herpailurus yagouaroundi; assembly: GCF_014898765.1. Lineage (NCBI taxonomy): Eukaryota > Metazoa > Chordata > Mammalia > Carnivora > Felidae > Herpailurus > Herpailurus yagouaroundi. The sequence continues at coordinate 53,850,381 of NW_024412401.1, read as the reverse complement.
CTCTCTGCCCCTCCCCTGCTCTCTCTCTCTCTCTCTATTTCAAAAATAAACAAACATTAAAAAAAATTTTTTATAGAGTGCTTTTCGTGTTCCTAAAGAATCTTCGCTTCCAGAAAAAGATTCACCGCGTAGCACAAAAGGGTGTTGGATCAAACTATCACTTAGTTGGTAAGAACAGTGACTTGTGGTCAGCTCGTCCAGGACAGACCTTTCCCTGAGTGTATGTGGAGACACCGAGCCCATCATGAGGCAGAAACCCCAGTAACACCCGAACACTTCCGATGGGAAAAGAGGCTTAATTCCATTTTAGTCGTGGGGCTTAGACAACCCAAAGTTTCACCCTAAGAGTTGAAAGACACTGAACTTACTTGCACTGGTTGTTTAAAATGGTGGAAAGCGCTCAGTTTCCTGGGGTGACTTAGTGTGTTTTCCACCTGATCTGATTCTTAAGCAGGGGAGTTACAAACCTGAAAACCGGAGGTGATAATTGAAATATTGATAAACTCTTTCCCATAAAGAAGCTAGTAGATACTGCAGGAATAGCCAGGGAACAGGCAAAAAATAACAAGGATGCTTTTCTCTGCTTAGCCAAGAAATACAATGGCAGCGTTTATTGCTTACAAAACACAGCTGCTTTTCCTCAAATTGGATAGAAAAAAAAAAACGAACCCCGATAAATTATGACGCCCCTAAATTCCAAAGAATGTGCATCAATTATTGGGGGCGCCACCAGCATCCTGTTGGGCAGCCTACTTATTAGGACCATAATTTATTATTATTATGCTTTGGTGCACATACACAGGCTGATAAAATTCATATCTATTAAAACAAACGTCCTCCTTTCTCTGACTCAGTAAGAGACAACATTCCGACAGGAAATATTATAAATGAGAAAAGCAGATGACCCTTTTTTTTTTAAACTTTTCTTTTGAGCGTTTATTTATTTTTTTGAGACAGAGAGAGACAGAGCATGAACGGGGGAGGGGCAGAGAGAGAGGGAGACACAGAATCGGAAGCAGGCTCCAGGCTCCGAGCTGAAGGCACAGAGCCTGACACGGGGATCGAACTCCCAGACCGTGAGATCATGACCTGCGCCGAGGTCGTCGCTTAACCAACTAAGCCACCCAGGCGCCCCGCAGATGACCCTTATATACTCAGAAGCGACAGACTGATAAATAACCAACGGGGACATCATCCACTATGACCAGGCTTTTAGAATCTCGCCCCCAGAATCCAGGAATTGCTACAAAAGTGGACCACAAGAAACAGGATAGAGGCCCATCATCTGGTGCTCCTGGCCCAGACTAAAGCTCTTTTCATGAAAATGCTTCTATTTATTTAAAGACATGTTTTTGAGTTTGTTTATCTTGAGAGAGAGAGAGGAGCATGCACGAGAGGGGGAGGGGCAGAGAGCGAGGGGAGAGAGAATCCCAAGCAGGCTCGTGGGGCTCGAACTCACGAACCACAAGATCATGACCTGAGCCAAAACCCAGAGTTGGACACTTACCCGGACCGAAACACCTGGGCGCCGCAGAAGTGTTTCTGTTATTTTAAAAAGTGAATCTTTCAATATGCTAACTGACTTGAATGTCAATATTTAAAAATAAAAAATTAAATTAAAAAAAAACTAAATAAATACTTAAAAAATTTTTTAAAAAGTGAATCTTTCAGCTTCAGTTTTAAACAACATAAGGTACGTTTTCCTCTCTAAGACATACATATCATATTGGCTTTTTAAAAACAGATGAATGTTACCTTGGGGAAGGATTTTAGGAGTCACTGAGTTCCTCCCTCTAACAGAGAAGGAAGCTGAGACTGTCTGAGGGCACGCAGGACAGGGTCCAGGCTAGTTGTCATGCCAGCGGCCCCGATTCCTCTAGCCCGGCAGCCACCATACTTGGCAAAAGGAAAGCCAAGTGGTTCGTGTCAACTGAGCACACACCGTCAACTTCAGCTGATCCTCCCGTGGTTTCTGCAGTGCTCACTAGCTCCTCAAGGCCACCATACCCCAGGTGACCAGAACCGAGCCCAGGTGCTCTCTGCAGAGCAGGATGTTGGGAAGAGGCATTGCCTGTTGATAACACCGTAACATCATGGCCCAAGCCAATACCACTTGGCTGCTCTGAGCTCGTTCTTATGAACAGGGGCACCTGGGTCAGTCGGGGAAGCGTCCAACTTCGGCTCAGGTCGTGATCTCGTGGTGGGTGGGTTCGAGCCCCGCGTCGGGCTCCGTGCTGACAGCTCAGAGCCTGGAGCCTGCTTCGGATTCTGTGTCTCCCTCTCTTTCCGCCCCTCCCCCGCTCATTCTCTCCCTCCCCCCCCTCTCAAAAATAAAATAAAAACATTAAAACAATTTTTAACAAACACAACAGACTTGTACTTATGAACAAACTGGATTCCCCCTTAGGCTCCCAAAGAGGCCATGTTGCTGCTCTTGTCAACGCATAAACTGCAGAAACGATCTCTCTGCCGTGGTCCCTTCCCTGCACGCTTACACCAAGCTAGAGGAGGGGGCACACCCACAGCCACCAGCCCTGCAGACAGCAGGGGAGCCCTGACTGCCTTGCCAGGGGGTAGTGATAGGAACGGACTCATTTGGGGAAGATTCTTTTACTTTGGAAAAAGGCTCTGTGTGGGGAACAGAGCAGACGGGACAAGAGCAGGTAGGAGATGCCAGACAGGAGGCAACAGCAGGGAACTTGTGGAGCAGACAAGAGTGGCCTAGAACTCACAGGGAGCAGGAGGGGCGGGGACAGGGTTAATGGGTTTTCACGAGTGTTGTGCCACGAGGAGACAACTACAGAGTGAGGTTGCTCTGTGGGTACCCGGTAGCTGACGAGGCACACTCACTAATTTATTTATTTATTTATTTAAAAAAAAATTTTTTTTTCAACGTTTATTTATTTTTGGGACAGAGAGAGACAGAGCATGAACAGGGGAGGGGCAGAGAGAGAGGGAGACACAGAATCGGAAACAGGCTCCAGGCTCCGAGCCATCAGCCCAGAGCCCGACGCGGGGCTCGAACTCACGGACCGCGAGATCGTGACCTGGCCGAAGTCGGACGCTTAACCGACTGCGCCACCCAGGCGCCCCACACTCACTAATTTAAACGGCCCCTACACACACACACACACACACACACACACACACACACACACACACAAATTCACATCTCCACCCAACCATGAATCGCCAACCCTCACAGGACTTTAGGCCCCTCGGGGGTTAAAGCCACCAGCCCTGAAAGACCATAATTTGTGCCAGACCCACTGTCCAGACCAAAGTCACAATCTCTGTGCAGACACGCTCCCATTCTGGAATTTTCTATTTTGGTGAGTGGCACCTTTTGGCGAGTGGGACTCAGTTGCCCACGGCAGAAACTTGATGTCGATTCTCAGCTTCTTGCCGTGGCCCTCCACACTCAGTCAGGCACCCCCTGAGCAGCTCTCCGGTCCATTCCTTTAGTTTCTTCCCCACTGCTGTGGACTCACCGAAGACCTACCTTCACGTCTCACGTGGCACGGTGGCGGGAGCCTCCCCTGGGTCTCCCCGCCCCCGGGGCTGACCCCCTCCAAACCATCAGCACTTGTGAGCCAACTGGTCTCACAAAAAAAACCAAGTCTATTCGTTCCACTTCCCCCACGTAAAACCTTTCAAAGCATCCCGTGGCCCACTGGGTCAGAAGTAGGATTTGGGGAGGGGGCCCTTTAAGCACGTGGCCCGTGGGGCCTGGCAGCCAGAATTCAAATCTCTGCTCTACTGCGTACGTGCTATGTGGACCCTCCTGGCCATATGAATGCGTCATGCCTCTGTTTCCTCATTTGTAGAAGGGATAATATGAAGACCCACATCACGGAAGCTTGGTACCTGGTATGCAGCCTTTAAGGGGTGCTAATTGTAGTCATTGTGTTTACTAGTCACAGTCTAGGCCCATCCATGTCCAGCATCTGCCACATCCTGAGGTCGTCTGCTCTGCCAACTTCCCCGCTCGTGCAGCGCACCCTCTGCCCCAGCGAGACTGGCGGACCTGCTGTCCTCACACACAGCATCCTTGTTTCCCTGCTTCCCCATCCGCTATTTTCTTTACCTAGAACATGCTGCCCCTCTCATTTGCCTACCAAACTTTGAGCCATCCTCCCAAACTCAGGCGGCAAGCTAAAAATACTGACAACTGACGTCGCATGCCAGTGAGAATGCGCGGTGACTGGAGCGCCCATACGCAACTCGTGGGAACGCAAAATGGTGTGGCCACTTTGGAAGACGACATGGCGGAACCTTACCACATTGAGCACGCACCCGTTACGTGACCCAGAAATCCCACTCCTACACGTTGACCCAAAAGAAATGAAAAGACACGTCCAGACAAAAACGTGCATGGGGACATCTGCAGCATTTTTTTTTTACAGCAGCCCCAAACTGTCAGCAACCCCGCTGGTCGATGGATCGACAGACAGTGATCCATCCATTCGATGGAAAAGTATTTAGTAATAAACAATGAGGTACCAGGGGCGCCTGGGTGGCTCAGTCGGTTGAGTGTCCGACTTTGGCTCAGGTCATGATCTCGGAGTTCGTGAGTTTGAGCCCCACGTTGGGCTCTGTGCTGACAGCTGGGAGCCTGGAGCCCGCTTCGGATTCTGTGTCTCCCCCTCTCTCTCTGCCCCTCCCCTGTTCACCCTTTGTCTGTCTGTCTGTCTGTCTCTCTCTCTCACAAAAACAAATAAACATTAAAATATATATATATATGGGGCACCTGGGTGGCTCAGTCGGTTGAGCGTCTGACTTCAGCTCAGGTTATGATCTCACAGTTTGTGAGGTCGAGCCCCACACCAGGCTCTGTGCTGACGTCCCAGAGCTTGCTTCGGATGCTATGTCTCCCCCTCTCTCTGCCCCTTCCCTGCTCATACTCTGTCTCTCAACAATAAATAAATGTTAAAAAAAATTTTTTTTTTAATAAAGAAAATTTAAGGGGCACCTGGGTGGCTCCGTTGGTTGAGCATCCAACTTCGGCTCAGGTCATGATCTCGCAGTTTGGGAGTTCAAGCCCCACATCAGGCTCGCTGCTGTCAGCACAGAGCTCGCTTCAGATCCTCTGTCCCCCTCTCTCTCAAAAATGAATAAAACAGTTTTTAGAAAATTAAAAAAAAAAAAAGGAAAGAAACAATGAGTTTTACTATCACACGTTACACCCCACATGCTTCTCGGATGTGTTCTGTTAAGGAAAGAAGTCAAACATACAAGACTGTGAACTGTATGGTTCCATTTATATGAAATTCTAGGAAGGCCAACCGCAGTGACAGAAGGCAATCAGTGGTTGCCTGGGGCCAGGGCCAGAAAACGACATCAAATGCAAAGGGGCTCAAGGAAGCTTTTTAGGGCGAGGAAACTGCTCTGTATCTCGACAGTGATGGGAGCTTCGTGATTGTGCACAATCACCAAAACTCACCAAACCGCCTGCTTAAAATGGGTGAGTTTGATGGTGTGAAAATCATACCTTACAGAGCAGTAAAGAGAGAAAAAAAAAAAAATCTAAAACCAACCTCCAGACTGGCCCCCTCTGTTCAGCCTTCTCAGACTTCTTCTCCTCCAGCTGCCCTGTCCTTACCACGTCCGCTGTTGGACTTTGACCACAGTCTTGGCAGGTGGACAGATGGGTCTGTCTCTCCATTAGCCTAGAGGCAGGGCCCGGGCTCCTTCCTTCATCCCTGGTCCCCTGACTCCTAATCAGGACACTCCCCTCGTGTAGCACAGAGTGTGTTCCAACAAGTCTGCCCAGGGCTGACTTCCACGTCCTGACGGGGGTCCCACCGCAACCCCAGGAGGTGGGTCTTAACTGCCCGGTTTTACCAAAAACAAACAAGCCAACAAAATACGGACACTCAGAGCGGTGGAATAAATACCTGCCAACATCAGACAGCTCAGAGCGGTGGGTCTGGGCTTCAAAACCAGGTCCGTTTGTCAGTTTGAGTCAAGGCTGTGCCTTAAGCACCGCGTTATACTGCTGGACGCAGCCCTTGACGGAGAGAAGATGCCCCAAGAAACGGCGTGCTGTATTGACTCTGATCGAACACGACGGCCACTCCGTTCCTCCCCTCCCCCGTCTTCCCAGGGTCACGCCACCAAAGTTCTGCGTGGTACGCGCAACATCCGCGCGTGTGTGCACGCGCACGCGTGTTTTTGACCTGCTAGGATCTGAGCTTTTTCTCTCTCCTCTCTTTCGAATTAAACTCAAAAGCCAAATTAGCCCTCCACCCAAGAGACCAATATTACCTTGCAATGGCCACCTCCCCCCCACCCCACCAGCCGCTAAGCGTGTAAGACAGTAGCTCGAGGTAAAACAAAGAACCCTGATGCCGTGTAAACTGCGCTCCTAAGTAGGTCATTCCCTTCAGCAGATATCCTTGGAACGTTGGGTGGTTTTATCAAGAAATATTCGAGGGCTGCGTACAGAATGGAAGCAGCAGGCTGGTTCTTTCATCAGGCCGGTTTTCCGGCGCGTTCTACCTTCTGGCCTTCTAGAATTCCACTCTTGCGGCATATGCATTGTGCCGGCTGTGGGAGGCCCCCGTGTGCACTGTGGGTAGCTTAGCACACTTAAAAGGAGTGCGAGTTGGAACATACCCGGGGAGGGCACGCTGGGTGCCAGCCACCGTGGCCCGTGTGGACCGGAGCCAGGCCTGCTGAGCCCGCTTTTCTGGGGGACAGAGAGGAGAGGCCACATGCTCTGGGGGGCAGGAGGAGCATCGGTCCCAGCGGAGAGTGGAGACGCAGCCGCTTCATGGCTTTGCCCCGTGAACTGCTTTTCCTCTCCCTGGGGCCTGCTTTCAATTATTTGCGAGGCTTGAAATGAAACCAGAATGAGAATAACATGGCTTTTTTTTTTTTTTCCTTGGGAGGGGTCCCTTGAAATAGAAAATGATCCATTAATTTGACCTAGTTCCCTCTCTGCATCCCTAGGAAGAGTCAGGTGCTAATTGACAGATGGAGGTGTACCTCCTGCCTCGGCATTCCGCGTCAGGCTTCACTCGTTCCTGAGTCACTTCTAAGGGGGGGGAAACACGAGACGTGGAATCCGTGGCAGAGCGTGGATTCTGGAGAGTCAGACCTGAGTTTGAATCCCTGAGTCTGAGACTTCGGGGGCTAGTCACCTAACCTGCTCGAGCCTCAGGTTTCCCTTCTGTAAGATGGGAGAACGAATTCCTCTCTCGTGAGGCTGCCGGGACGCGTAGCTTGTAGGAGCCGATGTCGATGCATGCTTTTCCCACGCAGAGTGGAGCCCTCAGGAAACCGCAGTGTGGCCACCGTTGTGCAATTCTGTGTCCAATTGGGAGAGGAAGGATGGAAACAGCCGTGCTCACGTGGCCACTGCTGATGCAGGCGGAGTATCTCCGAGGCATTTGGCGAGGATGAGTACAGGCCCAGCTCTTTCTCACCGGCTTTTTCTGACCTGACCTCCTCCTATCGTTCAACCCTTCAGTGCCAGAGGCCTCACAGAAAGCAGTGAACTTGGGAATGAACAAAAGAGGGGACAGGGGCCTATTAATTCTGAAATCACGGTAAAGCACCACCCTCCACCCTCCCCCCCCCGCCCCCCCCGCCAGACATGCTGGTAAGGAACTGACCGCCTGTGACATATCTTCTTGTGCTCACCCCATCTCTGGCATTGTCAGCCCACAAAGGCAGGGCACCCGGGGGACGGAGAGCCAGCATCCGGTTCTGCCTCCTTCAAACATCAGTGCAACCAACCGGCCTGGTGCCTGTCGGCGTGGCCCGGCCTGCGTGGGGAATCACCAAAATGCAGATTCCTCGGCCCCCTCCTGAGTTACACTTTCTAGATATGGGGCCCAGGGGACCACATTTTTTACAGGCTCCCCAGGCCGCAGAAGCGGTGAGATGCCTGTCCCAGCCTCCTTAGGGCTGGTGTCTCCGTGGCAAAGATGGAGTGGAAGGACCGCCCGCGCCTGGCGGGCTCCAAAGGCTGAGGGCAGCGGCCTCGGGGTGTAGGTCAGAGCTGACTGATTTCCTGGCGGTTAAGGAGGCTCTTCCCGACCTTTTCCCGTCGTGAACCATCTGATAGGTCAAGTTCACGTGTGCTCACAGTGCCCGGGAGGAAAGTCCTCCCACGATCACTCATAGGACAATTAAATGAGAACGGTCCTTCGTAACTGGCGTGATGGTTGGTGTAAGAGTCAATGGCATCTGCTGTTCACTGAGGGCCCAAGCCCCCCCCCCCCCCCCCAAAAAAAAAACACTCAACGAAGAGTGGGGCTAGAGAATTCTCTATTTGTTGTTTAGAAGTCAGCAGTGGGGCGCCTGGGTGGCTCAGTCAGTTAAGCATCAACTCTGGATTTTAGCTCAGGTCATGATCTCGAGGTTCGTGGGATTGAGCCCCACACTGGGCTCTGCACTGCCAGAGTGGAACCTGCTTGGGATTCTCTCTCTCTCCCTCTCTCTCGCTCTGCCCCTCCTCAGCTCACACGCTCGCTCGTTCTCTGTGTCTCTCTCAAAATAAATTTAAAAACCATAAAAAAGTCGGTAGTAACCTGCCCCCGTGTTCCCAGCAGCACTGTTCAATGGCCAAAAGCTGGAAGCAAGCAAGTGTCCATCAATCCACAACCGGACAGACACAAGGTGATATTTACACGCATTTTCTGGGTATTAAAACCCAGAAAAAGGGAGGAGATTCTGACACCTGCCACAACATAGATGAACCTGGAGGACATAGTGCTGGAATAAGCCAGACACAGAAGGACAGATTCTGTACAATTCCACGGCTACGAGGTCCCTAGAGTCGTCAGATTCATAGAGACAGAAAGGACAGCGGTGGGTGCCCGGAGCTGGGACAGCAGGGAGTCGGGAGTTAGTGTTTTCACGGAGACAGTTGCACTCTGGGAAGATGAACACGTTCATGGCTGGCAGCATTGGCTGCAGAACACTGTGAATGCATTCAGCACACCGAAAAATGGTTAAGATGGTGCGTTTCGTGTATATTTCACCACGCTTCTTAAACGCTTAAAGGAAGGACAAACATGCAGTAACTTGCAGAAGCCAGTATTTTACCAAAAGCAACAAATGATTTGCATCACATCTCACAAAGGCTCCAAACAGCGCTGCGTTCCAGGAGACCACGGCCAGGACTCCGCGGGCCGGCCCGCAGGTCTCGGATCGCCTTCCTGCCTTGCCTCGGCTGGCTCTCTCCATCTGACCACGGGCCCCTGCCCACACCGTGGCCACACTCGGGGAGGACGCTCCGTGGCTTGGATGTGTTGTGTGTACTGCTTCGTTTCTCTCTCTCGGTCCTCTCTCCTGGCACGTATCCAGCCCATAATTAGGCAGATTCTCAAAGGAGAGGGAATACTTCCTGCCCAAATGACAAGCTGTGGATTATGCAGATATCTTTCCAGATGTGGCATTTGTCTCCTTGGCAATGCTGCAGGTGGCTCTCGGTTTACTCGGCTGGAAAGCTCCATCTGAGCGCCTTATCCTCACAAATACCTTCTTCCGTTGATTCTGCTTATGTGCAAGGCCTCCATTTCCCTTAGAGCTGCAAGGCCCCTTCTCCGTAGGAAATGGGAAGGGGCGTCTTCAGAAGGCAGGGAGGGACCGGGTGGACCCTGGTGGCTGCTCACACCCTCGTGCTGGGAGCGTCCAGGTGCCAAGAGGGCCACAGGGCCACTGTCACCTATCCAGGGCCCAGAACAGAGCTGAGCCTCAGAAAATGGCTGTTGCACGAACTCAACGGTTGCGGGAATAAAATGGGAAAACGGCCCAGAACTGCCGCCGATTTCATGCAGCGTAGCAGGTACAAACGTCATGCTTTGCAAACCCAAACAAGTGATTTTCAAGCGCTGGAATCTACCACTCAAGTGCGTGTCCAGGAGCCCCGTGCATGTAACCTGGTCTCCTCTATTTTCAGGGTCACACTCCGGTTTGAGCCTTATAACCCATGTAAGTGACGACTGACATTGGATGCTGTATCAATCCAAAATGAGCATCGTGGCCTCACGAAGCTTACGACATAGTCTATTTTCCGTAAAATAGACACAGGCCTATTTTAAATGGAAAGATTTCTTTTTTTTTTTTTTTTAAAGTAGGCTTATGCCCAGTGCAGAGCCCCACGCAGGGCTCGAACTCACAACCCCGAGAGGAAGGCCTGAGCTGAGGTTAAGAGCTGGATGCTTACCCAACTGAGCCACCTAGGAACTCCCGGAAGGGTTTCTTTTTTCAAGAACATGAATGTCCATCAACAAATGAATAGATAAGTCAATTGCGCTATCCTCACAATGGAAGAATACTCGGCCACAACAGGGAAAGAAGGACTGATCTATGCTCTGACGTGGATGAACCTTGAAAACATTATGCTGAGCAAAAGAAGCCAGATACCCAAGGTCACGTATTAGAGGATTCCTTTTATATGAAATACCCAGAATAGGCAGGTCCATAGACAGAAAGCGGAGATAGGGAAAAAAAAAAAAAAAAAAATCCAAGTACAAAAAAACCTTCTAAACTAAGGTCTACGAGAATGGCTCTGACGTGGGAGAACTATAACACGGATGTGTTTTTGCCCATTTGGTTGGGTTTTGCCACTTAATCCCACGGAGATGCAAACGCCATCCTGTCCGGTGGAATCCATTCACCTGCGTTCCTTGTTCCGCATCTGGCTTCCCCACCCCCACCCCCGCCCTGCCCCCGCCTTGGTTTGCAAGCTCCCAGAGGGAGAGTAGAGGCTTTTTCTGTCTTATTCTCTGCATTCCTTTAGTACCTAAGTTGGCTTCCCGGCACACAGTAGACACCAAATAAGTGTGCGCTGAGTAAGTGAGCGACACCAGCAACTGAGCTTTAGCTGGTCTGGGCAAAGGATCCCGGGGACCCTGGGAACGAACAAACAGATGGCCTGGGACCTCGTCAAAATGGGAGATCCTGACGCGGGAGGTGTGGGGTGGGAGCTGACACTCTCTCTGCACCCAGGGGCGCAAATTCTGCTTGTCCAGCAACCACACTTGGTACGGCAAAAGCCCGGGCAGGCCACCCCCAAGCTCTGCTGCGGAAGAACAGGAGTGGGTCCCCACATCAAAATCCCAGCTTGTTTGTCTCCCCAGATGTCACTGCCTCCCCGGCACAGAGGACTCTAAGCACTGCCTGGTTGCCCCAAGGAGGAGGATGAAAGCCATTGGCAACTTCTTCCCGTGATTCCAAGGTAGCCTGTCATATCAAGGAAAACACGTCCACTGCGATTCAGAACACTCGATGTATTCAGTGTTTTCTTAAATGTGTTGGGGGGGAGGGGAGGGGAGGGGGCGTCTGTGACCCGCCCCCCCCCCCCACCCAAGAAACAAGCTGTTCCTCTGCCTTTGTGTTTCCAAGCATGTAAACTCAGTTTGAATCACAGCTAATAAACAGGTCATCTTGTACTTCCAAAATAAAAACATGCCGTATTTCAGTGGAGTAGAAACTGTACATTAAAAAGCTGTCAACTTCACTACAATTTCCCTGAACCTTGCACTGCAGAAAGATACCTTGTCACTCAGAGTCGAGTGCAGTTTTACTGAAATATCTCCTTGTCTGCGTAAATAATGAGTAGGCTTGCACAAGAATACCTGGCCCCCCAGCCTCCTTTCTCCCCTCCTCCCCGAGAAACATATGCAAATGACAGATTTATGGGGTGAGCTTCTGCACGCTTCACTTTGAAGATGAAGGGGGGCGGCGGTCCCACCAATCCTGGTGTTGTATTGAAGACGCAGGGGCGGGTGAGAGAGGGGCGGTGCTGATGAATATGGCGGTCTGTGCAAGCTTCACATCGAGGGGGCTGGACTGTCCCTCAACAGCTATTTTAGGAACACGCGCAGGTTGTATCAGAAAGTGCCACATACGGGAGGTTTTTGCTGAAGAATGGCCCAGACCCCAGAAGGGGTTTACGTAAGACTGGGGCAGCCCACACGGCCTGCAGGGCTCGAGACCCAGGTTCAAGAACCACTCTCCTGCCTGCCACTTGTGGGGGTCTTGAAGTCCCTTCACCTCCCTGAGCCTCGGGTTCCTTGGCTAGCAAATGACGAGGCCTCACAGGGGTAGAAGCAAATGAATGCAAAGTTATTTTGTAAACCTTCAAGTATCGTCTCGCTGCTCGTCATTATTGTCAAAGGCTCATCCACAGAAACCGAGGCGTGGGCTTTGGCATCAGCCCAACGGAGGTTCAGACCTTGGCTTCATTAGCAGTGGGACTTCAGGCAAGTTTCTACGCCTCCCTGAGCCTCAGTTTCCTCGACTGTAGAATGAGAATAAGATAGTACTGACCCTTGAGGGGTTAATGAGAGAATTTAATGGGAGAACGCACGTTAAAACTGGTACCTGGCTCACGGAAAGGACTCCGTAAATGTGGCCTGTTGTTATTGTTAAGGCTGCTGATAGTGGTGACAGTGGCGATGAGGGGGGTGGCGATGAGGGTGACGGTGGCGATGAGGGGGTTGGCGATGAGGGTGAGGGTGGGGATACCGATGTTGCTGCCGCTGCTACTGACAGTGAGATTCCCCGTTCCTCCCAGGGTGGTGATCATAGGATCGAGGGACAAGACAGAGGCTGGCTCTGGACGTGCAGAGTAAGGCAGATTACCCAGAAGGAGCTGGAACTGGAACCGTGGCTGGTGTCCCTGCGGATGAGTTGGGGAGATGGAAACACACCGTGAAGAGCTGAATCTCTTGGCCCAGAGTTGAGAGGTGGGCGGGAGGAGGAACATGCTGCCCCGGGCCGGCTTCACCACGGGAGCCAAAGCCAGCGATTTAAGCAAGTGAAGGGACAGGGAGCCCCGACCCTGCGTGCCCCACCAGAGGAGCCCCTTGTGAGCTGACCAATTTCCACCTCCGGGTCTTTGGGGGACCTAGGGCTGGGCCCAATGCAAGTGAAATGTCACGTTCAACTTCCTCCTAAGACTTTATTTAAGAACTGTGATTGGGGGCGCCTGGGGGGCTCCGTCGGTGGAGCGTCCGACTTCGGCTCAGGTCACGATCTCACGGTCCGTGAGTTCGAGCCCTGCGTCGGGCTCTGTGCTGACAGCTCGGAGCCTGGAGCCTGCCTGGGATTCTGTGTCTCCCTCTCTCTCTGCCCCTCCCCCTCCCGCGCTCTGTCTCTCTCTCTCTCTCTCTCTCTCTCTCTCTGTCAAAAATAAACATGAAAAAAAAATTAAAAAAAAAAAAAAAGAATTGTGACTATCTCCCCTACCCTGCAAAATAAAGGGGAACTCGGGGATCTTCTTATCCCAGAGATTCTGCTTTGTGGTGGCAACGATATTCTCCTAAAATACGTACATCAGAGACTCAGTTGAAGCAGGGGTGTGCAGAGTCATTTTGTACCAGCTCACCAGAGCCAGATGTCAAATACTCAGGCCTTTTACAAGCTACTGTTAAACAAAGCCATTATTAAAAACTAAATTATATAAGCTTATAATTAAGTAAGTTATATTAAAAAACACAGAGGCAATATGGGGCACCTGGGTGGCTCAGTCAGTTGAGCATCTGACTCTTGATTTCGGCTCAGGTCATGGTTTCTCAGTTTGTGGGATCGAGCCCCGCATCGGGCTGTGCGCTGACAGTGTGAGGCCTGCTTGGGATTCTCTCTCCCTCTCTCTCTGCCCCTCCCCTGCTCGCACACACGCGTGCACTGTCTCTCAAAATAAATATTTAAAAAATATTTTTAAAAAGGCAACAAATACTCAAAACTCATAATTTCCTAATCATTTGACTACATTTTACTATTACCTACATTCTGGAGGTTCAGTTACATCTGTTACATCCGTATGGTGAAAACACTGCAAACTTGTTTCCTACATTCAGAGTGATCGTTCCAAAATACCAATGTGCAGGGGCGCCTGGGTGGCTCAGTCGGTTGAACATCCAACTCTTGATTTCGGCTCAGGTCATGATCCCAGGGTCTCTCTCTCTCCCTTTGCCCCCTCCCTGCTTGCTCTCTCTCTTTCTCTCTCTCTCTCTAATAAAAAATAAAATAAAATGCCAATGTAATGACGTCCCTCTCAATGGCTTTCCACTGCCCTCAAATAAAGCCCAACCCCCTATGATGGCATCCAAGACCTCTTCCTCCAGAGCCTTCTGTTGCCACCTCCTGCCTTGAACTTGAACCTACAAATACTGACCATCTTTCTGTTCCTGGAGTGTAGCATATGGTCCTTCTCCTTCAGGACTTAGGGCATGCTCTTGTCTACACTCCAGATGCAAGAAGTACGCAGCCCAACGCAGAACTCTATGATAAACACGCTAATCCTGTAGAAAGGGCTAAGGGAATCTTCAGAAAGCAGGTTCAGCTCTGGGGGAGACAGTGATCAGAGGCTTTGTGGCAATAGGACATTTCGTCTTTTTATGTATTTGGTGTTTTGAATGAGAATCACGTGCGTGGCTCAAAGTTCAAAAGATACAAAAGGTGGAAAATGAAGAGAGGGTCTTTCTCTTGTCCCTGTATCTCAAGAGTCCCCCTGAGAGGCAACCTCTATTATAATTTTTTTTATCATCCTCATCACAGGAAGGTTTCCATTGTGATGGGGAAGAGCCATCTAGGATATCTATCCCCTATATATAATCGTTACCACGTTCATTTTTCAGAGTTCCCTTCCAACCCTGTTCATGGCCAAGGATAATTTTTGCAAAACTGTAACCACACCAGAGGTATAAGTTTACATTCTGCTCCCCCCTCCCCACCTTACCATTATGCCCTGAGCATTTTCCCCATTGCTTGAAGTCTCCATAAGTATCGCTTTTAATGGCTACCCCGTTACAATCTGCAACTGTAAATACAGTATGGTGAAATGGTCAGTGAGCAAAGTCTTTAAAAAGTTGTATTTTCGGGGCGCCTGGGTGGCTTGGTCGGTTAAGCGTCCGACTTTGGCTCAGGTCATGATCTCATGGTCCGTGAGTTCGAGCCCCGCGTCGGGCTCTGTGCTGACAGCTCAGAGCCTGGAGCCTGTTTCAGATTCTGTGTCTCCCTCTCTCTCTGCCCCTCCCCTGTTCATGCTCTGTCTCTCTGTCTCAAAAATAAATAAACGTTAAAAAATAAATAAATAAATAAATAAATAAATAAATAAATAAATAAATAAAAAGTTGTATTTTCTGAATGGTCTTTTTATAAAAGTCACCCTGTATATATCTTCATGCCATGCAAAAGGGGTGGGAACAAATTCTTTGCTCATTTAATTGACTGGGATCAAATGCATAACTCGGCTTGATTTGGTCCAGTCCCACTATGGCAGGTTCAATGGTGGAATCCAAAAGACACATCCCCAGAACCTTCGAGTGTGACCTTATTTGGAAAATGAGTCCTTGCAGATGTAATTAAGGTAAGGCTCTTGAGCTGAGATCATCCTGGATTATCCATGTAGGCCCTAAATCCAATGAAAAGTGTCTTTATAAGAAAGAATAGAGGTGCCTGGGTGGCTCAGTCGGTTAAGCATCTGACTCTTGATTTCGGCTCAGGCCATGATCTCGCGGTCATGGGCTCGAGCCCCGTGTTGGGTTCTGCACTGACAGTGAGGAGCCTGCTTCGGATTCTGTCTCCCGCTCTCTCTGCCCCATCCCGCCGTCACTCTCTATCTCTCTCTTAAAATAAATAAAAATAAACTCAAAAAAAAAAAAAAAGTAAGAAAGAATAGCAGAAGGCAGACACACAGGAGAAGACCATGTGACCACAGAGGCAGAGACGGGAGTGATTCAGTCCAAGGAACGCCTGGAGCCCCCAGAAGCTTAAAGACACAAGGAAGGATTCTCAAAGATTCTCAGGGTGACACCTTGATTTCAGACACATGCTCTCTGAACTGCGAGGGAATATATTTCCACGGTTTCAAGCCATCCAGTTTCTGATGGTTTGTTAATGGCAGCCAGGAGAAAGGAATACACCTGCCAAACCCATAACCAGACTCCTGTCTCCTCGTTCCCTGGATTCTCCTGGGAAATGAACCTCTGCAGCTCAGGGACGGTGACACTGAGCCCCACAGCACAAGCACCCTGTTGTGCAAATGCCCTTGGGCAACAATAACGCAGACTCACTAGCATAAAATCCCACTTAGCAGATCGACAACAAGTTGAATCCTTTCTCTCTCTCTCTCTCTCTCTCTCTCTCTCTCCCTTCCTTCCTCTTTCTTTCTCTCTTTCTCTCTCTCTTTCTTTCTTTCTTTCTTTCTTTCTTTCTTTCTTTTTCTTTCTTTCACTAGTGGGTGCCAATGAAGTCATTAGCTGAAATCATCAAGCGTTTAAGGGGCTGAAATAAACATGGAGGACCCTGGGGTGCCCTCCTGGTATCGAAGGGTCAGGTCACGCTGGGCTCCGTGAAATAACATATGAATTGAATTCCTGCCGGGGCGCCTGGGTGAAGGCGCCCAACTTCGGCTCAGGTCACGATCTCGCGGTTCGTGAGTTCAAGCCCCGCGTCGGGCTCTGTGCTGAGAGCTCAGAGCTTGGAGCCTGGTTCAGATTCTGTGTTTCCCTCTCTCTCTGACCCTCCCCTACTTGTGCTCTGTTTCTCTCTCAAAAATAAAGAAAAATATTAATAAAAAAAAGAAAAAGAAAAAGAAAAGGGGTATCTGGGTGGCTCAGTCGGTTAAGCATCCAACCGCTTCACTAGGGTCATGATCTCGTGGTTTGTGAGTTCGAGCCCCGCGTCGGGCTCTGTGCTGACAGCTCGGAGCCTGGAGCCCGCTTTGGGTTCTGGGTCTCCCCCTCTCTCTGCCCCTCCCCTGCTCATGCTTTCTCTCTATCTCTCAATAGTAAATAAAAGTTAAAAAAAAAAAAAAAAAGTTTGAATTCCTGCCATCTCGGTGAAGCCGAACACTGATGGGATCAACGTTAAGTCTGAGCGCCGTGGACTCGTCTCATCAAACGCCACTTGGTATCAGCGACACTTCTTCAACTCGACTGGTCACTGCGCTGGAGGAGGGGGGAGGCAAGGCTTTCGTGAGCAAACTGGCCTCTTGGATTTGGGGGGGAGGATACTCTAAGAAGGGATTCGGATTCCTTTCATTTTTATTTTGTTCAAAGTGAGCACAGGCAAACCCCTCTTCCTAGAATATCGTTCTTATTGACAAGTGGAGATAAGAATCTCCCATCCCCAAAGATATGCTTGGTGACAGCTCACGGTGCGCTGAGCGGCGATGAATAAGAAAGGGTCTTCTGGCAAATTCTGAAGACGTCTGTCTCTCGGAACCCCCAACTGGAAGTCACAGCATTAAGTAAATAAATAAAGTAAGTGGGCAATCTCGCGGTGACATTTTCATTAGCCCACTCTCTTTCTGTCTCATTAGCCCTCGCGGGGGGAGGAAGGATTGTTTTAATTAGCAGGGTGGAGGAGTCCTGCTTGCCTTTCTTCCCCTCCCGCTGTTCGTGGGATTATCCTGTCAGCTCATAAATACAATACAAATCATTACAGCCCACAGAACCACCCCAGAAGGCGACAGAAGAAAGGGGATCCACCCGAGCCCATGTTAAGTGCCTCTGAACAATGCTCTCTCTCTAAGCATTCACGTCTAATTCAAGCGTAATATTGGGCTTTATCAAACGGCTCAATATCCTGTCACGGAGAAGCCCTTTCTCGTTTGGGACTGGCCATGTGTTCCCTCTTTTCTTCCTTTTGTGCTCCGCCCTGCCCAGGCAGAGCGCGCATCCGACAGAACGGCCATGCTCAGTGGGACCGCAGCTCCGAAGTCCCCGCTTGGATTTCCTTGCTAAACGCTCACATCGAAAGGCGGGCCAGGAGCAATCCCCCGAGTTCTCCCAACAAGTCCCTAGGTGCACTCCCGCTGCTTTTAGGCACTGGGGGTCTTGAAAACACACACGTTACTATTATCGGTTGTGTTTCGAGGAGGGGCGCCTGGCTGGCTCAGTCGGGAGAGCGGGCGACTCTTGATCTCGGGGTTGTAAGTTCGAGCCCCATGTTGGGTGCAGGGATCGTTTAAAAAAAAATAAAATAAAATCTGCAATCCGAAAAATAAATAAAATCTGTAATTGTGTTTCGATGGCACCACGTTCTGCGCACGGATGTTTTGCTTCTCCTGGAGGTGGAATTGTAGGGTCAGAACCTTCTCCCACCTGTGCCCAGAGCCACGTGCTCCTGCACGGAGAGCACCCTGTCCCGAAATCTTAAAATGAAAGTGTCTCAAGACATTCATAGACACGCCAGGTTACTGTTAACTAGGAAACAGTCTCCCAGGTGCTCATTAAGCCTCATGAAGAGGCTTAATGTCTCATGAAGAGACAAATGCGACTTGGTTTCTGCCCACAAGGAACCCACAAGAACAGACGCTTTAATACGTACACGAAAAGCGATGACAGAAAGACGTAAGGATATTGCAGAGGCGAAGAGGTAGGCACATGAACCATCTCAGAGCGGGGACGGGGTCAGGAAAGGCTCCCAGGGGAGGGCACTCCGAGCCACGTTTTAAACAATGAGTGGGGAACGGCCACGCGAGGACAGGAGGCAGGGAGTGTGCGTGGAGAAGCAGGAGCTGAGGCAGGGGAACCGTCGGCCCACAGGCAGGTGCCTGGTCACGCTGACCGTTCGTGCCATCCCAGGACGTCCTTCCTCACGGATGGACGCAAGAAGGAAAGGAGCACACATCGTGATAACACCTGGCAGGGAGTGATGTGTGACGAAAGTCTGTAAGGCACTCCACGCGTCGGCAAGTGGGGGCTGCCCACACAGACAGTACCAGCCATCATCAGTGCACTTGCCGCGTATTAGGTCCTCACCATTCCCTAAGCTTTGCACTTGGTTCTTTACATACGTTTAAAGCGGCAGAGAGAGAGAGGGAGACAGAGCATCCAAAGCAGGCTCCAGGCTCTGAGCTGTCAGCAGAGAGCCCGAGGCGGGGCTCGAACTCACAAACCGCGAGATCATGACCTGAGCCGAAGTCGGACGCCCAACCAACTGAGCCACCCAGGCACCCCTGGATAGTTTCTATTGGTATATTCGAGTTCACTGACTCTTCTGTTGTGTAGACTTTGACGTTGAGCTCATTCAGAGAGTTTCTTGTTTGTTTGTTTCAGATATTTTCACTTCTAAACTTTCCATTTGGGGGGGGGGGGCGCCTGGGGAGCATCCGACTTCAGCTCAGGTCACAATCTCACAGTTTGTGGGTCCAAACCGACCGTGTCGGGCTCTGGGCTGCCAGCTCAGAGCCTGGAGCCTGCTTGGGATTCTGTGTCTCCCTCTCTCGCTCTCTGCCCCTCCCCCACTCATGCTCTGTCTCTCTCTCTCTCTCTCTCTCTCTCTCTCTCCCCAAAATAAATACATATTAAAATAAAAAATAAACAAAATTTCCATTTTGTTCTTGTTGGTTCCTTTTTTTTAAATGTTTGTTTATTTTGGGAGAGAGAAAGAGAGTGTGCGCAAGCATGTGGGGGCGGGTGGGGGGTGGTGGTGCAGGGGGGCGGAGAGAGAGGGGGAAAGAAAATCCCAAGCAGGTTCCACACTGTCAGTGCAGAGCCCGACTTGGGGCTCAATCCCACAACAGGGAGATCATGACCTGAGCCGAAAGCAAGAGCTGGACGCTTAACTGACTGAGCCACCCAGGCGCCCCTGTAATTACCACTTTAAATCTTGATTGTTAATTCCAAATAGCAATCTATGAGGTCTGTCTCAACTAAGTGTCTTTTCGGTTGAGGGCGAGTCACGCTTTCTTATTTCTTTGTGTGCCAAGTAGTTTGAAATATACTCTAGACATTGTGACTCCGAGTGAGGTTCTATTCCTCCTAGGAATTTTTTGTTCTGCTTTGTTTTGTTTGCAAGTGGTTAACTTGATTGACCTCAAACTGAAAACTCTGTTGTCTGTGACGGGCAGCAGCTCAAATCCAAGTTCACTTATTTGAGCCTTCACTGAACTTTTCAGAGTCAGCCCCACTTATATGTGGTTTGAAGATCTTCCAGAGACTTAGGCAGAGTTTACACACCAAATTTGGACCTCTCTTCTCTGGTGCTCTCTTTTCCTGGATGCTTCTCTCATTTTCCAGTGACTATGGCTTCCTCAGATTCCGTCCTCTGGTTTTGCAACCACAAGTTAGACAGCACCACAAGTTTCCATCCAAGTTCTAGACGCCTCGCGCAGCACTGACTGTCGCCTGGCATTTCGCTGAAAGTCATTTTCCAAATGAGAGAGCCGTTTCCTGCTTTTCTCTCCTTCTGCGTGAGGACATCCTCCTCTGGCTTCTATATCCACCTGGGTGTGTTCCCTTGGCAGAGCCTTCAGGTCGTTGGTTTTTTTGTTTTTTGTTTTTGTTGGTTCGTATTTAAATCTTATCCAGAGCTTTTGATGTTATCTCTGGGAGGGTTGGTCTGAGAGGACATTACACAGAGGAGGAACACACGTCTGCTCCTGGGTAATACAATGGCTTTCCTGTGCTGCCTCCTCCTCCAGATACCTCAGGAAAGAGGAGGGGTTCTGTTGAGGTTTTCTGGTACCTTAGCAGTCTGGCAGGAGGAATTGGGATGGAAGGGTTTTTCTTCAGATCACGGCAAAGAAGTGATTTTCTAGTTTGTAGGGTAGCTCTGGTCGTTGGGGAAAAAAATGGAAACATTCTTTGTCAAGTTTAACGTACAGGTAGATGCTAAGGTCGCTTCTAAAACTTTTTTTTTGTAATGCTTTTATTTATTTTTGAGACAGAGACAGAGGCAGAGAGCCAGCAAGGGAGGGGCAGAGAGAGAGGGAGACACAGAATCCCAAGCAGGCTCCAGGCTCTGAGCTGTTAGCACAGAGCCCGACGCGGGGCTCGAACTCAACGAACTGCGAGATCGTGACCTGAGCTGAAGTCGGATGCTTAACTGACTGCGCCACCCAGGCGCCCCTAAAACTTTTTTTTTTTTAATTTTTTTTTCAACGTTTATTTATTTTTGGGACAGAGAGAGACAGAGCCTGAACGGGGGAGGGGCAGAGAGAGAGGGAGACACAGAATCGGAAACAGGCTCCAGGCTCCAAGCCATCAGCCCAGAGCCCGACGCGGGGCTCGAACTCCCGGACCGCGAGATCGTGACCTGGCTGAAGTCGGACGCTTAACCGACTGCGCCACCCAGGCGCCCCTAAAACTTTTTTTAAAGATAAACATAATTATCCTTAGGTCATGACTTGGAATGTTCCTTAATACATATCATGAGATGTAATGCCTAGAAAATCTTAGAAAGGAGAAATGAGATTGGCTCAAAATGGTGAACTGAGCACATATGTCTACCTTACCACCCTCCCAAAATACCATGAAAGGACAAAGAAAATATTTTTTTTAATGTTTATTTATTTATTGTGTGTGAGAGAGAATACAAGCAGGGGAGGGTCAGCAAGAGGGTGAGAGAGAGTCCCAAGCAGACTCTGAGCTGTCAGTGCAGAGCCCAACGTGGGGCTCCTGAGCCTAAATCAAGAGTTGGATGCTTAACCAACTGAGCCACCAAGGCGCCCCAAGAAAGTATTTTTCAAGAAGAAAAAAACCTGGTATGGTATAGGAAAACAAGAAAGAACTCCATCAGTGAACCAGAGATTTTGAGAAATTTCCAAGTGATCCAGATCAGACAGGATCAGACATACGGAAAAGCAAAACCAGAGGAAGCCACCACCAGAACAACACGTAGGGGATGACTGCTATGGAGCCAGGGAGTGTTCAGGAGAATGCCAAGTCGAGATCACACAGCAGATGAGGAACAGCTCTGGGGCAACAATCAGGGACTGAGATGCTGCTTTTGGAGCAACCAGGTTGGCTCAGCCTCTCTCCTTCCTGCATTCCATCATAAGCCCCCTAATGGATCTCCCCAGGGCCACCCTGGGCACTCCAAGCTGTTCTCTGCTCTGTAGGCAGAAGGTCTTTCCAGTACCAATCTGACCATGTCCTAAACTCTGATTACAGGGCTTCACTGGCTTCCATTACTCTTGGGTTTCAGGTCAGCTCCTTAACTGGCCTCCACTAAGGGCCTGCATGATCCCTGCCTCACACCATTCTCTCTCATCCCCACATCCCAGCCACACTGGGACACTCTCTCTACCACAGGCTCTTGGCACATGCTGTTCTAAGTGGCTGGAATACCCTTGTCCTTCCCCTTCATTCCACCCCAACCCCCATCCCATGCACACACATTCCTCCCCCGGTGAATTAAAATCTCAGCTCAGTCTTCATTTTACCCAAGTAGGATTCCCTGACTCCCATCTGTCTGAAGCCTCCCTTTAGATGCACCAGAAGCTTCTCCTCCTTGGCTGTCACCACACTTGAAAGTTCACATTTATCCACAATGTTTTGACTAATGCTCATCTGCCTGATTAGATTGTAAGGTTCCACAGAGTAATGATCAAGTCAAATTGGGTTCATCAATCTCTCTCTAATGCCTACCCCAGTGCCAGGCACGTATATTGGAAATTCAGTAAACGCTAAAGTATTTGTTGACTAAAACAAAAGATGGATGGGTGAG
This sequence comes from Herpailurus yagouaroundi, assembly GCF_014898765.1. Lineage (NCBI taxonomy): Eukaryota > Metazoa > Chordata > Mammalia > Carnivora > Felidae > Herpailurus > Herpailurus yagouaroundi. Next base: position 53,827,959 of record NW_024412401.1, on the reverse strand, counting down.
TGGACGGGTGGATGGATGGACGGATGGATGAATAGCTCTGTGGAAGGTAAAAAGAAGCATGTTGTGGAATCTGTCCTCCAGGAGAATTGTAGATGGTCAGTGACCCAAATTAGTTATGCTTAAATACCAACAAGGCAAAGGTACCATAGATGGCCCAAGACCGTATGTGATTATTTATCCTATGAGTGATCCACACCACATGCCGTTTCCACATCCTCATCAAGATGGCGGCCTCAAGTTCAACATGAAGGACGCCACTCTACTGATTGCCTCGTTATCCCTACCACAACCGACAGAGCACGGACCAGGACCTAATTCCAAAGCAGTCACAAAGTCCTAACCCCCAGAACCTCAAAGTGTGACCTGATTTGGCCATAGGGTCATTGCAAAGGTAATTCATTAAGATGAGGTCATAATGGAGTGGGCTCCCCAATGCAACATGACTGGTATCCTTATAAAAAGGGGAAATGTGGACATAGACACGTATGCAGGGAGAATGCCGTGTGAAGATGGAGACAGAGAGAGGCCTGGGACAGATCCTTTCCTCCAAGCTCCCAGAAGGAACCAGCCCACACCTGGATCTCCCACGTCCAGCCTCCAGGAATGAGGAAGATAAACCTGGGAATTTGAGCCACCCACGTTGCGTTGCGGTCATTTGTATCACAGCCCTAGCCAAGTAAAGCAGAGGGCAAAATCACCAGACCCGAGGACGACCAGAGAAGTCACGATGGGGCAGGTGGATGCGGGCCGGGCACCACAGGAGCTTCTGGTGGCAAAGGAAGGCGACAAAGCAGGGTCAGCTGCTACAGAAAGGGTGGGGCGTTCCCATTGGGAAGGACTCAGCGAACAGGCTGGGAGGGGGGGGGATCTTAGCTCAGCAAAGAAAAACATCCTACACCCAAATAGAAGCATCACGGCTGCCTGTGCCCTGCGGAAGGCAGTCCTGAGCTGCCCAGACCTGGCCGAGGCTGGCCCACGTGTGGCTTCAAACGTATTCTCCCCCCGCAGGCTTTGTGCATTGATAAATTCATTACGTTATTAGGCAGCGCCTTCTTTATATTTAGATGAATCACCACGTAATGATCACCTTGCCTGATTTAGATGGTGTCATTTTCAGAAATTATGGTTTAGACCCATCTTCCCTTCCCCCTCCCCCTCGGCCCTCCCTGGATTATTCCTGAGGAAGAAACCAATTAATAGTAGCTTGACTGTTGTAATGCAACCCCCGCTGTACAATGTAGCAATGCCTAATGGAGTTTTAATTTCCCCATGGTGAGTCAATATTTGCTTTAAGAAAGAAAAATGTCACCATAAACCACTGCCCCAAATGAATTTGGTAGCACAGAGGGTGAGAGAGTCTTCTTTTTTAGGTAAACAGCAACGGGATAGTGGATAGGGGGGGCGGGGGGGCGCAAGGGGGGGTGTGTGTGCGGATCTCACTCTTCACAAATAGGGTTGCCTGTGGTTTTTGCGGTTCCTTCAGACGGTGGCACTTATTAAATATTTTGCTTTGCAAATGCAGATAACTGTCAGAGACTCACCCACAGCTTAAAGGGGCCTGAAACAGAGTCATTATAATATAGACGAGGAACAATTTATTCCAGCCTATTAATAACTTGTGGGGAGCAGGAAGGCGAATAAACCATCAGGCGTCCCTCTTTGATGACATTACGGGGCCCTTCTCGTGTCCCTCCCGACCGGGGCTGTGTGTGGAAACCGGATCCTACTTTTTAAGAAATGGATTCGCCTCTTCGAGGATCACGTGAGGAAATAAAGTTCTGCGACCCTCCCTCTCATAATAAGTCTGTCCAAAAATGATGCTGCTCATTCCGTTGAAAGATAGTTTCATTTCCCTACTCAAAATTGGTATGAAAAATTTGCCTTGCCAAATGAACATTGTATACTGAACTTGTCAAATCCTTTCTCCTGACACAAATAAAAGATAACATTGGGTGGCAGCGTGTAAAACAGCCCTGACAAGATAGCAGAGGGAAGACAAAGAAATATACATATTTTGATTCTCTCTGTTTTAGAAGCTGGGGCTGGGGGTGGGCGCCGGGCGGGATGACTGCCCAGCCTGTGAATGCTTCAGGTAACGATCGAACAAGTCACTTTCATGTAGATTTTCAATGGTATAATGACCCTGTTTCCAATTAGCCAAAACATGACACAATTTCAACTTTTATGGCGGCAAAAGCTGCCAGGGAGAAGACCAGCTGAGTGACAACACTCTTCATTCAAAAGTTTACGGGTGCACCGTGGGGCTGTAATTACCAGCTCGAACACAGTGGGAAATTATTCCTAGCGTGTTTAAAAATAAATAAGGTAAATGATCACCCTTTCATTAGATCTGTACTCATACCATATAAGTGACTTTTTTTTTTTCCTATTAAAATTGTTGATTGAAGGCCGTTAGCTGTTTATCAGCTCAAAATTACATTTCTGCTCTCTCAGGGGCTGCTGCCGCTAAGAATCACACTCGGCGCCTAGTTAGGAACAAGAAAAGACTCCTAAAACTGCAATTTCAGGGGGAAAAAAAAAAAAACCACAAGCAAGAAACCCAGATTGCACCTCTGAGTCCCCAAAGGCATCACGCTTCTTTGTTCTGCTAAGAATAATTAACCTCAATCTCAGCTCGGGGTCCCTAGATTGATTATCATAGTCATTTAAATACTGTAATCTCATTTTCAGCATTGGGGGGAGGAGGGGGGCAGAGGGGGGAGCGAGGCTAGAGAGAGAAAGAGAGCAAGGCTGGGAGGGAAGGAGAAAACAGAATAAATTATCTGACAAAGGGACGCGGGCCTTTCTGCTCACAGAGCCTATTTCGGATCCTTCCACTTGATTGGAAGAGTTGATGAAGTTTAAATGAAGCAGAATTAGAACCTCAGGCTGCTGAGTATTGACGCCCGCTCCGTGAGAATGTGCAATTCAATAGCCCCGGCTTCAGCGGCAAACAACAGAGAGACCTAAATGGTGTAATCTTCAATCGAATCTAACATCCACACTGACAAGGCAAGGTAATGAGTTAGGCCAGATCAGGCCTGTTGGTTAAAGAAATTAATCCCTCCCGCCGCCCTGAAGGGTTTTGATGCCTATTGTGTGGGCCCCCGTCCCAGTCTATCTAAATGCTAACTAACTGGGAGGGTGAGCCGGACTGTGCTTTTTTTCATTGCTGCCGCTAATCTGATAACAATTTGCTCTCCCTGATTAGGGAGGCGGGGAGGGGGCGGGGGTGATGGGTGGGAGCGGAGGAGGGGCACCTTCCCTTTGGAAGAGGGGAGGCCGTTGGGCTCAGCCGGGATGGCAGTTGTGTCCCCAGCCTCGAAAGCGCCCCAGCCAGCAGGTAGATGCGCACGACCAGAACGACCTAAACTCTAGACTTCTGTGGGAAACCAGGTGTCCGCACACCTTTTCTCCTTGAAACCATTCGTGCACCCCGAGTGCAGGCTCCTGATGTCCCAAGCAGGCGCCACATCCCTCGCGCTCTGTGGCCTCCGCGTGGGGCTTACTCCAGACGTCCCCCCCAAACACACCCAAGCTCGAGGTATCCCATTACTCCCCTCGTGGGGCTGTTCCTACCTCTAAAATGACTTTCCCTCCTCCAGGCCCGGCCCCCACCGAGTGCGGTCCAGTCCTGAGGGCGCTCCAGGCCCGGGACCCTCTCCTCTTGCTAACCAACTCTGTTAAGGGTCTCGTGCACCTTACTGGGTTCGGTCTCGGGCGGCCACTTCCTGGCATGTGGGCAGGTGCTCAACGGGACGGCGCTCCTCCCGCCCCCGGATGATGCTGACCCTTTGGATCAATGTAGATTCGATGATGACTGTGAACAGGATTCTTCTCTCCATCGGGACAAAGGAGGGTCGGGGTTGTGGGGGCAGGGGGACTCCCACAGGGCTGCAGCGCCAGCCCCTGCTCCCCCATATACCCTCTGTGTGACCTCGGGCGTGTTCCTGAGTCTGTCTGAGCTCAAAAGTTCAGTGACCTTGCAGAGCTGAGTATGGAAGAGGCTGGCACTTGGCAGGTACTCAAACTGTGGCACTAATCGTCACCGAGTTCTGATTTGTGCAACGGTCATGACCACGGGCCGTGGCGACACAGCCCTGGCTCGAAGCCCGGCTCCTCCTCGAATTCACTGGGTGACTTCGGGCAGCTCGTGTAACCTCCTGAAGCCTCAGCTTCCCCATGTGTAAAATGGGAGGACGGCAGTCCTGTCTCCTAGGACTGACTGTTGCAGAGATTTCAAGGAGACGGTGGCTGAGAAGGGCCAGCACAGTGCCTGGCACGCAGTGGGCTCTGTGGAGGGCGGCTGCTGTCAGCCGGCCCAGCTGGCCAGATGGGGCTGCACCCAGAAGCTTCCTGGGAACCCAGACGCCGGGCCTCAGCCTCCTGACGCTCCCGCTCCGGGAGAAAAAGTCAGGCCCGCGAGCATCCTGCCAGGCGATTCGGGGGACGATCCACAGAAAGAAGCAAGCAGCCGCCTAAGAAAAGACAGAGCCTTCAGAAACGCCAGACAGGCACGTTCCTTTTAGAAGGGAAGTTTCTGAAAGACTCGCTCAAACCTCCGAATTTATGCCCACTGGGCGCCTACAGAGAGAGCAAAATCTTCAGTGACAGTTTATGAAGGTTCTGGAGGCAGCCGTGAAGCCCGGCACTCGCCCCTGAGGGACCCTGGGTGTCACTCCAGCAGGTTTCCTCAAAGGGCTCGGTGGAAACTTGGAGTGTGACAGGCTGGGGGGGCTTGTTTAACTTGCAAAACGTAAACAAATCGCAGTCGCTAACCCTCGCCATCGCCCGCGCGTCCAAACGTGGGGCCTGGCAGGGGGCGCGTCGATGGGGCCTTTCCAGCAGCTTCCACAGCAGAGGGCGCCCACGGCTTCCCCCAGGAGAACCACAGCACCCCCAGCGGGGCTCACCCCTGATGTGTCCCCATCAGCGCTGGCGCCTTGACCCCGCTGTTGATTTGGGGGCCTGCCTCTCAGCCCAGAGATCTGTTCTCTGTGCCGTTTATTTCCACTTACTTTGGCCCCTGAGGTTCTCACGGCCCCCTCAAGGCCGGACTGGCACCTAACAGCCCCTCCACAAACATTCTGCAGGTGGTCGAATAAGCAAATGGAAGGTTGGCTTAGGGTAATTCTCGGGAAACCCACTTGGGTGTGCAGGACCCGAGGCCTAGATTCTCCCAAGGTTTCAGGGTCACCAAGAGCATGCAGGACACCTGGGCATCAAGAGCATTGGTCCCTGTGGTCCTGGGGCCTGGTCCAGGAGAAGTGTGAGATGCTTAGAGAGTGAACAAATGCGCGAACAAATGACATGTAACCTGGCAGGGACCCGAGGACGCTCAGATCTGGTCACCATTGCATCCCCCCCCCCACCCCGCCGTGGGCCCCTCCAACATGCCATCCCTCTTCCTAGAACGCTTGCTCTCCCCCAGTCAAAGCGGATTCACCCTGAACCTAATGAAGCTTCCTTGCACGTGGCCCCTTCCAAGGCTTTGGACTTAATTTCCAACATTATTTATCTGTTTATTTTAACTTTTATTTTGAGAGAGACAGCGCGAGCGTGAGTCAGGGAGGGGCAGAGAGAGAGAGAGAGGGAGACAGAGAATCCCAAGCAGGCTCCACACTGTCAGCACAGAGCCCGAAGTGGGGCTCGAACTCACGAACCACGAGATCGTGACCTGAGCCGAAGACAGACGCTTAACCGACTGAGCCACCCAGGCGCCCCATTTACCTGCTTCTTACAGAGGGTTCCCCAAACTGCATAAGCTGTAGACCATACAACACTGGATCCACCTGTGGCCCCCCCCCCCCACCGCCCCCACTCCAGCTCCCTACACACACTTCCCAATCCTTGTGTCAGGCCCTGTGGCCTGGGAGGCGCTCCCTTGCCTCCCCCCCAGCCAGGTGCTGCCCTCAGCCCTGAGCGAGGATCCCGTCCGTGCATCTGTCCCACTCCACTGTCTGTTTTTTGTTTTGTTTTGTTTTGTTTTATTTTTTTTTCCAACGTTTTTTATTTATTTTTGGGACAGAGAGAGACAGAGCATGAACAGGGGAGGGGCAGAGAGAGAGGGAGACACAGAATCGGAAGCAGGCTCCAGGCTCCGAGCCATCAGCCCAGAGCCTGACGCGGGGCTCAAACTCACGGACCGCGAGATCGTGACCTGGCTGAAGTCGGACGCTTAACCGACTGCGCCACCCAGGCGCCCCTCCACTGTGTGTTTCTATGGCAGTTTCTGCTCATCAGATTAGAAGCTGAGGGCAAAGCCCACAGCCAGGTCAGTTTACCCCCATGTCCTGGGTGCCCAGCTCTGGGCCGGGGGCGCCGCAGGTCCTCAAAAGTGTCTCTTAATTCGAGCAGTGAGTGAATGAATGGATGCATGTATGTCCCGCTCCCGTCCTGATAGCGTCCACAGGATCGCACAGTTGTTCCTTCTTAACGAAGACACTTTGCCCACCTCGGACTCTTGTCTGTGCCTTTGCGCAAGCCAGCCCCCCTCCGGGTGGCCCTCCTCCCCCACCGCCCACTGGCGTCCGACCCGTGCCACGGCCCCAGGCCAGGTGCATGAGGTCTGAAGGCTGCCCTGGCGTTCCAACACCGCTCCTGCCTTCCCTCCGAAATATGGCCCCTCTGGCCCCTCCTCCCCTCTCCTTGGCCTTTAGTAACTTTGACTTGGCGGTAGCCTGCAGAGGCCGGCTCTCCCGTGATCCAGACCAGCTTCTTGGAAACGAATCCTTAAACCACCTGTGTTTCCACCCGTGGCTTGTGCACTTGCCGGGACTTACTAAGTATTTGCTCAGGGACTGATGGGTCCATTAACAGTCTCAAATACATACTGGAAAATAAGCACATAAGCAGGCAAGCCAATGGCTCTGTTCTGAAAGACCTGCCGGGGGGCAGAGGGGTGCTATGAAGGCAGTGGTACATAGCGGGGACATTAAGACAAGGCAGCACTTGAACGTGGCAAGACAGACAAACTCACTGCTTCCTAGTAACGTTGCGCGGCCAAGCTGCCAGCGGATTTTCCAATTCCCTTCACTGAAATGTTACAGCCTCAAGATCTCTCTCCGGGGGCCCGGCTGGCTCTGTCCGTGGGGCGAGCAAGTCCTGAGCTTGGGGTTGGGGGTTCGAGCCTCACATTGGGTGTAGAGATTACTTAATAATAAAATCTAAAAAAAAGGGGGGGGGCTCCTGGGTGGCTCAGTTGATTAAGTGTCTGACTTCAGCTCAGGTCATGATCTCCCAGTTCGTGGGTTCGAGCCCTGCATCGGGCTCTGTGCTGACAGCTCAGAGCCTGGAGCCTGCTTCGGATTCTGTGTCTCCCTCTCTCTCTGCCCCTCCCCCACTCACACTCTGTCTCTCTCTGTCTGTCTCAAACATTAAAAAATTTTTTAAAAAAATCAAAGGAAACTTAAAAAATTTTTTTTCATAATAAATAATCTAAAAATAAAAAGAGATCACCCCTCTCAACACGTCCTTGGGCCCCCACTGCCGGCAGTGGGGGGGAGGGGTTTTGTGCTGTGGCATCCGAGCTCACGAGGGCCTTTCCTCTGGTACTGTGATGCAGCTTAGACATAATGACCGGCCATCTAGCCGAGCTGTAGCCTTTCACTAATACCGGGCCCTGGAATCAAAGACTTTCCAGATCTCTACTTTCATCCCTCTGGACAAACACAAGAGATTTTGATCCACACAAAGAAATTTATCTTGTACACTTCTGGGCTCATTGGTTTCCCAAATATGTATTGTTTGGTACGTATAAAAGATCAAAAATCCTTCTTTTGGGCTCATTATGTGTTTTCCACGATGCCTTTGGCCGGCCGTGCTCCACCCTACTCCGTGTGCTACTCGTGGTGACCTTTCTGCTCATTGACCCACATGAGTCCGTTACTCGACCAACCACTGATGTGCCTATAAATTCTTGGGTGGAAAAATACAGCTGATTTCTTTATAAAGCACATGTATTTGCTTCCCTAGAATGCTAAACTTAGTGCCACAATGAGAGCGTAGGGGCCATGCTGGGGCTCTGGCCCACCACGAGCTTGATTTCTGGCGTACCAGATCCATCCCGTTTAAAATCCCATATGACTTCTGAGGCACCTGGGTGGCTCAGTGGGTTAAGTGTCTGACTCTTGATTGCAGCTCAGGTCATGGTCTCACGGTTCGCAGATCGAGTCCCAAGTTGGGCTCTGTGCTGAAAGTGTGGAGCCTGCTTGGGATTCTCTCTCCCTCTCTCTCTCTCTCTCTCTCTCTCTCTCTCTCTCTCTCTCTGCCCCTCCCCTGCTCATGCTCGCTCTTTGTCTCAAAATAAAGAAATAAACATTTTTAGAAATCCCACATGAGTTCATGCTGAGAAAAACCAAACCAGGGGCACCCGGGTGGCTCAGTTGGCGAAGCGTCCGACTTAGGGCTTAGGTCATGATCTCGCGGTTCGTGGGTTCGAGCCCCGCGTCAGGCTCTGTGCTGACGGCTGGGAGCCTGGAGCCTGCTTGGGATTCCGTGTCTCCTTCTCTCTCTCGGACGAACGCTTAACCGACTGAGCCACCCAGGCGCCCCTGACATACAACGTTATATTGATTTCAGGCATACAACGTAGTGATTTGACAATTACGTACGGTACCAAACTCTCACCACGACAGGTGTAGTCACCCTCTGTGGGCGCCACTCTTTTTCAACAAGAGCGCTAAGGGGGAACAAAGCAGCCCAGGGGGTGGGTTTGTCTCGTTACGTCTTTATTTTATAAGTTCAGATTTACAACTGTACTTAAGGGCGATTGATGATCTCACTGAATCCTCACGACTCCCCCATGGCCAGGAGCCACCTACTATCACCCGCTTCACAGACGGAACACGGAGGCTCAAAGGTGAGGAACCTCACAGGTGGTACAGCGAGAAAGTGGCTGAGACAGAGCTCCCCCTTGGATCTCCCTGGATCCAAAGCCTGCTGTCTGCTCCGCTCTGTTGGTCTACCTGCCCAGGAGGAGGCTAGTTGTATGGCTCCCTGCCTGTTACTACATTTGTGCGGGCGTGTGGTTGTGTGACAACAGTAGCTACGGCCTGGAATTGTTTCAACGGTCCTCACTGATTCAGGAGCTTGAAAGGAGAGTCAAGGAGCAATTTCATCAACAGTTGAATTGTTACCGATGACCACAAGCGCTCTCATTTCTTTTTTTTTTTTTTCTCTGTAACAAAGACGAAAGCCGGACGAGAAGCACGCAACGTTTACAACGTACGCTAAAATCAACCGAACCGCGGTGTGATTATGACTGGTGCATTCGCTGGTTTTTGCCTGACCAGCCAGAAGGTTCTGAAGCGGGAGCAACGGCCCAGCTGATGGGTCTGAGGCTGAGCAGAGCCCGGCTCCCAGGGGCCGTGGCAGAGTGCTTACGGACACCGTCCTACACAAATGGATTTGCCCAGCTGGAGAGTCCGGAAGGATCTGTGCTTGGTTACAATCCCTCCCTATCTGTGACACATCGACCACCGTTCCAGCACAGACACAGAACTGATACCCCCCAAACTCGTCAGTTCAGTAGCTGATGAGTGGTCTCCAGGGTTAGCATTTCACATAGAGCACGTTTCACTGAGTTCCTTCAGTTTTTTAATTATACTTCTTAAGCAGTTGAAGATGTATTTCCTTTTATTTTTTTTAAGTTTATTCGTTTATTATTTCTGAGAGACGTAGTGCAAGCAGGGGAGAGGCAGAGAGGGAGACACAGAATCCCAAGCAGGCTCCAGGCACTGAGCTGTCAGCACAGAGCCCGACACGGGGCTCGAACCCACGAACTGCGAGATCATGACCTGAGCCGAAGTCGGATGCTTAACCAACTGAGCCACCCAGGCGCCCCAAAGATGCATTTTTCTTAAGAAGAGTGTGACCCAGCCCTTTTATGGGGACTCCCATGCTTTGAGAGGCCACTGAACAGCTTGAAAACCACTGCAATAGAAAACAGGGATTTGAAATCGCGTCCGCCAGCTGTAAATCAAGAACGTGTCTTTCAAATAAAGGAGAAGCGGCCTTAATTACACAATGAACAACACTTAAGCCTGGAAGGTTCTGGAAGGTCCCAGAAGCGACTGCTGAACTCAGAGTTCTTCCCGGGGGAGTGGCCTTCCCACCGTGCTGCAGGGTTCTGAGGGCCACGCAACCAGAAGGTGGCCGAGTCCAAACCTGAGGGAACCCCGATTCCGAGAGTCTATCTGCATTAATGTGTTAGAACCAAAGCACTCCTTTTCCAGAGGGACAGAGGAAGGTGGGCTCCTCCCTCAGGGCAGCTGCCCCAGGCCGTGGTGAAAAGCCTAGGAGGCAGGAACTTGCCTGGCTTTCTGAAAAGCCCACAGGTTTGAGCAGATAGACGGGCTCACTGCCTCAACTCCTGCCCACCAAACGGTATCAGTGGGCACTGGGAGGGGGGAAGCTTTTAAAAAGAAGAAAGTATAAAGGACCAAGAGAGACAGAAACCCACGGCTTACCCTAGAGAAATGAACCCTACCTACTGGCCAGCCGAGAGGGGCCGTTAGGATGCGCAGTTCATTTCTCAGCGCCGCCCCCCCATCCCCGCCAATGTTTTATTTTCACCTGTTACATCCTAATCGAATGTAAAAGGATTTGAGCGATCAGAGGTACATTCCCTACAACAGATAAAGCCGAAGGTAACATGTTCCGATTTTACTCAAACGTAATAAAAAGACTGACCCACGCTGGGATATTTGTACAACTGTGTTTGTCTGCCTGCCTTCTTTGCGTATGCATTTATGCTCACCAGCATCAATATTTATTAGAGATGTTAAGCCATTAGTGGGCATGGTGTGGTTGCCTAATTTTGTAGAGCATCCAATTTGAACACACTGGCTCTCAACAAATGCTTCCTCGTGACGGTAACGATAACAATGCCAGCAGCGGGGCCTGGTCTCATAAACCAGAACTCCCCTTGGGGTGGAAACCTTTGAACACTTCGGATCTCAAGAAGGTGAAATCATTTGGTCCCAGAGGGCTGAATTTTTCCTAGTCTGCCCCTGATCAGAATGTAACTCCTCCCACTTCAAGGTCCAGCTCCAGGTCTGTTCCTTCACTAAGCCCACCGAGTCCTGCTCAGCGTTTCCTCGCCCTAAATCTGAACCCCCTGGCTGGTGCCTTTCACTTGAAAGTTACAAGGAGGGACTCCATGATTTTCTTTATCCGATTAGGCACGTGTTTGCCTGCGTGTGTGTGTGTGTGTGCGCGCGTGTGCGCAATAATATGTATATAAGCAATGCACACGTATATACATATATATACATACGCACATATATACACATATATACAATATATATATGCAACATACGTATATACAAACATGTACAATATACACATATACAATCCACCTCCCCAGCTAAATAGTTAAATCTCCTTGTGGTTTGTGGGCAGGGCAAGGGTGGAGTTCTGAACCTGTTTCTATGCCCCCTCAAGACAGTTTAGGATGGTGCTGGTCACTTAGTAAACGTTCAATAAACACTTCTTGGCTAGCCACAAATCCTGAGAAATCAGTAGAGCTCACATGGGAAGGAATCTTGAGGAAAATGCTATTGGAATCAGGCTCGTTGGCGGACCATTGTTGACTGCCTGCAGTGTGGATGCAACCAGTCTGGGTTGCCGTGAATTAACTGATTGTGTAATGTGGCCAAAAGGACATGGGGTGGAAGTCCAGAGACACGAATCTCATCCCACCTCTGTGACCAGGTCAGAGGGCACCTTGGATGAGTCTCTTTCTCTCTCTGGGCCTTCACATCCTCAAAAAAAAAAAAAAAAAAAAAAAATTGGACTAGATGTCTGTAAGCCTCCTTCCAGCCCCAAACGATGTGATCTTATGACTCTATTTTACAAATGCATGCACTTCTTATTTGTGACATAAACCCCCACAGAAAAACAAAGTCAGTAATAAATTATGAAAAAATCGGGTGCCATGATCAGTTGCACTTTCCAAGGGTGCTCAACTGAATAAATTCCACCCCTGTACGTTGCCTGCCTCTCCAGGGCGACAGAAGATTCAAGGCTGTCAGTGGAGCAAACCCAGCAGTCTCTCCCTATAATTGTATTGACAGGATATCAGCTCAGTTTCGATGGCAGGCAGGGTGCACCCTGACAGGTTCTGTGAAGGAGCCTTGAAGGCTATTGTAGCAGGATTCTATGTTGAGTCACAGAATTCTGGGGGAAATGGGAATCAAGCAGAAAGAAGCTGGGTTCTTTCTCTGTTTAATTTTATTCCTCCCGGAGAGTCACATTTGAAGGAAGACTGGCTAACCGCACGTCACTTTGTACAATAGAGTAGAAGCCCTCTCTAATGGAAAATATTTAACTCTTTTCTTGTGGCCACATAAAACACCCAGTTGATTCAATCGGTCCCACTAATAACCAGTGGGCTTGATTTTAAATGAGGCAAGTAGTTGTTGAGCATTTGTAGATAAAATACCTGCTTGGATGTCTGCGTTTTTTCACTTTTCACTTGGTTACTGCGGCATCTTGCAGACATGTTCTTGAATAACTGATGCGTATACGTCCTGGCAAATTCCATGGGTGTGAAATAGCAGTGTTGGGTTTGTTCAGGCAGTGTGTCTGCATTTTAAATTAAACAAATCCTGATCGTATTCACTGCAGAAAACAATTTGAGCAACAACCCCCCCCTCCAATATGGTGGAATAAACAACTATTTCTAAGGTGGTATATATTTCGATATAGATGCAACCTTCAGCTTCTGACTTAGATAAGACCAAAATATACTCCCATTGCACTCATCCTCTTAAAGACAACCTTGGGAGAGGGCACTCCCACCTCTGCCACACACAAGAAGGTGCGCTCTCATGCGGGGGTCCGGAAACGTGCGCCTGTGACTCTGGCACACCGCCAAGAAGAAATCCACAAGCCGAGCCTCAAAACACAGCAACATATGTTTAAAAATAGTTTTTAAAGACTGCAGAGTCTGGAATACTTTCAGTTTCCTTAGCTTTAAAGCCAAGAATCCCAAAGTTTTTTCATAATTTAAATTCCGTTCAGGGGCACCTGGGTGGCTCAGTCGGTTAAGTGTCCGACTTCGGCTCAGGTCGTGATCTCACGGTTCGTGGGTTCAAGCCCCGCGTCGGGCTCTGTGCTCACAGCTCAGAGCTTGGGAGCCTGCTTCAGATTCATAGTCTCTCAAAAATAAATAAACCTTTCAAATAAATAAATAAATATTGTTTAAATATAAGAAGCTGTTTGGAGTGGTAAAAGAATGCTGGGCTGGGAGCCAGGGAACACAGATTCTAACCCGGGCTCTGTCAGAACCTTGGGCAGAGGGCCCACCACAGATGGCCCCAGTGTACCCATTTGTAAGGAGGGGCCTGGAAAAGGTAATGGTCAAGTTTCCTCATTGCTCTCAAAGGTCTCTGCAACTTTTACTTAGGTCAGGTTTTGGTCGAAAATCTTGGAGAGGGTGGCAAATATCGAAATGTGGACCCAATCTCAACTGCTACAGAAAGTAGCTCATAGCCCATCAAGAACCAGAGGGAGGAAAGTAAGAAGAAAAGGCTAGCTGTCCCTGACCCGAGAAGAGCGGGGCACGATCACCAGTGATGTCCCTGCCGCTCAGGCTGAGTCACCACTGGCCAGGACAGTCCGGCCCTTCCTCTCCTGCCTTGAAGGCAGGACACCCAGCCGTGGGTCAGTAATCTCCTGCACATTTGCCAACCCCGAAGTTCAGGTCCGGGAAGGAATCAGTGACCGGATTCGTTGTGGAAGCTGTTCAGCTAGTGCCATCCAGAGGCCAAAATACTGTCCTTCTTGATATACGGGGTGAGCAAAAGGAAAAGAAGGAGGGGGGATTTTTACTCATCTGCGTATATTATTTTTTTTTTTTTCAACGTTTTTATTTATTTTTGGGACAGAGAGAGACAGAGCATGAACGGGGGAGGGGCAGAGAGAGAGGGAGACACAGAATCGGAAACAGGCTCCAGGCTCTGAGCCATCAGCCCAGAGCCCGACGCGGGGCTCGAACTCACGGACCGCGAGATCGTGACCTGGCTGAAATCGGACGCTCAACCGACTGCGCCACCCAGGCGCCCCTCATCTACGTATATTATATATATGGTGTGCATATGTATGATACACATATATGCATGTGTGCATATGTGCATATATATACACATAAACGCGTACGTGTAATACATGTGTTTAGATACATATACCTATAGGTATGTGTGTGTATACATGTGTGTGTGTGCATATACAGTGGCCTCTTGGACAAGCCAGAGGGTTAGGGGTGATGACCCCCGAGCAGTCAAAGCTCCACCAAAGCTTTTTTGTAAGTAAGCTCTACACCCAAGGTGGGGCTTGAACTCATGACCATGAGATCAAGAGTGGCACACTCTACCGACTGGGCCAGCCAGGTGGGACCACTGTAACATCTGACTCCCCCCAAACCTAACGACTAACAGCCTACTGTTGGGCAGAAGCTTTGTAGCCCACAGTCAATTAACACATATTTTGCATGTTATACGTACTATATACTGTATTCTTTTTTTTTTAAATTGTTTTTATTTCTTTTTGAGACAGAGAGAGACAGAGCACGAGCAGGGGAGGGGCAGAGAGAGAGGGAGACACAGAATCCGAAGCGGGCTCCAGGCTCTGAGCCGTGAGCACAGAGCCGGACGCGGGGCTGGAACCCACGAACTGGGAGATCAGGACCTGAGCCGAAGTCGGACGTTTAACCGACTGAGCCACCCGGGCGCCGCTATGTACTGTATTCTTACAATAAAGCAAACTAGAGAAAGGAAAATGTTATTAACAGAATCATAAGGAAGGGGAAAAAAAGCATTTATGGTACTGCACTGTGTTGATTTTTTTAAAATCTGCATATAACTGGGCCGGCATAAGATCAGATTTGCATTGTTCAAAGGTCAACCGTATATAGCTTGGGGTGGGCATCACACACTCCTAATTCACCGTGGAGAACACTGCTAACTTCATAATGCCGTTTATTTTATATGTAAGGAGAGTGGGGTTGGCCCACTAGTACCTGCCTGGGTGAAAGCAGCGATCTAACACCCAAGCAGCTGATCAGAGGCGGAGGACTTGATTCTCCCCTTGATCCCAGAATGGTGAGCCCCATGTGTCCACCGAGAGCGGCTCTTCTCACCGAGAGGTAAGTAAAGGACCTTGTTCCACTTTGGTGGGGGTGCTAAGGGTCCATACTAAGTGTAAGGGTGCCGGTGTCATAAGCCCCCCGAGAGGGTGGGGGGTGGCCCACGAGAATAGATTGGGGAACACAAGAGGAGAGGGTCAGTGCTTTCGCAGGAGGCAATGAACTCAGCTAATTCTAGCGCGGCGGTTAAGAAAGCCCAGGTTCCCCGTACCAAAAAGCAGAAAACAACAGCAAAAACCTCTGGGCTCTAATGAGCTCCTGGCGTTCAGGTACAACGTTACTGAATCCATGGTTACCACCTGCGCCTTCCACTTCCGGCACCCGGGAACTAGGCGCATTTTTGAAAGCACACTGCCCTCCAGTGGCGCGAGATAGACTTGCTCCCTGACCGGCTCCCCGCGGGGG